>NC_074706.1:22943461-23272389 GCF_029448725.1 Salvelinus fontinalis
TCAAAAACAAACATTTCATAGATTTTCCCAGACCTCAAAAGTGGTCTCATGTGGTTTAAGCATTGTTATGGTCTTAGAACATCCAATGTTGTTTTTCTATTAAAGTGTTATGTCCACTTTCCCTGTCCTCTCCTCACCGCCTCTCCTCGATTACCTTTGACCTTTTTCAAAAGGAGTTCAGAGAGGACTGAGGAGAGAGGATGCAGCAGTTGAGCAAATCTAATAGAGAAAAGGCTTCGGAGTCATAGCGCAGACATGGAAGAAATGCGCAAAGCTCAAACCTCCGTCTTCTGTATACATAGTAATGGTATTAAAGAGTACAAATCAACTACTGAGTGTGAGAGCCTGTCTCCTCTTACAACAAGTAACCATGGAAGGAGTGACATGGAGTTTGGAAGTGAGCCTGACCAGGATAAAGGACCTCTTGTGGCAGGTGTGGTAGACTTCCAACGTTTTCCCTGAAAATCCTTTCAGAGATGATTTTGGACCAGTAGAAGTGAGAATTTCGGAAAAAGTGGTTCCCACAAAGAAGTAAACAGAAATGAGAAATGACCAAGTACAATTTCCTCGTTAGCGTTTTTAATTATTGTTATTTAGACGTTTATTAAAGCCCTGGATCTCAAAATATGACTCATTAAACGGGACAGCGTCACATACTTACCCCATGTAGTGTTGATTTCATATTGGAAACAGGACTTTGAAGATAATTAGATATAATCTAACACTAGCTGCTAACGGTTAACTAACAATGGTTAACTGTATGATTTTTCACACTCAAATATCCTCCATTTTGGAGTTGCTAGCGAATGCAGCCATGACAGATCTGTAAACTCGTAGACTATGGAGTGTTTCGTTTGGAAATAATCAAAGCCAGAAAGAAAACAGGGCATCGCGGAGGAAACTATATCTACTAGAACTAAAGGTCGCAAGGGAGCGTGCAGAGAAGACAATGCCTAGCCTGCCTAGTATGTCCTAGCCAGTCGTCCCAGGCCCAGATCCTCGACTGATACAGAGGAAGGGCAAGAAGTACATTTTGCAGAAGGCTGAGGCTGCACGGCCTGACGCCTTTATTATATTGCGCAATCCCTGTCGCATATTCCTATGAGATAATACTTACAGAACCCTGTGATTTTCTATTTTGAATTTCGTTGTCTCAGGAAATTCGTATTTGCAAGTACATTCACAAATATGTAATTTAATTTCTAAAGCTTGTATCATAATGCATGAAATGTCAATGTAACTTGAATACATTCAATAAGATTTGCAAGCTTCATTTATTTTCAGAATTATTACAAGTCCATTTACTACAACTATGAATATTCTGCTGTGAATCAAAAATACACTTGCAGATTGTTATTCTGCACGCATGCAGAGGTCTGTCACTGTTGTCACATTACCAAGAGAGTCTTAAGCTTGTAGAAAGTTTAGTAAATTTGTAGAGAGAGTTTCATAATAAAAAATAAAACTGGTTTGAGCAGCTTTGGGGGCAGGACCATTTTACTCCTGACCAATCAACCAAAACCACAGCCGCCTATTGCTGCTACCATTGGCTGAATTGTTCTATCAAATCTCAGGAAGTAGTTAAAAGGTCATTAATTTCTGCAAAGTAACGTTACTCTGCCTGAAGTATTACAATAAAACTAGCTGAAGGTAGTCATGTATTCTATTTGTGTACATATATTTTTTTATGTGAAAAGGCATGACAGTTTAACAATGGTACATTTCAGACGATATTGACAGCAGCTAGCTGGCTTCTGTCATTCATACTAACTTTTATCAACTGGCTAGCTTCATAAGACAACTTTAGATGCGAGGGGAAAACAAATATATTCGATAGTTAACCATTTGATGAAGTTAATATAAATGCCATTAGCTAGCTGTCAACATGTAGCTAGCTAACGTTAGCTGAATTGAAACTGCTGGGAGAAAATATCCCATCATCATCACTGTAGCAAATAATGTTACGATTCTAGAAAATAAAAACGATATATACAGTACCAGTCAAAAGTTTGTACACACCTACTCATTCCAGGGTTTTTCTTTATTTGTACTATTTTCATCATTGTAGAATAATAGTGAAGACAAACTATTAATTAACACATATGGAATCACGTAGTAACCAAAAAAAGCGTTAAACAAATCAAAATATATTTAAGATTGTTCAAAGTAGCCACCCTTTGCCAATGACAGCTTCGCACACTCTGGCATTATCTCAACCAGCTTCATGAGGTAGACACCTGTAATGCATTTCAATTAACAGGTGTGCCTTGTTAAAAGTTAATTTGTGGAATTTATTTCCTTAATGTGTTTGAGCCAATCAGTTGATAAGGGAGGGATGGTACAGAGAAGATAGCCCTATTTGGTAAAAGACCAAGATCATATCATGGCAAGAACATCTCAAATATGAAACGAGAAACAACAGTCCATCATTACTTTAAGACATGAAGGTCAATCAATCCGGAACATTTCAAGAACTTTGAAAGTTTCTTCAAGTGTAGTTGCAAAAACCATCAAGCGCTATGATGAAACTGGCTGTCATGAGGACCTCTACAGGAAAGGAAGATCCAGAGTTACCTCTGCTGTAGAAGATAAGTTCATTAGATTTAACTGCGCCTCAGATTGCAGCCCAAATAAATGCTTCACAGAGTTCAAGTAACAGACACATCTCAACATCAACTGTTCAGAGGAGAATACGTGAATCAGGGGTTCATGGTGGAATTGCTGCAAAGAAACCACTACTAAAGGACACCAATAAGAAGACTTGCTTGGACCAAGAAACATGAGCAATGGACATTAGATCGGTGGAAATTTGTCCTTTGATCTGATGAGTCCAAATTTGAGATTTTTGGTTCCAACCGTCCTGTCTTTGTGAGACGCAGAGTTGGTGAACAGATTCTCTGCATGTGTGGTTCCCATCGTAAAGCATGGTGGAGGAGGAGGTGTGATGGTGCTTTGCTGGTGACACTGGTTTATTTAGAATTCAATGCACACTTAACCAGCATTCTACAGTGATATGCCATCCCATCTTGTTTGCGCTTAGTGGGACTATCATTTCAACAGGACAATGACCCAACACACCTCCAGGCTGTGTAAGTGCTATTTGACCAAGAAGGAGAGTGATGAGTGCTGCATCAGATGACCTGGCCTCCACAATCACCCGACCTCAACCCAATTGAGAGATGGGTTGGGTTGGGATGAGTTGGACCGCAGAGTGAAGGAAAAGCAGCCAACAAGTGCTCAGTGTATGTGGTAACTCCTTCAAGACTGTTGGAACAGCATTCCAGGTGAAGCTGGTTGAGAGTTTGCCAAGAGTGTGCAAAGCTGTCATCAAGGCAAAGGGTGGCTACTTTGAAGAATCTTAAATATATTTTGATTTGTTTAACACTTTTTTGGTTACTACATGATTTCATGTGTTATTTCATAGTTTGTCTTCACTATTATTCTACAATGTAGAAAATAGTAAAAAAAAAGAAAAACCCTAGATTGAGTAGGTGTCCAAACTTTTGACTGGTACTGCATATATATATATGTTTTACCTTTATTTATCCAGGTTAATCTCATTGAGGTAAAATCTATTTTTTAAGAGAGACCTGGTCCAACCAAGACAGCAGCAGGGGGAAACAATGTTTGAGACAAATATCAGATAAGAACTTAGACATCATAAAAAATAAATTGTTTTTAAATCACAAACATACATTTCAATTACAGAAACATACAAGCGTCATATATATTTTTTTAAATCAATCATATGTACCACCGTATCAAGTCCTAATGACAATCACATTCCTCAGTAACATGTGTCAACCAAACGTTTAAACTCCAAGGAAACAAGAGTGTGTAGTTTCAAGCTGGTCTGGAGAGAATTCCAAGACCACGGAGCCAAGTAGCTAAAACATTTTTGCCATGATCTGTTCTGATTTTAGGAATAATTCAAAGTAAAAATCCGAGTGAGACCGCAACTGGTATTTATTTTCTGACCATATCAAAGAAGAACAGAGATAGGCCGTTTTGGGAAAATATTCAGACCCCTTGACTTTTTCCAATTTTTTTGACATTACAGCCTTATCTAAAATTGATTAAATCGTTTTTTCCCTCAATCTACACACAATACCTCATAATGACAAAGCAAATCTAGGTTTAGACATTTTTGCTCATAAATTTTTTTTTTGTTGAAATATCACATTTACACAAGTATTCAGACCCTTTACTCAGCACTTTGTTGAAGCACCTTTGGCAGCGATTACAGCATCAAGTCTTCTTGGGTATGACGCGAGCTTGGCACACCTGTATTTGGGGAGTTTCTCCCATTCTTCTCTGCAGATCCTCTCAAGCTCTGTCAGCTTGGATGGGGAGCATTGCTGCACAGCTATTTTCAGGTCTCTCCAGAGATGTTCAATTTGGTTCAAGTCTGGGCTCTGGTTGGGCCACTCAAGGACATTCAGAGACTTGTCCCGAAGCCACTCCTGCGTTGTCTTGGCTGTGTACTTAGGGTTGTTGTCCTGTTGGAAGGTGAACCTTCGCCCCAGTCTGAGGTCCTGAGTACTCTGGAGCAGGTTTTCATCAAGGATCTCAATGTACTTTGCTCCGTTCATCTTTTCTTCGATCCTGACTAGTCTCCCAGTCCCTGCCGCTGAAAAGCATCCCCACAGCATGATGCTGCCATCACCATGCTTCACTGTAGGGATGGTGCCAGGTTTCCCCCAGAAACATTCAGGCCAAAGAATGAACTCTTTGACATTCAGGCCAAAAAGTTCAATCTTGTTTTCATCAGACCAGAGAATCTTGTTTCTCATCATCTGAGTCTTTAGGTGCCTTTTGGCAAATTCCAAGCGGGGTGTCATGTGCCTTTTACTGAGGAGTGGCTTCCGTCTGGCCACTCTACCATAAAGGCCTGAGTGGTGGAGTGCTGCAGAGATGGTTGTCGTTCTGTAATGTTTTCCCATCTTCACAGGAGGAACTCTAGAGCTGTCAGAGTGACCATCGTATTCTTGGTCACCTCCCTGACCAAGGCCCTTCTCCCCCATTTGCTCAGATTGTCTGTGCTGCCAGCTCTAGTTAGTGTCTTGGTGGTTCCTAACTTTTTTTTGGTACCATTTCCTAGATCTGTGCTTTGACACAATCCTGTCTCAGAGCTTTATGGGCAATTCCTACAACCTCATGGCTTGGTTTTTTCCTCTTATATACACCTCATATAGACAGGTGTCCCTTTCCAAATCATGTCCAATCAGTTGAATTTGCCACAGGTGAACTCCAATCAAGTTGTAGAAACATCTCTAGGATGATCAATGGAAACAGGATGCACCAGAGCTCAATTTCAGGTCTCATAGCAAAGGGTCTGAATACTTATGGAAATAAGAAATCAGTTTTTTTGCTAACATTAATAAAACCTGTTCTCGCTTTGTCATTATGGGTTGTTGTGTGTAGATTGCTGAGGATTTTAAAAAATGTAATCAATTTTAGAATAAACGAAACAAAATGTGGAAAAAGTCAAGGGGTCTGAAAACTTTCCTTAGGCACTGTACATAAGTCTCCCCCTGCCAGTACATAGCCTCTCCACCACCAAGAATTCTGTAGTGCCTCCACCGTGGCAATTCATGCTAACTGTAAAATGTAAAACCCGTTTTCACTTTGTCATTATGGGGTATTGTGTGTCGATTGATGAGGGGGAAAACTATTTAAATCTATTTTAGAAAAAGGCTGTAACGTAACAAAATGTGGAAAAGTCAAGGGGTCTGAATACTTTCCGAATGCACTGTGTACAGTGCCTTGCAAATGTATTCAGACCCCTTGGATTTCTTCACATTTTATTGTGTTACAAAGTGGGATTCAAATTGATTCAATTATAATTTGTGTCAACAATCTACTCAAAATACTCTGTCAAAGACTTTTACAAGATTAATAAAAATAACAGAAATATAGTCGTTGCATTAGTTTTCAGACCCTTTTTTCAGGCAAGCCTAAATTAGTTCAGGAGTAAAATTTGGCTTAACAAATCACATAATAATATGCATTGTCTCACTCTGTGTGAAATATTAGGGGTTGACATGATTTTTTAATGACAAACCTTTCCTCTGTCCCCCATACTTACATCTGTAAGGTCCCTCAGTCAAATATTGAATTTCAAGCACAGATTCGACTACAAAGACCACAGAGCTTTTCGAAAGGCTCATAAGGAAGGGCAGTGATTGGTAGATAATAACAAATCAGACATTGAATATCATGGTTAAGTTACTCATGATGCTGTGGATTATGTATTAAACCACCCAGACACATTAAAGATACAGCCGTCCTTCTGAACTGAGCTGCAGGACATGAAACTGCTCAGGGATTTCACCATTAGGCCATTGGTCATTTTAAAACAGTTAGAGTTCAATGAATGTGATGGGAGAAAACTGAGGATGGATCAACAACATTGTAATGACTCCACAATAAATTAAATGATAGTGTGAAAAGAAGAATACAAATATACAGAATATGAATATTCCAAAGCATGCATCTGTATACAACAAGGGTGTAAAAAAGGAACACACTTTTTGGCATGAACACAAATCCTTATGTTTGGGGCAAATCCAACACAACCCATGACTGAGTAACTGCCTCCTTATTTTCAAGAAGGTGGTGGCTGCATCATGGTATGGGTATGCTTGACATCGGCAAATAGTTTTTCAGGATAAAAATAAACGGATAGAGTTAAGCACTGGCAAAATACTGCTTCAGTCTTTACACCAGAGACTGGGGAATAATTTTTTTGCTGATTGTTGACAAAAAATTACAATTAAATCCATTTTAATCACACTTTGTCACACAATAAAATGGGAAGAAATCCTTGTGGTATGAATACTTTTGCAAGGCATTGTATAAGCCTAAAAAGCCTGTTACAGATTGTATTTGTACCGTGTAGGCCAGTAGTTCTAAACTGGTTTTGACAAATCCAAATAGAACCAGGTTGTCTTAGTCGTGACCAAATATTTACATTGTGAAAAAGAATTGCCAAAATACAATCTGGAAAATGATTTTTAATGCTATATTGATAGTAAATGTAGCAATTATATGACAAAGAGACAACATTCCCACCTCTTTCATTGTCAATAATTGCAATATGCCTGTATTTGTCCATAATGTTAATAAGCTGACTGGTTTGAGACCACTAAATCAACCAACATAGCGCTGCTATTAATACATACCCCAGTCCTTATTCCCAGTCCCTTCATCACTAACTGCAATGACTGTCTTTCCTTTTCCCTGGATTCCCTCGTTCCCCTCAACCTGCTCAGTCTCCTTCACCCACTGCTCCCTGGTACACCCCCGAGCTACGCCAGTTAAAAGCCAGTGGACGGCTGCAAGAGGACTGGTCTAGTACGTCATTCTCAAGCATACACAGATCACCTGTTAAAACATAAGAACGCCCTCTCAGCTGCAAGAACATTTTACCACTCCGACATCATCAACTCTGGTAAAAACAAAAAATGTATATTCTCCACAGTGAACCGCCTACTTCAGTCTCCTGAAAACTTCTCTGCAGACCCCTCCCGCGAACAGCGCCACAAGTTCAGTACTTCCCTCCCGTCCTCACTGGCATAATAAACTCCTCCTTCACCACTGGCATCGTACCCTCCATCCTCAAAAAGTTAAACGCTGACCCCGATGTCCTGAACAACTTTGTTCCCATCTCAAACCTTACCTTCCTCTCCAAAATACTGGAGCAGGTTGTGGCCACTCAACTTCAATAACCTTCCCAAACCATTCCATTACGGTTTCCGCTCCAAACACAGCACTGAAACAGCCCTGGTCAAAAATCATCAACGACCTCCTTCGTGCAGCTGACTCAGGACTGCTATCCACCCTGATTCTCATCCACCAGAGTATAGCCTTCGATACCCTCTCCTGTCCACTCCTCATGGAATGTCTGGCTGGTGATGGTGTCATGGGTGTTGCACTCTCCTGGTTTTCCTCCTACCTCACTGACTGTCAACAGTTTGTGCAACTGAAATATCACAGATCAAGTTCACTTCTGTTATGCTGATGACACCCAATTCTACCTCTCCACCAAACCCCCCACTTCCCTCCCTCCCACATCCGCTGCCTTCAAGACATTCGGAGCTGGATGATCATGAACCTAAAACTTACCAGTAACAAGACAGGGGTCAAGCTCATCCTCTACAAATCCACTACAAATCCACTCTTTCCAAAACAGCACAACTTCCGCTATAGATGGTTTCCCGGGGCTCTGCCAACACAAGTCAAACGCCTCCTGGACAGTTCCCTCTCATTCAACACCAAATAAAAACCATCGCCAGGACAGCATTCTTTCACCTCCGAAATATCTCCAGGCTCCGCCCCTCACTGTCACACTCCAGCACCAAAACCCTCATCACTATTGCAACACTCTCCCACCCAAACTCACCAACAGACTTCCACTGGTCAAGAACTCTACTGCACCAGGTCAACCGAACACATCACACCAATCCACACTGGCTCCCTGTGTAATTCCATATTAACTTTAAGACACTCCTCCCCACCCACAACCTGGCACCCACCTACCTCTCTGACCTTCTCCTAGCCTATGCCCCCTCTCGCTCCCCCTCTGCTGGTCTCCTTGTCACCCCCCCAATTTGCCTCTCCACCATGGGTGCCTGGGCTGCTGTGCACCCAGCCTCTAGAATGCACTCCCCCCACACATAGAACATCCAGACATATACAACATCCTCATTCAAAAACTTCATAAAAACACATCCTCTTCAAGGATGTCTATAACCTATAGCCTGTGTTCTATGATTGACTCTGCCCCACCCCAAATACTTGTGAAACGTTAACTTTCACTGCCTACCAGCCCTCGAAAACTCAAGGCCGCATTCAATCTTCTCCCTACAGTTTTCAGCCATGGACTGCCTCATGTGAACTACAATCCTGCTGACGCTGTGTTTCAACATCATCACTTGTGATATGGCTTTCGAAAAACATGGTCATTACCTTTCACAAGCAAGAAAGGTTCACTTACTCTAGCACAGATCCATACAGCTATGGGGGCCTCAATCAAACCAAACTACACTTCCCGAGTTAGATTACACACAGGTGTTCAGAGGATGCTAGATAGCTAATTAGCACAGGTGGTCTCCGCTTGTCTTCTGGCTGTTTTCCGTAAAACAAGCGCTGTAACATGGGAGATATGGCCGTGTGGGAACACTAACACTATCAATGTGTGTATCAATTGAACTTTTAGTTTTAATACAATTATTCTCGCTGATATGAAAGATAAGGTCCTTATGCTTCCAAAACCATACCGCAAGTGACGTGTGTTTATGTTCAGATTGGGCACCGGGGCTCTTAATTAACAAAACTTCCCCATACAGAAGATGCCTTAGTCCAATGACTTGTGTAATGTCATAGAACTGAGCGTCATGATAAATGGCTAACTGCCTGCCAGACAAGTCAAAACGACTCTGCTGGCTTGCATAGCAATAAAGCTGATTTTTAAATATATATTTGGCATCCATTTGGGTGCGATACCATTTGGGTCCGATGTAGACTGGACCCACTTTGATTCACCCTCATCTCTGACATATTTTGGGTCGACCCACCTCGGATTCAAATCGGAACTGATTTTCAAAAAATGACTGGGTCCTGTAGGTGTTGGATGGGAATTTCACAGATCCAATTCAGTTCAGATCTCAATTTCAGGATATGAGAAGACCTCTAATGTGTAAGGTTAGATGGTGCTGAAATGTATTTTTCCATTTCCCTTTTCTCATTTATTATTTGTTTTTTTAACAAAATGTGCAATTCACACTCCGACCTGTGGAATGCAGCAAACCCCAACACAGTGTCTAGTCTGTGGGAAACTCACACGAAGAAGTTAATGGACACGAACAGTGACCAAGAATAATTAACACGTTAGCCTTTTTATTATTGTTATTTAAACGTTTATTAACACCCTGGAACTCAAAATCGGACTAATTTAACAGCAAAGTATCACATACTTACCGCATGTTGTGTTTAATTCGTGTTGGTTACAGGACTTGGTTGATAGATGTTATCTAGGTAACGCTAGTTAGCTGCTAACAATGGCTAACTCTAACTGTATGGTTTTTCATACTCAAATAGCCTCCATCATGGAGGTACTAGCGAATGCAGCCGTGGCAGAGATCTGTAAACTCGTAGACGACGACTATGCAGTGTTTCGTTTAGAAATAACTCAAGGCCAGAAAGAAAACAGGGCATTACGGAGGAAACTACTGGAAGTTAAGGTGGCACGGGAGCGCGCAGAGAAGACATTACGAGAGCGCGTCCTCACCAGTCGACCCAGTAGTGTCAAGATCCTCGACAGATACAGAGGATTGGCAAGAGGTACATTTTGCAGAAGGCCGAGGCTTAGCCTTTCGCCCCGTTCCGCTATGCACCTGTGTAGATGTAATACCCAGATTTGGGTCTTGGTCAGTTTTTAGAAAGATAATGAGAGGAATTGTTGCATACTATCATGTTCAAACAAGATTCTTGATTTACTGCATTTACTATTATTTACTCAATGAAAACAATGTGATGCATCGAACATAATACAGCGATCAATAAATAGTATATCAAGAAGTTATGAGTGTTACCTTACATCCTTGCCAATGGTAGACAGTATTAATAGTGTACAATATAGAGTTGAGCATTGACAGTAGTTAACCTAATCACCTCTTTTCCCCCATCACTCTCTCAGGTGAAGGACATCTCACTGGAGGCCACAGGAGCTTTGCGAAGCCAGCGGGACGCAGTACATGGAGAGATGACCAACCAATAACTTTTGATGAGGGGAGCGGAACCTCAACCCAGCATGTTATTGTGATAGAGGTTAATGTAATAGTGCTACATTACAAATAATTACAGTTACTTTGTAAATCAAATGTGGCTGTTTATTTCAGAAAGGCTCCCCTCAGCTATTCATTGTCTTACATGTACATCCTCATTTATCTGCCATAGGGGAGCTTGTGAGACTTCTCTTCGACATTGTTATCCAATTCAACTCATGTGCTGAGAATAACCTCATCTCTTCTTGTGTCAGTCTGCAGATGTAGAGGCTGCAGGTCCTGGAGAATCATCTCTGGTCAAGCAGGAGAGGATTGAAGGAGAGGAGGACCCACAACACAGCAGAGACATCCAGACTGGAGCAGCGGCTGTACTGGTACCTCCTGTAGCCACGAATCACTTATCCACCGCCGTGCCCCTGCCCAGGGCCCGATGCAGCATCACGGAGGTCAGTGGAACACAGAACGCCGTCCTCAAGTCAGAGACGGACACCAAGACTTTAACTGTAACACAAAGGCTTTTACACACAGGATCTGACCACAGGCTAGACCCAGAGAGACAGGAGCTGGGGAGACTGGGCTGTCCACTTGCTCCCGGATCAGAGTATTTACTTTACGGTAACCCGAGACCGAGGACGGTTCATTCCCATCGGGACCCAGGTAATGCGTTAGAGACTGGCAATGATCCGTCTTGTTCTTACTCTACAGAGATGGACCCTGGCAACATGCCCTTGGGTTTAGAGACACAGACTGATCTGTCTAGAGAAGACTGGAACCAGTACAGTAGTAGTGTATACTCTAAAGGGTGCCAAGATGAGAAAGGGGAGGGTCTGGTTGTAGATGAGGTGACTGTGAAAGTGGAGGGGGATGCTCCTCTGGCATGGAATGTAGACGAGACTCACTTAGGAGAAGGACACTCACAAGGCAGAGATTTCTTAGATTACAGGGGAAGCTTAAAGACTAATCTAAATGTCGCCACCCACTCCCCTTTACACACATTCAGGGATCCAGTGTCCACTTCGATGGGGTCTTCCGATTCACACGGCCGTGTCTTTTTCGATCAGGTTTTGAACTCAAACGACACGGCTAGAGCCCAGGCTCAGGGAGGGGTAACAACATCAGGCAATAGTAAAGAGAAACGGTTCCGTTGCATGTTCTGTAACAAAGGCTTCAGCTGCCCTCAGAAGGTGGAAATTCACCAGAGGGTCCACACTGGGGAGAAACCCTTCAGCTGTACCCAGTGTCACATGCGCTTCGCCCTGGCTGGCAACCTGAAGAGACATCAGAGGGTCCACACAGGGGAGAAACCCTTCAGCTGCCCCCAGTGTGAGAAGAGATTCTCCCAGGCTGGTGACCTGAAGAGGCACCAGAGGGTCCACACAGGGGAGAAACCCTTCAGCTGTACCCAGTGTGACATGCGCTTCGCCCTGGCTGGCAACCTGAAGATGCACCTGAAGGTCCACACGGGAGAAAAGCAGTTTGCCTGTACACACTGCGGGAAGAGCTTCTCAGAGAGGAGCTACCTCAGTATACACCAGCAGAAAAACCATTCCACTCTATAACATAGAAAGTAACCATTCCACTCGATATCCTCTGACGTTTAGATGAAACCCTGCACAAAGAGAAATTGGTATTGTTGTCAGCGGAAAAGATCCAAAGATTCTTTTGGAATGACGAGTGTAACAGATTTCAGTGTTGAATATTGCATCCAGGCATTGTGTGATATACACTGAGTGAATGAAACTTTAAGAACACCTTTCTAATACTGAGTTGTACCACCCCCTTTTGCCCTCAGCACAGACGCAATTCGTCGGGACATAGACTTTACAAGATGTCGAAAGCATTTCACAGGGATGCTGGCCCATGTTGACTCCAATGCTTCCCACATTTGTGTCAAGTTCCTTTGTGGTGGACCATTCTTGATACACATAAACAAACCCATCAGCATTGCCGTTCTTGACACAAACCAGTGCACCTACATTTACTCCATTTAAAAGGCACTTAAATATTTTGTCTTGCCCATTCACCATCTGAATGGCACACATACACAATCCCTGTCTCAATTGCCTCGAGGCTTAAAATTCCTTCTTTAACCGTTCTCCTCCCCTTCATCTACACTGATTGAAGTGGATTTAACAACAACATCAATAAGGGATCATAGCTTTCAGCTGGATTCACCTGGTCAGTCTATCAGAGCTTAATGTTCATTATGTTTTTTTACACTCAGTGTATAAGCCTAATGAGTCTCTTACATATTGTGTTTGTACTGTGTAGGATATATAATGTTCACAAATGCCTATTTCATTATTTCCATTCAACTACTTTATTCCCCCCCCCAAAAAGCACCCTAGTCCTTGCCAATGACAAGCATACCCTTAACATGATGCAGCCACCACTATGCTTGAAAATAGTGGTACTCAGTGATATGTTGTGTTCGATTTGCCCCAAACAAAACGCTTTGTATTCAGGACAAAGTTTATTACTGAAGTGCCATTTTGCAAACAGGATGCATGTTTTGGAATAATTTTTTTTCTGTACAAGCTTTCTTCTTTTCACTCTGTCATTTAGGTTAATATTATGGAGTAACTACAATGTTGTTGATCCATCCTCTGTTTTCTCCTATCACAACCATTAAACGCTAACTGTTTTAAAATCACCATTGGCCTCATGGTGAAATCCCAGAGCAGTTTCCTTCCTCTCCGGCACCTGAGTTAGGAAGGACGCCTGTATCTTTGACATGACTGGGAGTATTGATGCACCATCCAAAGTGTAGTTAATAACTTCATCATGCTCAAAGAGATATTCAGCGTCTGCTTTTTTATTTCACAATTCTACCAATAGGTGCCCTTCTTTGCAAGGTATTGAAAAAAACTCCCTAGTCTTCATGGTTGAATCTGTGCTTGAAATTCACTACTCAATTGAGGGACCTTACAGATCAATCAATCAAATGTATTTATAAAGCCCTTTTTACATCGGCCGATGTCACAAAGTGCTATACAGAAACCCAGCCTAAAACCCCAAACAGCAAGCAATGCAGATGTAGAAACACGGTGGCTAGGAAAAACTCTAGAAAGGCAGGAACCTAGGAAGAAACCAGGCTGAGGGGTCCTCTTCTGGCTGGCCCGGGTGGAGATTTTAACAGTACATGGCCAAGTTGTTCAAACGTTCATAGATGACCAGCAGGGTCAAATAATAATAATAATCACAGTGGTTGTAGAGGGGGCAACAGGTCAACACCTCAGGAGTAAATGTTAGTTGGCTTTTCATAGCCGATTAGTCAGAGCTAGAGACAGCAGGTACGGTAGAGAGAGAGTCGAAAACAGCAGGTCTGGGACAGGTAGCACCTCCAGTGAACGGGTCAAGGTTCGATAGCCGCAGGCAGAACAGTTGAAACTGGAGCAGCATCACGACCAGATGGACTGGGGGCGGCAAGGAGTCATCAGGCCAGGTAGTCCTAAGGCATGGTACTGGGGCTCAGGTCCTCAGAGAGAAAAGAGAAAGAAAGAGAGAATTAGAGGGAGCATACTTATATTCACACAGGACACCAGATAAGACTGGAGAAATACTCCAGATATAACAGACTGACCCTAGACCCCCGGCACAAACTACTGCAGCATAAATACTGGAGGCTGAGACAGGAGGGGTCGGGAGACACTGTGGCCCCGTCCGACGATACCCCCGGACAGGGCCAAACAGGCAGGATACAACCCCACCCACTTTGCCAAAGAACAGCCCCCCCACCACTAGAGGGATATCTTCAAACCACCAACTTACTACCCTGAGACAAGGCCGAGTATAGCCCACAAAGATCTCCCCAACGGCACGAACCCGAGGGGGGCGCCAACCCAGACAGGAAGATCACGTCAGTGACTCAACCCAACTCAAGTGACGCACGCACCCCTCCTAGGGACAACATGGAAGAGCACCAGTAAGCCAGTGACTCAGCCCCCGTAATAGGGTTAGAGGCAGAGAATCCCAGTGGAGAGAGGGGAACTGGCCAGGCAGAGACGGCAAGGGTGGTTCATTGCTCCAGTGGCTTTCCATTCACCTTCACACCCCTGGGCCAGACTACACTCAATCATAGGACCTACTGAAGAGATGAGTCTTCAATAAAGACTTAAAGGTCGAGACCGAGTCTACATCTCTCACATGGATAGGCAGACCATTATTCCATAAAAATTGAGCTCTATAGGAGAAAGCCCTGCCTCCAGTCATTTGCTTAGAAATTATAGGGACAATAAGGAGGCCTGTGTCTTGTGACCGTAGCGTACGTGTAGGTATGTACGGCAGGACCAAATCAGAAAGATAGGTAGGAGCAAGCCCATGTAATGCTTTGTAGGTTAGCAGTAAAACCTTGAAATAATTGTATGTGTGGGGTAATCATTAAAAAATCATGTTAAAAACTATTAATGAACACAGAATGAGTCCATGCAAGTTATGTGATTTGTTAAGCACATTTTTACTCCTGAACTTATTTAGACTTGCCATAACAAACGGGTGGAATACTTACTCAAGACATTTGAGCTTTTAATTTTGTATTTAAAAAATGTAATTGCATAGATCAGAGACATCTCAATTTACTATAATTTAAATTCAGACAGTAACAACAAAATGTAGATTAAGGGCAGTGAATACTTTGAAGGCACTGTAAAACTACTCTGCATTACATACTGCAATTGGTATTCCAACCCCGAGCCCCAGCCTGTTCTTGCAGATTATACACTTTTTTTGTGTGCTGCCTAACCAATGGCTGTGGTGTGTAGGCCTACGATGGCAGTTCAGGTCGAGAGTCAAAGTCTTCTTCACATAATGTTTTATTGTTGTATTAGGCCTAGTCCAAGAAAATGTACTGTTGCGTGCAGACTAACAAATAGCCTATGTTCTGTCCGTTTGAGAAGGAGAACGTGAAGATGAGGACCCGAGGTCAACTTTGATCGCTTTTATAAAAAACTAGGTTTCTTATCCACAATGTATTTATCAGAGTTATTGACCCCACAATAAGCACGATTCATGTAATTTACATTGTCGTGCCCAAACTTAAAGCAGCAGCCGCAGCACAATTGAAAATGGATATCTCATGGCGCTTGAAAGTAGGCAAATTGGAGTAGGCATAATTCATTTCTCCTGTCTTCATTTTAATTAGAATTAACTAACAACGAGGGCTTTGTGTTGAAGCCTATTTCTTACTATTGAATAAATATAGGTAGTCTTGCCTGTTTGACAGACGGAATTAGGCTATAGGCTGATATATCCATCGATTTGACGGTCAATTCCTCCACCCACCATGCACTCTAAATAGCCTATCTCTGTGTCAGTGAAGGGCTGTTAAATTAAAACCAAGGCTCGAATTGAAAGGGTATAACATAGGCCTACCATTTTATTAAAGACAATTGTGAAAAACACAGGCCTACCCCTTAGCTTTTGAAGAAAATGAAACAGATCCGATTATAGGTGATCTTTAACAGCGCTTTGGTCCGTGATGCTTTATGCTAGAAACAAACTGTAAAATACCCGGGAAATACGTGACTCCGATATATGGGGTTATCATTGTTTCGTTTCTTTGACATTCAGATGCTGAGCTACAACCTATACTCAAGGAGACAAAACATTTACTTTGCTTGGGAAGTAATCTAATTCTGTCACTATCAATGTATTAATAATCCCTTTCTGTATACCATAAGACGTTCAAACCCTGACTGCTTTTAGGGGAACACTTGTGACTTCTCGTTGGGTTAAGCCACAGAAGAAGAGTAGCCAGCAGTTAAAGCTCACATTTTCTTAGTTGGTAGGCCTACTTTGTTTGGGGTGGAAAGGTATAGGCCTAATTTTCGAAAGTACCATGCTCAGATTCCTAATGACGTCACAAATTAAATAATTTGCAGACAGGGACAGTTTTGTTGCAAACAAGACACACTGATTTGGCATTGGAGGAATATGATAAGATGAACACAGTCTCTCTCTCTGTCCATTCTTAGCCTGTATGATAATGGGCTTCTGTACACTTACAGTTGAAAGTTTACATACACCTTAACTTGGGTAAAACGTTTCGGGTAGCCTTCCACAAGCTTCCCACAATAAGTTGGGTGAATTTTGGCCCATTCCTCTTGACAGAGCTGGTGTAACTGAGTCCGGTTTGTAGGCCTCCTTGCTCGCACACGCTTTTTCAGTTCTTCCCACAAATGTTCTACAGGATGAGGTCAGGGCTTTCTGATGGCCACTCCAATACATTGACTTTGTTGTCCTTAAGCCATTTTGCCACATCTTTGGAAGAATGCTTGGGGTCATTATGCATTTGGAAGAACCATTTGTGACCAAGCTTTAACTTCCTGACTGATGTCTTGAGATGTTGCTTCAATATATCCACATAATTTTCCTCCCTCATGATGCCATCTATTTTGTGAAGTACACCAGTCCCTCCTGCAACAAAGCACCCCCACAACATGATGCTACCACCCCGTGCTTCATGGTTGGGATGGTGTTCTTCGGCTTGCAAGCATCCCCCTTTTTCCTCCAAACATAACGATGGTCATTATGGCCAAACAGTTCTATTTTTGTTTCATCAGACCAGAGGACATTTCTCCAAAAAGTACAATCTTTGTCCCCATGTGCAGTTGCAAACCGTAGTCTGGCTTTTTTTAATGGTGGTTTTGGAGCAGTGGCTTCTTCCTTGCTGAGCGGCCTTTCGGGTTATGTTGATATAGGACTCGTTTTACTGTGGATATAGATACTTTTGTACCTGTTTCCTCCAGCATCTTCACAAGGTCCTTTTCTGTTGTTCTGGGATTGATTTGCACTTTTCACACGAAAGTACGTTCATCTCTAGGAGACAGAACGCATCTCCTTCCTGAGCGGTATGCCGGGTGCGTGGTCCCATGGGGTTTATACTTGCGTACTATTGTTTGCACAGATGAACGTGGTACCTTCAGGCGTTTGGAAATTGCTCCCAAGGATGAACCAGACTTGTGGAGGTCTACAATTGTTTTTCTGAGGTTTTGGCTGATTTATTTTGATTTTCCCATGATGTTAAGCAAAGAGACACTGAGTTTGAAGGTAGACCTTGAAAAACATCCACAGCTACACCTCCAATTGACTCAAATGATGTCAATTAGCCTATCAGAAGCTTCTAAAGCCATGACTTAATTTTCTGGAATTTTCCAAGCTGTTTAAAGGCACAGTAAACTTAGTGTATGTAAACTTCTGACCCACTGTAATTGTGATACAGTGAATTATAAGGGAAATAATCTATCTGTAAACAATTGTTGGAAAAATTACTTGTGTCATGCACAAAGTAGATGTCCTAACCGACTTGCCAAAACTATAGTTTGTTAATAAGAAATTTGTGGAGTGGTTGAAAAAACGAGTTTTAATCACTCCAACCTAAGTGTATGTAAACTTCCGACTTCAACTGTATGTAGGTATTCCATTAAAAATCAGCCTTTTCCAGCTACAATAGTGATTTACAACATTAACATTGTCTACACTGTATTTCTGATCAATTTGATGTTCTTTTATTGGACAAAGAATGTGCTTTTCTTTAAAAAACAAGGACATTTCTAAGTGACCCCAAACTTTTGAACGGCAGTGTACGTCCAGTAAAACATGGGGCAGCCAATTGTACATGACTCATCGGAGGCAGAAAGGTTTGGAAGCCCATTCCCGCCACGCTAAAAAAATAAGAAATGTATACTGTCTCAAAATGTCAAGATATTAACTCTACATCTCGAGATAGTATAGAACATATATATAGAATATGTTTCTTCATTTGTAGCATCTATCCGTGTTTTAGAGATAAGCACAGCCGGAAAACGTCTGGTGAGCTGGCATATGCCCCAACACTTTTTGATTCAGTGTGATAAAAAATATTGACACAAAAGCATTGAAAATAGGGACAAAGTACTGTTGTTTACACTGATTTGCTTCATGATTTGACAACTTGTGCACAATTAATCTGTGTTTCAGTCTGATCAACTGTAGCCTACTGATAACAACCACAGCTTCAGGTAGCCTAGAGAAGCCTATAGGCTCTGATCCCCTCCTGCCGGGGGAAACGAAGCGGTAACATTGTGTATTTCTATCTTAAGCTATGAATTTATAGCCTAAAATAGGCCTATTTATTTGTGTTAACAAAAAATGTGAATGTGATCAAATTTAGTTTATATTCAAACTTTGGGTGGATCGTCTACCTAGACCTTATCAATCCAAAGTTATTGCTGGGAATCAATCAATCAATCAACACAATAGTGATGACATACTGTGTGACTAACTTTTTAACTACAGATGCATATGCCTACACAATGCCACCCTGCTTAAAGCAAACTCACACGTTAGTTCTATTGTCCAATCGCAGATGTCTATTTTTTTTTAAACCATATGACCTGATTAGAAACAATCTGGTCCCATCATAGCTCATATAAAACCGTTTTACAGCTGATTTATTACTACCCTTCAACTAGGGTCCGAAGTTTTGTTAGCCCAGTGGTTCTCAAGCCTCTCCTCAGGGACCCGCAGATGTTTCAATGTTTTAGCCATGAACTAGTTCAACTGATTCACCTAGTCAAGGGCTTGATGATTAGTTGACAAGTTTAATTAGATGTGCTAGCTCTGGGATGGAAACTGACTATCCTACCCATCCTCGACTTCGGCGATGTCATTTATGAAATAGCCTTCAACACTCTACTCAGCAAACTGGATGCAGTCTATCACAGTGCCATCCGTTTTGTCACCAAAGCCCCATATACCACCCACCACTGCGACCTGTATGCTCTAATCGGCTGGCCTTTGCTACATATTCTTCGCCAGACCCATTGGCTCCAGGTCATCTATAAGTCTTTGCTATGTAAAGCTCCGCTTTATCTCAGCTCACTGGTCACGATAACAACACACACCCGTAGCACGTGCTCCAGCAGGTATATCTCATTGGTCACCCCCAAAGCCAACACCTCCCTTGGCCGCCTTTCCTTCCAGTTCTCTGCTGCCAATGACTGGAACGAATTACAAAAATCGCTGAAGCTGGAGACTTATGTTTCCCTCACTAACTTTAAACCTCAGCTATCTGAGCAGCTAACCGATCGCTGCAGCTGTACATAGCCCATCTGTAAATAGCTCATCCAATCTACCTACCTCATCCCCATATTGTTTTTATTTACTTTTCTGCTCTTTTTCACACCAGTATTTCTACTTGCACATCATCATCTGCTTCTATAAACCAATGAGGAGATGGGAGAGGCAGGACTTGCGTCAGAAATAGGAATAACTTCTATTTTAGCCCTTGGCAACGCAGACGCTCGTTGGCGCGCGCGAGCAGTGTGGGTGCAATAATTGAATAACATATATTCCTACATTTATTTTGCAACGCTCGTGCACGCGACGCGAGCGGTGTAGTCTGGGTATTACATACTGACCAGACCAGACACATCGCGTAGCAAAATACATTTGGTTCAGAATTCGTTTTGATATTTTAACCTGCGTGTCATGATCGCGTTTGGTGTAGGGGGACAAAATATATTTATGCACGATGGTGCACGCCCGCAGCCGGTTTGGGTTCCGTGTTAGGCTGGTGCTTGACAGTCTGCCGTTCAGCTCTGTGGACAACGAATCCCACTGTTAGGGCGGGGATACAAGCATCTCGTCATTATATCCAGTATCTATGGTACCGTATTGCAAAGAACAGAGCGCATTACTTTTTATTTAGCCACACCATTTGCACTATGACCCTAACCAATAACATCCTTTCCCTACAGGAAACAATGACCAAGAACAATTTCCACGTTAGCGTTTTTATTGTTGCAATTTCTACGTTTATTAGCACCAAGTTAATTAAAAGTACTACTAATTTAACTGCACAGCATCACATATTTACCCCATGTAGTCTTTAATTCCACTTGGAGACAGTACTTGGTTGATTGACGTTATCTAGGCAACGCTAGCTGCTAACGGTAACTAACAATGGCTAACTGTATGGTTTTTCACACTCAAATAGCCTCCATCATGGAGGTACTAGCGAATTCAGCCGTGGCAGAGATCAGTAAACTCGTAGACGACGACTATGCAGTGTTTCGTTTGGAAATAACGCAAAGCCAGAAAGAAAACAGGACATTGAGGAGGAAACTACAGCTATTGGAACTGAAGGTAGCACGGGAGCGCGCAGAGAGGACAATGCGAGAGCGATACAGAGGAATGGCAAGAGGTACATTTTGCAGAAGGCCAAGGCTGCGGGGGCTCTCGTTCCGTTTCGCATGTATTTAGAAGTGTTACCTAGAATTGTGTCTTGCTCAGATTTTGATAGCCAAGTAATCAGGGGAAGTATTGCATACTATCTTGCGCATTTGTTGTATTTTACTTTTATTTCACGAGGCAGGCAAATTAAGAACAAATTCTTATTGCACAAAGACACTCTCATATTGTAACCAGATTCTTGATTTACTGAATGTACTATTACATACTTTAAAAAATAACGGATGGAACATAATCAATCAATAGATAGTATGTCAAGTTATGAGAAGTGTTACCTTACATTCCTGCCAATTGTAGACTGTGTAAATAGTATATAATATAGCTTTGAGCATTCACATTATCTAATTTAACCACCCCTTTCCCCCAATCACTCTCTTAGGTGAAGGACATCTCACTGGAGGCCACAGGAACGTTGTAAAGCCAGCGGGACACAACGGGTGGAGAAATGACCAACCCATATCTATAGATGAGGGGAGTGGAACCTCAACCCAGGATGTTATCGTGATAGAGGTTAGTGTCGTAGTGTAACAAAAAATTACAGTACATCAAATGTGACTTGATCATTTCAGAAATGCTCCCCTCAGCTATTCACTGGCTTACAACAATATTTATCTGCTCAAGGGAGGTTTGAGACTTCCCTATGACATTGTCATCCAATTCAACCATTGTACCGATTATAACCTCCTCTGTTCTTGTGTCAGTCTGTAGATGCAGAGGCTGCAGGTCCTGGGGTCAAGCAGGAGAGGTCTGAAGGAGAGGACCCACGGCACAGCAGAGACATCCAGACTGGAGCAGCGGCTGGAGTGGTGCCCTCTGTAGCCACAGAGGACCTGACCGCCGCGCCCCAGGCTAGGACCCGTTGCAGCATCCCGGAGGTCAGTGGAATGCTGAACGCCGCCCTCAAGTCAGAGACGGACGGCGAGACTTTAACTGTAACACACCGGCTCTTACACACAGGGTCTGACCACAGATCAGACCACAGATCAGACCCAGAGAGACTGGTGCTGGGGCCACTAGTCTGTCCTCCTGCTCCTGGCTCAGATTACTTACCAGTATTTCAGAGCCAGAGGACGGTTCATTCCCGTGGAGATGGTGACGTGTTAGACACTGGGGTTGATGATCTGTCTTGTTCTTACGATACAGAGATGGACCCTGGCAACATATCCTTAGGTTTAGAGACCCAGACTGATCTGTCTAGAGGGGACTGGAACCGGTACAGTAGTAGTGTATACTCCGAAGGGTGCCTAGATAAGAAAGGGGAGGTTATAGTGGTAGATGAAGTGACTGTGAAAGTAGAGGGCGATGCTCCTCCCACATGGAATGCAGATGGTCACCTAGGAGACGGACACTCACAGGGCAGAGATTTCTTAGATTACAGGGGAAGCTTAGAGACGAATCTAAATGTCACAACCAATTCTCCTTTACACGCGTTCAGGGATCGCAATCCAGTGTCCACGTCGATGGGGCCTTCAGATTCACACGGCCGTGTCCATTTCGATCAGGTATTGAACTCAAACAACAGGGCTAGAGCCCAGGCTCAGGGAGGGGGAGCCACATCAGGCAATAGTAAAGAGAAACGATTCTTCTGCATGTTCTGTAACAAAGGCTTCAGGTGCCTCCAGAAGGTGGAGATCCACCAGAGGGTCCACACAGGAGAGAACCCCTTCAGTTGTACCCAGTGTGAGAAGAGGTTCTCCCGCCAGGACCACCTGAAGAGGCACCAGATGGTCCACACAGGGGAGAAACCGTTTAGCTGCCCCCAGTGCGAGAAGAGGTTCTCCCGCCAGGACCAGCTGAAGATGCACCTGAAGGTCCACACGGGAGAAAGGCCGTTTGTCTGTACACACTGCGGGAAGAGGTTCTCAGAGAGGAGCTACCTCAGGATACACCAGCAGAAAATGCACACGGCCCTTGTATAGTGACATGTAATCAGGATGAAAGTAAGGCGGTCCTGATAATAAATCGTGGGGTTACGCCATACTGGTAAAACATGAGCCTATCACAATAATTAAAACAAAATGTTTTAAAAAACTGGAGGCTATTATACCTTTATTTTTCATTATGCTACCGCATATCAGAGGCATGAACAATTTGCGAATGGACTTGAAATTGAGTGGTATAACTTATTCTCCAAAATGCAATGTGGCTCGACGAGAGCATTGACATTTTTCCAAGGCAGAGATGAATGGCTGACACAGAGACGCGTGGACAGCAGTATAAATTCTGACCTAATGAAAATCTTCAAAATGTCATTAGACGTTGTGGTGGTTTGTGTGACAGATGTCTCTTTCCATTTCCATGTTTGGAGGCTGGAAATACAGTGTCTTCAGAAATGATTCATATCCCTTGACTTATTCCACATTTTGTTGTGTTACAGCTCTGTTTTTAGAAATGTTTGCAAATTTGTTAAATGGAATACAGTTATCTAATGTATGTACAATTCACAATCCTGAGTCAATACATGTTATAATCACCTTTGGCAGTGTTTACATCTTTGAGTCTTTCTGGGTAATTCTCTAAGAGCTTTGTATACATGGATTGTACAATATTTGCACATGTATTATTTTTAAAAATTCTTCAATTGCTAGACAGCCATTTTCAACTCTTGCCATAGATTTTCAAGCTGATTTAAGTCAAGACATTTGTTGTCTTGGTAAGTGTATATTTTGCCTTATGATTTAGGTTATTGTCCTGCTGAAAGGTGAATTCTTTCCCGGTGTCTGGAGGAAAGCATACTGTACCAGGTTTTCCTCTAGGATTTTTGCCTGTACTTAACTCTTAACTTCTGTTTCTCTTTTATCCTGAAAACCCCCACAGTCCTTAACCATTACAAGCATACCCATAACATGATGCAGCCATCACTATGCTTGAAAATATGGTGAGTGGTACTCAGTAATGTGTTGTATTGGATTTGCCCCAAACATAACACTGTTTTAACATTTTTTACAGTATTACTTTAGTGCCTTGTTGCAAACAGGATGCATGTATAGGAATTGTGTTATTCTGTAGAGGCTTTCTTATTTTCACTCTGTCAATTAGGTTAGTATTGTGGAGTATCTACAACTTTCTTGAGCCATCCTCAGTTTTCTCCTGTCACAGCCATTAAACTCTAACTATTTTAAAGTCACCACTGGCCTCATGATTGAATCCCTGAGCGGTTTCCTTCCTCTCTGGCAACTGAGTTAGGAAGGACGCCTGTATCTTTGTAGTGACTGTGTATTGATACACCATCCAAAGTGTAATGAATAACATAATGCTCAAAGGGATATTCAGTGTCTGCTTACATTTTTTTTTTTTTTTTTTTAAATAGCTATAGGTGACCTTCTTTGCGAGGCATTGGAAAACCTCCCTGGTCTTTGTGGTTGAATCTGTGTTTGAAATTCACTGTTCGACTGATGGACCTTGTAGATAATTGCATGTGTGTAGTACAGAGATGAAGTCATTAAAAAATACTGTTAAACTTTATTGCTGAACTTATTTAGACTTGCCATAAAGGGGTAGAATACTTAATTACTAATTAATTAGTAAAAATTGTTGGCCAGTGACAAAAACACAACATTTTATGCATTTTCAATTCAGGCTGTAACAACAAAATGTGGAAAAAGTCAAGGGGTGCGAATACTTTCTGAAGGCAATCCTGACCCTGACTCTAGATATTATAGAGACTGGGCTAACACAGCTAACTTTTTAGGTCAATAATATGCTGTTTTTAATCAACATTTTGTTTGCTTTATAACCGTGAGAAATTAAACTAGCTATTTGCTAGCTAGTTAGTTATACCTAGGTAGCTAACAAGGTTAGCTATCTTTTCTCAAAATGAACCTCACTGTGCTTCTACATCTGCATTGCTTGCTATTTGGGGGTTTCAGGCTGGGTTTCTGTATAGCACTTTGACTTCTGCTGATGTAAAAAGGGCTTTTTAAATAAATTTGATTGTTTGATTGTGGCTAGCAATTTATTGTCCCTTATGCTAGCCTTTACAGCCAAATATGACTTCAGAAAAGTAAAAAAAAAAAAAATGTATTTAACCTTTATTTAACTAGGCAAGTCAGTTAAGAACAAATTCTTATTTGCAATGATGGCCTAACCCAGACGACGCTGTGCCAATTGTGCGCCGCCCTATTGGACTCCCAATCACGTCCGGTTGGGATACAGCCTGGAATCGAACCAGGGTCTGTAGTAACGTCTCTAGCACTGAGATGCAGTGCCGTAGACTGCTGTGCCACTCAGGAGCCCAAAAGTATTCTAGACCATTTCTCCCTCTTGCTGCATTTAACTTCAAACACAGATTCAACCACAAATACTTGGGAGGTTTTTCAATGCCTCGCAAAGAAGGGCATCTATAGGTATTTCAATATATATTTTTTAAAGCAGACATTTAATATCCCTTTCACCATGGTGAAGTTGTTCATTACACTTTCGTGTATCAGGAGCAGATAGCGTCAACGTAGTGGAATGGGGTAGTGGGTTTTTAATGAGTGTAGGGTTAGTTGGGTCTTTTTTTCAAATTTATTTTATATAATGGATTTATATTATAGTCCAGTTGGGGGAGGTAATGCAACATACTGGATGCCAACCGCCGTTAAACTCCAAAGAAGAAGTAAACAGGAATCAAGAACACGTTAGCGTTTTTATTTATACAACAATGGAACTCGAAATATGACTCATTTAACTGTACAGCATCACATACTTATCCCATGTAGTCATTAATTCGATTTGGAGATAGGATTTGACTGATAGATGCCATCTAGGTAACGTTCATGTTAGCTAGCTGCTAACAATGGCTAACTCGAACTGTATGGTTTTTCACACTCAAATAGCCTCCATCATGGAGGTACTAGCGAATGCAGCCGTGGCAGAGATCTGTAAAGTCGTAGACGACGATTATGAAGTGTTTCGTTTGGAAATAACTCAAAGCCAGAAAGAAAACAGGGCATTGAGGAGGAAACTACAGCTACTGGAAATGAAGGTGTCGCGGGAACGCGTCCTCGCCAGCCCCAGAAGTGTCAAAATACTCGACCGATACAGAGTAACGGCAAGAGGTACATTTTTGCAGAATAGCCCTGGCAATATGTGGAAAATGTTACTTTTTTCATGAGAACATTACACTTTACCTATCTACTTTTGTCTGTGCCAGAGAGCGCAGAATAACGGTTTGATTTACGAACGCGCAACAACCGTTAAATATGACCGGTGTCAGTAAACGTCGGCAAAAAAACGTCATTAAATTGTTGCCAGCGCAGCTTGTCACCAACGCTATACATAACATGAAAACAGCCTAACCAACTCTGATAGGGCGAGTAAAATGGTCAGAGTGAGTTGTTCTCTTGTGTCTGGAAGTAACTAGCCAACTTTAGCCAGTTAGATTAGGTGCTTGACTGCAGTTGTGAGGTCAGAATGCTCGGATGAACCCAGCTCCTCGGTCACACACCGTTGGTACACAAGTACAGTTTTGGAGCCCTGAACACATATGGATCCATCGTAAAAAAAAAAATCATTATGGGGGCTTTTTTCCCATTCCGCCATAACCAAATAATGTGTTTTGTGTCATATCTCCAAAATCAAACATGATACTACAGAAAAGTTGATGTATACCCACCCATATGTTTTGATGGTCAATGAATACAAGGATGTCATGCACAACCTCAAACCTCATTTTGCTATTCCACCATAACCAGACAATGTATTTTCTGTAATATCTGCTGAATCAAATATGATAACACAGAAAATTTGATTTTCACACCACTACATGGCCAAAAGTTATACACCCATTGCTGACAGGTGTATACAATCGAGCATGCAATCTCCATAGACAAACAGTGGCAGTAGAATGGCCCGTTTGTCCAATTTCTGCCCTTCTAGAGTGGCCCCATCGCGCCTCTGCAAGGGGAACAACTACTTCAGGTCTCAGAGCGAGTGACGTCACCCGATTGAAACGCTATTAGCGCGCACCACCGCTAACTAGCTAGCCATTTCACATCGGTTACACTCACCCTCCTTTTGACCTCCTCCTTTTCCCGCAGCAACCAGTGATCCGGATCACGGCACCAATGTAACAGTATAGCTTTCGTCTGTCCCCTCACCGGGCTCGAACCAGGAAACCTCTGCACACATAGACAACTGACACCCACAAAGCATCGTTACCCGTCCCTGCCACAAAAGCCGCGGCCCTTGCAGAGCAAGGGGAAAAACTACTTCAGGTCTCAGAGCGAGTGATGTCCCTGATTGAAACGCTATTAGCGCGCACCACCGCTAACTAGCTAGCTATTTCACATCGGTTACACAAGCTCATAGAACGGGACCGACGAGTGCTGAAGCGCATAGCTCGTAAAAATCGCCTGTCCTCGGTTGCAACACTCACTACCGAGTTCCAAACTTCCTCTGGAAGCAACGTCAGAACAAGAACTGTTTGTCGGTAGCTTCATGAAATGGCTTTCCATGTACAAGCAGCCGCACGCAAGCCCAAGATAACCATGGGCAATGCCAAGCGTCGGCTGGAGTGGTGTAAAGCTCGCTGCCATTGGACTCTGGAGCAGTGGAAACGTGGTCTCTGAAGTGATGAATCATTCTTCACCATCTGGCAGTCCAAAGGACAAGTTTGGCTGCTGCCAGGAAAACGCTACCTCTCCCAAATGCATAGTGCCAACTGTAAAGTTTGGTGAAGGAAGAATAATGGTCTAGGGCTGTTTTTCATGGTTCGTGCTTGGCCCCTTCGTTCCAGTGAAGGGAAATCTTAACACTACAGTATAGTGACATTCTAGATGATTCTGTGCTTCTAACTTTGTCACAACAGTTTGTGGAAGGCCCATTCCTGTTTCAGCATGACAATGCCCCGTGCACAAAGCGAGGTCCATACAGAAATGGTTTGTCAAGATTGGTGTGGAAGAACTTGACTGGCCTGCACAAAGCCCTGACCTCAACTCCATCGAAAACCTTTGGGATGAATTGGAACACCAACTGCGAGCCAGGCGGAAACGTGTTCTTATCAGTGCCCAACCTCACTAATGCTCTTGTGGCTGAATGGAAGCAAATCCCTGCAGCAATGTTCCAACATCTAGTGGAAAGCCTTCCCAGAAGAGTGGAGGCTGTTATAGCAGCGAAGGGGGCACCAACTCCATATTAATGCCCATGATTTTGGAATGAGATGTTCAACAAGTGGGTATCCACAGACTTTTGGCCTTGTGTATGTTTTGATGTTCAAGTACAATATCATAAACAGTTCTGACAATTATATGATGGTGGCCTGCCATGGGAAGATATCCAATGAAATCGGCATTTCTCACACCATAGAATATTATTTATTTATTTTAAAAAATTAAATAATTGAGAAATATGAAAGTGAATTGCAGTTTTAGGGGCAATACGGAATACATTTTTTGGGGATTCTGCTTAACTGAAAATGTATGCATAGAGTTAGCCCAATATTGGACTAAAGTAGCCTAATGTTACTCATTATAGTCCAAGGACCTAATATGTTCTGTTTAAAGGTGAATTGGCTCTGGAAGCCAAAACAGCCAAATACTATTTCTAAACATGAATCGATTCTCAATTGCGGTACTGTTCTAGAAACATAAACCTTTTGCTTTCATATCATATTAAAATTATTTCACAAATGCAAAATACACACTTACTGTACACTGCATTAACTGGATTTAACACAGTTGCAACCGACCAGTATTTTTCAGTGACGAGTTTGTGGAGTCCGTCTTCCGTTTACACAGGTTTTGGAGACACATATAGCTAATTAGCACAGGTATTCCACTCGGTCTTCCTTCTGTTTTCCATAAACAAGCACTGTAATATGTCTGTGTGGGAACCCTAACCCTATAAAAGGTCTGTAGTAAATTGTTTCTTGCTGATATGAAAAATACGTTCCTTATGTTTCCAAAACCTTACCGCAAGCGATGAATGTTAATGTTGAAACAAAACTACCCTGCTCAGAAGATACTATCGTCAATAGGGAAAGGAAAAGGGGATACCTAGTCAGTTGTTCAACTGAAATGTCTTCCGCATTTAACCCAACCCCTATGAATCAGAGAGGTGCGGGGGGCTACCTTAATCGACATCCACGTCTTCAACCCACCGTTCCCCGGGCGCTAACTGCCTCGCTGAGGGGCAGAACGACAGATTTTTACCTTGTCAGTTCGTGGATTCGATCCAGCAAACTTTCGGTTACTGGCCCAACGCTCTAAGCGCTAAAGCAGTTCGCGTCTATGAATGGAGTCAGCCATTGACACCAAGCTAAGGCAATAGCATGCAGGATTCTGAATGGGACTGGGACGTTCTATATGAATAAAGACTGCCTAATGTGCCACAATTCAGCATTTTGACATGGCCTTCTGTGACTTTCTAGGAAGATTTGAACCCACTTAACCCCATCATTGTAAAGCCATAGTTATATTGTTGCTTTCACCAAGTCATTTCTGAACATTGTTATTTATTTAATGTGATTAGTGGTTCATCTAATCATATGAAATGTCTGTCCCTCATTTTAAGGTCAACCATGTTACGTGAACTCGTTTTAATATAGTGAAACTATTCCTTTTAAAAAATTCTAAAGAAACATTGAACATCTAAGCTGAGCTGGTTCTACTCTTTTTGGCCATTTTCTGGTGTTTTGTGTTGGAAAACTGAGCAGGTCGAGCATAACACGTCAACCTTGTTACCCATAGATAGACAGGCTAGACATGTTTTAACAATGATTTTTGTTGTGAAGCTCACATTCGATTGCCCCTCCCTGTTGCACACAAGCTTCCATTCCCCCTGTCACAAGGAGGATGAAATCGTCAACCATGTTACTTTATTTGGCACTTAATAGGAACTTACTCTATACACTAAACATTTGGTGGCACAACCCTCAATTATGGGCAATACCACAGAGTTTTCAAACCCAGTTCCAAGTGGCCAACACAGGAACACCTTGCACAGCACATTCGACAGACCAGACAGGGGTTTGGGAAGTCAATGGGAGAAGTTAGTTGTTACATTTTCTCAAAATCTGAAGGCACGATATAGATTCCAATGTCTCAAGTAGCTGAACATGTCATTACAACAACCTGTTCTAATTTTTGTCAAAAACAACTTTATATCAAAGGAGTGCCTTGGATTTGACGGTCTGCACGTGCACAGTCCGGCAGGACACAACCGTTATACCCGATGATGAAAACTAAACACAGGAATAAAAAAAGTTTACATCTTTGCATGCTCTGGAAGATACATGAGAATTGACAGACTTTGTAGCATTAGCACCATCATAAACTTCACAGGCTAAAATTGTCATTTTGTTGTCAGGGTTATAGGCCATTGAAGCGATTCTTAGGGCCTTCAGATCACTGCGGCCGCAGACCTGTTCTTCCAACGCATATCCTGGCACATTTGTACCACTCAGGGCCTGTTCAATTTTACAGAGCGCCAGCCTAATCTTTAGCCATTCTCTCATCCCCAGAGCAGGAGAAAAACTCCCAGGTTTTGCCTGATAAAGGGGTTTGGGGCCACTGGCGTTGAAGATCTTTACCGTAGAATCCTCCGGCTGGAATATGTAAGACATATGTCCCTCACTCGTACCCAAAAATCCTTTAAAACATTCTGGAGCTTCACACAGAACTTCCTTAATGCTTTGGTCACTGGGTTCATGACAAGCCGAGCATAACATACCACAAATTGGCATAGGTGTCATTTTTGTTTAATATTCCGGGAGGTTATCTTGTACAGTCTTAAACATGTATTGTTCTGGGGCTTTATAAGGCGTCTGCAAAGCCCAATACCCCAGGACATTCGTGTTTCATAGACAACAACCCCGGAGGGCTATAAAATAGGCCTTACTCTTTGAAATGTTCATTAACCCCCAACCCGTTCCAAACAGGACACTAGACATCAAACATCATGACAACTTCAAAAACATCATAAAACTCTTTTCACACTCTAAGCCGTGAGAAACAGGAACAGAATGATCATACACATGGTCACTTCCTAAACCCCGCGCCTCAAACCACCAGGATGTCCTGACCGGAAGCCCAAATATGGGCATGCACACGTCAGCAGGACATAGGGTCATAAATCAACATTTTGACTTGTGACATCTACTTTATTCTCTCTGACCTTCTTGTGTTCGGTGAATTCACATGGGTCACACAGTATCCACATTCACAACCAGGGGCAATAAAACTGCAGCAGACAACTATGTATGCCACAGAAATATTATATTGTGTATGTTGTCAGAATCTGCGATTTTCAGTGGATTTCTTCCCATGGCAGTCCTCCATTAGATAATAAACTGAACTATTTATGATGTTGTACTGGGCGTCATTGTAATCGTTGACCATCAAAACATAGGTGTAGACATCACCTTTTCTGTGTCTATCATGTTTGATTCAGAAGATATGACGCAAAATACATTTAGTTACGGCAGAATGAAAAACTGCAGTTTTTGCGATAGCTCCATATCTGAACATATTCAGGGCCCCAAATTGTACCAAGTTCCATGGTTTTATGAAAAAGTGAACATATCACCTAAAGTTTGGCACATATCGATTGGACTATATGACAGGCTGTGGGGTCCATAGCCCTGTTCTCCTCAGCATGTGTAACTTTAGATGTGTTAACCAGAATTGGGTCTTGGTCAGTTTCTGGACAGTATGCAATAATTCCCCTGATTATTTAGCTGTCAAATACGCACTATCATATTCTAACCAGATTCTTGATTTACTCAAGGAAAACAATGTGATGCATGAAACATATCGATCTATAAATAGTATATCATGAAGTTTTGAGAAGTGTTACCTTACATCCTTACCAATTGTCGACAATGTCAAAAGTGTACAATATAGGGTTGACCGTACCTAACCAGTACCTCTTTCCCCCAATCACACTCTCAGGTGAAGGACATCTCACTGGAGGCCACAGGAGCTTTGTGAAGCCAGCGGGACACAATACATGGAGCGATGACCAACCAGATACTGTTGATGAGGGGAGTGGAACCACAACCCAGCACATTATTGTGATAGAGGTTAGTGTAATAGTATTACATCAAAATTACAGTACATCAAATGTGGCCAGTTTATTTCAGAAAGGCTCCCCTCAGCTATTGACTTGCTTACATGTACATCCGTATTTATCTGCCATAAGGGAGCTTACGAGACTTCCCTACGACATTGTTATACAATTCAACTGGACACCGGTAATAATAACCTCCTCACTTCTTGTGTCAGGCTGCAGATATAGAGGCTGCAGGTCCTGGGGTCAAGCAGGAGAGGTCTGTAGGAGAGGAGGACCCACGTCACAGCAGAGACATCCAGACTGCAGCGCCCCCTGAAGCCATGGAGGACCTTGCCACCGCCGTGCCCCAGCCCAGGACCCGACGCAGCATCACGGAGGTCAGTGGAACGCTGAACGCCGTCCTCAAGTCCGAGACAGACACTGAGACTTTAACTGTAACACACAGCCTCTTACACACAGGATCTGATGACAGATCAGACCCAGAGAGACTTTGTCTGAGGAGACTGGGCTGTCCTCCTGCTCCTGGCTCAGAGTATTTACCGGTATTTCACCAGAGGACTGTTCATTCCCGTGGTGATTGTGACTCGTTAGACACTGGAGGCAATGATCCGTCTTGTTCTTACGCTACAGAGATGGACCCTGGCAACATGCCCTTGGGTTTAGAGACACAGACTGATCTGTCTACAGGGGACTGGAACCAGTACAGTAGTAGTGTATACTCTAAAGGGTGCCAAGATAAAAAAGGGGAGGGTCTGGTCGTAGATGAGGTGACTGTGAAAGTGGAGGGCGACGCTCCTCCCACATGGAATGCAGACGAAACCCACTTAGGAGGACACTCTCAGGGCAGCACCAGTAACTTCTTAGACTACAGGGAAAGCTTAGAGACAAATCTAAATGTCCCAACCCACTCCTCTTTACCCGCGTTCAGGGATCGTGACCCAGTGTCCACGTCAACGGGGCCTTCCGATTCACACGGCCACATCCTTTTTGATCAGGTATTGAACTCAAACGACAGGTCTAGAGCCCAGGCTCAGGGAGGGGGAGCCACATCAGGCAATAGTAAAGAGAAACAGTTCCTCTGCATGTTTTGTAACAAAGGCTTCAGCTGCCTCCAGAATGTGGAGATCCACCAGAGGGTCCACACAGGGGTGAAACCCTACAGCTGTACCCAGTGTCACATGTGCTTCACCCAGGCTGGCACCCTGAAGAGGCATCAGAGGGTCCACACAGGGGAGAAACCCTTCAGCTGTACCCAGTGTCACATGTGCTTCACCCAGGCTGGTCACCTGAAGAGGCACCAGAGGGTCCACACTGGAGAGAAGCCATTCGCCTGTACGCACTGCAGGAAGAGGTTCTCAGAGAGGAGATGCCTCAGGATACACCAGCAGAAAAACCATTCCACTCTATAACAAAGTAACCATTCCACTCAATAGCTTCTGAGGCTTAGATGAAACCCTGCATTAAAGATAGACTCAGCGAGATGACGTAGATGCAAAAAGTAAACAGCGGGTCAATTTCCATAACAACTAAGAGCGTTGAAGTGCAAGGCCCAGACATTGTAGGATATATAAGCCTAAAAAGTCAATTACATATAGTGTTTGTACTGTGTAGGCCAGTGTTTACCAACTCCAGTCCTCAAGTCTACCAAAACTACACATTTTCGTTGTAGTCCTGGACCAACACACCTCATTGTCCAGTGCTACAATAAAAATGGGTTCTGTTGGGGGACTTGATTTGGGAAACACCGTTGTAGGATATGATGTTCATAAATGCCCATTTTATTACTTCCATTCAACTACTATATTCTTTCCCCCAAGAGACTTTTAATGAGAAAATGCAGTTTTTCAGTTGAGACCTGTGGTTTTCATATGGTGTGTTTAAAACTTGTTTATGTTCAATAAACACCTAAATGGGACTTTTCATTCTAAGACTTTCATTGAGACTCTCTTTAGTATACATCACATCTGATCTCACGCTATTCTGCATATTCTGACAGAGCTTTATAACCATTATACACTTGCTAAATATACCTACACACAAACACCTACTGTACACATCAAATTAGTCAGGTTTGTCTGACTTATCATAGGGGACTTATTTTTACCCACAACATATTTATATGTATGTCCACCATGATGGGTTTAACAACAGTGAAATCATTCTGTAACTATAGTATAGGACTCAAACGTAGTGGGGATGGGTAAATACTCCATGTTGAAAGTGTGTTTATTATCTGTGTGTACGTACCTGAGTTTGTGTATGTCAGTGTAATCTGCATTACCTGTCTCTTCTAGGAGGAGGAGGGTCCAGAGGTGCTGCTGGTGAAGGAGGAGGGGTGTGAGGAGGGTCTGGGGAACCCTGAGGGGACCATGGTCATGGAGGACAACCAGACTACACCTCCTCCTGAAACCACAGAGGAACCAGCTGAGCAGCACAAGACCACACACAGTCTCACTGAGGTGAGCCCACTAAACTACTGTCTGAATGGTATTAGGTCAGGGCCCGTATCCACAAAGCCTCTCAGAGTAGGAGTGCTGATCTAGGATCAGTTTTGCCTTTTAGATCAATGACTCTTTGTGGCTACGGGCCCAGGTCTTGATTACATTTGTCTTAAGTGTGGGAACATGCCTTTTGAATGATCAAACCATTAAAGAGTGTCAAGTAATCAAATCAACTATCATGTTTGCATAGTACTCATAGCAATCCCTCATTACCCATTCAGAAGATGCTCCATAGCAGGGTGCTCATATCATATTTCTTGATCCAACATCCTCTCACTCTGTATCTCTTACAGTCAGTGGACATGGAGGATGGGAAGCCTGATCTGCTGCTGGTCAAAGAGGAGACGATAGAAGATGGACCAGAGAGCATTGATCTGCTGAGTGGACTAAAGATGGGGGAGCAAGGTAAGGGAGAAATACATATAGCCTACATACAGTAATAGATCTGCAATGGGAATAGTGATGCACATGGCTATTATTTCTTAATTCATAAAATCAATACAACTTATGTTTACATACAAAACCACACATTATAATGTATGAACTTGACCAGGTAATTGACAATAAATACTCCGTATGTAGATTTTTCTCTGCCATGTTTATAAAGTATATTTTGTAACCTTTCTGCAGGTGGTTGGCTGGAGGCTAACAAAGGAGACTGGACGGCCGTCTTGGATTCCCAGACCCAGACAGGTGCAGCCAAAGGCCCTGGGGACGACATCACTGAGCAAGCCAGGACCAGAGGTGACATAGTGGAGGTCAGTGGATGGGAAAGCGTCCTCAACTCTGGGCTGGGGAACAACACTGTTAACCACAACCAGAAACAGACAGTCGAACACAAAACAACCAAACTTAGTATCCATGACTACAGACTGGCTGAGACCAGGGTGAGGCGTAGATTTGGTCTGCGGGGATAGGGAGGTGTCCGTATGAGAACAGGAGAGGACAGACACAGACTCTGCTAGAGATGCTCCATTCTGCTCCTATAGTTGTGATTCAGAGAGACTGATGGCACCTCAGGTTAACCCACTATCAGGTGCTGCCTTCAGCCTGCCTTCTATAGGATCTATCGACTGGAACATGGACCCTGCAACAACACAGACACTCCCTGGCCTTCATCCTCCTCACACTCTCCTTATGTTAAACCAGAACTCAGACAATGCTAGTGCCTCAACACTAAATGGCTACACAAGCCCATTGACAAATGACAGTAGTAGAAACGCTTTCAGGTGATCCGGTGGCGAAGAGAAGCGCTTCCAGTGTTCGTTCTGGGGGAAAGCCTGGAGATCCACCAGAGGATGCACACGGGAGAAATCATTTGGGTGCGACCTGTGTCAGGCCAGATTCTCCCACTCCTCCAACCTGAAGTGGCACCAGAGGGTCCACACAAGGGAGAAACCCTTCAGCTGCCCCCAGTGTGAGAAGAGGTTCTCCCATCAGGACCAGCTGAAGATGCACCTGAAGGTCCACACGAGAGAAATGCTGTTCACCTGTACTCACTGCGGGAAGAGGTTTTCAGAGAGGAGCTACCTCAGGATACACCAAAAGAAAATGCACACGGCCCATGTATAGTGACATGTAATGTAGTACTAGATAGTTTTCAGTTAATTCTGTTGGTTGTGAATGTATAGGGAACTGGATGAGGTGAATTGAGTTAAGAACAAGGATGATGAGACGTAGTAGATGGTTGGTGTCCTAAAGTGTCATGTTTACATGTTGAACCTTTTCCAGAGTATTCTAAAATACATTTTATCAAAGGGAGGGTACCAAATTTCCAGAAAATGTAAAGTGTTACCATAGTGAGAAAAGTTATTCCACTTGTCACGTGTCCTTTTGTGCAATAGATGTGATTGTAATGCCATTTTGTTGAATTTGGTTATTTTTGTGTCATTCCAATGGCTCTATATTGTTAGGTACTTGAATCACAGTATTAGATATGGGCTTAACTGTGGTTAACATTTTATAATATTGTGTCAAGTTTCTTATATAAACCTTCATATGCTCTTCTGTACAATTTATGTTTGCAGTCTGCAGTCCATGAGGACCTGCTGATATCCAGTGTTACTGGCGGGAGAGACTGGACCTCTGAAGCAGCTGGTCACAAATCCTGGCCCCGGATCAGAACCATGGATCAGGAGCCGTCACTATTCCTTCCTGAATCGGAACCAGGACCCAACTGCAAGAGACGGAAACTCCACCACCACACAGAACACAACCAGTGGACAGGGGGACTGAACAACCTCAGTCCTGGTGGTCATCAGAGAGACAGAGCCTCCAGTCAGGGATCCAGTCTGCAGCCCAGACCCTTCTCTTCACAGTCTCAGTGCAGGGATGAAGCAGGGCCTGGGGCTGATAGAGATAGACCCTCCTGTTCCTATGATACAAACATCACAGTATCCATGATGAACAGAGCAGGTCACCCTGAGCTTCAGCCTTCACAGAGAGTGGTGGGAGACCCCCCTGGTGGTAGTCAATCAGCAAATCTGTCTTCTCCTTCAGGATCTCATCTAATGTCTGGTGACTGGGTTCATAGAAAGCCTGGGCCTAGCTTTCCTCAGTTACTTCATGGTTACCCCACCAATACAGACAGATTCAGGATGGGCGTTTACCACAAGAAGCACCTAGCCTATAGCACAGCACACAATCCCAACAACACCCAAACAATGGCTAGAGGTCAAGGAGGGAGCTCAAAGACTAACCACCTGAGGGCGGTGGCGCCTGCTTCTACCTCCTCTGTCATTGGGTCACAATGTGGAAGGTCGGGCATTAGGACGGATGCCGACAAGCCATACGCCTGCCCCACGTGTGGGAAGCGCTTTGCTAAGACTAAATATATGAAACAGCACCAGAACATTCACACCAAGGAGAGGCCTTTCAAGTGCAAACTATGTTACAAGAGCTTCTCCTTCCTGAGTTACCTCATCAGACATAGCTGTGCCCACAATGGGGAGAAATTGTAGCTATTCTTTAGCTGAAATATTTTATTTATCATGTGAAGTGTACTGGGGTAAGAATTTTGGGGGGGATTACTAGGTCCCTTAGTTGAGCATCTGGGTACGCTCACATGATACAGACTTGTTGTTTTGGTGTGCTAGCCAAAACACTGACATTGAAGTGTATCACTATTTCACCTCTGAACTTGGTTTTACCTATGTTCTATTCATAACAATAGTTCTTATAACCCCTTTAAAACACATGATTTGGCATAGTCAGGTGGGATCTGTTCATTTATGTACAAAAAAAATAATAGGTGATCAAATCTTTCAATAAATGAGATATCATGTTGTCCTTTCAATAAACAAGCAAATAAACAAGCAAATGAAAATTAACTTATCATTAAGAATTAAACATGACCTTAGTTTCGTTGGCTTCCTACGAACCTATAGGGCAAGGACCGAGCTTTAAAGGGTTTCCACTAGGTTCCACAGTTAGTTTAAAAAAATGTGCTGTATTGTAAAAATTCCTGAAAACAAATTTGTTATTTTCTAGTTTAAGTTTAGGGTTAGGCAGAAAGTTAGCATTGGGGTTAAGATAAATTGTAGAAATAGGGGTTTAGCCATAATTATGAATGTGGAAACTAGTGACGACCGCTTGAAAGATACTGATCATGAATAGGAGGTTTGATGTGTAGTGTTGGGGATTGGGAGGAAGATGTGGGGCCTAAACGGGTAAATATGTGTTCAGACTCTGCTACTAGCCTGGTCGTGCTGAGAGAAGGGAAGTCAAAGGCACACCCAGACCTGATAATAGAGCTGTTGCCACTTTATAGGGTGGGGCAGAAAGGGAGTAAGGTTGGTTTTCTGTGGGTCCCAGCTCATGTTGGAGTAGAGAGAAATGAGGCAGCGGATAAGGTAGCGAAAGCAGCTCTGAAGAGGGACGAGGTAGATATGGTGGTACCATTCATCTAGAATTCTGTGAGGAAGGTCAGTAGGTATATGGGGAGTGAAATGAGGGATGGGGTGCTGTTGACAAGGCTGAGGTTGGGTCATTGTGGATTGGGAAATGGGTTAATGTTAGTGAGGAAACACCCAGATGGAAAGTGTGAGGTAGAGACTGAAGTACACTACCAGTCAAAAGTTTGGACACCTACTCATTCATGGGTATTTCTTAATAATAGTGAAGACATCAAAATAACGCATATGGAATCATGTAGTAACCAAAAAAAGTATAAAACAAATCAAAATATATTTTAGATTCTTCAAAGTAGCCACCCTTTGCCTTGACAGCTTTGCACGCTCTTGGCATTCTCTCAACCAGCTTCATCTGGAATGCTTTTCCAACAGTCTGAAAGGAGTTCCCACATATCCCGAGCACTTGTTGGCTGCTTCTCCTTCACTCTGCGGTCCAACTCATCCCAAACCATGTCAATTGGGTTGAGGTCAGATGATTCCTCACTCCACTCTCCTTCTTGGTCAAATAGCTCTTACACAACCTGGAGGTGTGTTTTGGGTCATTGTCCTGTTGAAAAACAAATGACAGTCCCACTAAGCCCAAACCAGATGGGATAGTGTATCGCTGCAGAATGCTATGGTAGCCATGCTGGTTAAGTGTGCCTTGAATTCTAAATAAATCACTGACAGTGTCACCAGCAAAGCACCCCCCACACCATTACACCTCCTCCTCCATGCTTTACGTTGGGAAATACACATATGGAGATCATCCGTTAACCCACACCGCTTCTCACAAAGACACAGCGGTTTGGACCAAAAATCTCAAATTTAGACTCCAGACCAAAAGACACATTTCCACTGGTCTAATGTCCATTGCTGGTGTTTCTTGGCCCAAGCAAGTCTTTTCTTTTTATTGGCATCCTTTAGTAGTGGTTTCTTTGCAGCAATTTGACCATGAAGGACTTATTCACGCAGTCTCCTCTGAACAGTTGATGTTGAGATATGTCTGTTACTTGAACTCTGAAGCATTTATTTGGGCTACAATTTCTGAGGCTGGTAACTAATGAACTTATCCTCTGCAGCAGAGGAAACTCTGGGTCTTCCATTCCTGTGGCGGTCCTCATGAGAGCCAGTTTCATCTTAGCGCTTGGTTTTTACGACTGCACTTGAAGAAACTTTCTAAGTTCTTACATTTTCTATATTGACTGACCTTCGAGTCTTAGAGTAATGATGGACTGTTGTTTCTCTTTGCTTATTTAAGCTGTTCTTGACATAATATGGACTTGGTCTTTTACCAAATAGGGCTATCTTCTGTATACCACCCCTACCTTGTCACAAAACTGATTGGCTAAATAGCATTGAGGAAAGAAACTCCACAAATTATTTTAACAAAGAACACCTGTTAATTGAAATGCATTCCAGGTGACTACCTCATGAAGCTAGTTGAGAGAATGCCAAGAGTGTGCAAAGCTGTCAAAGGCAAAAGGTGGCTAGTTGAAGAATCTCAAATATCTTTGGATTTGTTTAACACTTTTGGTAACTATATGATTCCATATGTGTTGTTTCATAGTTTTTATGTCTTCACTATTATTCTACAATGTGGAAAATAGTAGGTGTTCTAAAACTTTTGACCGATAGTGTATGTAGACGGGTAAGTATCATATGAATAAAGGTTCCCAAAATAATATATAGATGTTTCTTCTTTTTTTATTTAATTTTTTTAAATATGCCAGATGGTTAAATGCTGCAATAGTGGTGGAGAACATGCGCCCGATGTCCTGAATTGCCACGTTGGGGTGAAGGCGACAAAGATAAGGTAGTAACGTTGAAGAAACAATGGTAGTTCGATTAGAGACACCAGTGAATGTTCCTCGCCAACAGAGAGATCCTTACATGATGCATGTTAAAAATGGTGACTTGAAATGGTTATAAACTGCACAGCGCAAACAAAGAAAATCTGAGAAAATAAGCATCATTGAGTGCGGTTTAAGGTTTTTTGGGACTCCGGTATTTTACAGCAGAGACATTACAAGTAATCCTGTCGATGAATGTTCCGCTCTCAAGCCCCGGAGCCTGTGTAGGGATGTGATTTGGATTAGGATTCAAGGAGTGGGCTGTTTTTTTAATTTATTTATCTTTTTGTATGATGTCGTCGCCCCCCCCCTCCCCCTATTTGGTGGATGCCAGATGCAGCGAGAGGCTAGAGAGGCTCAGAATCAGTCATGATGTTTCGTATGCAGAGGATGTAAAACAGATTGGTGGGACTTCAGTGCGGAATGATGGCGCTTCCAAGGCTGCTCCTGTACTACAGTAAGTGGACTTTGTCAGGGCTGGTGTTTCTGCTGGTCCTGGCATGTTTGAGACCTGTTCAGAAATGTTGTGCTCATGAATGTGCTCTGTCAACGGACATTTTGACAGTGAAAGCAGAAATGCCAGGTTGAATGTTATTGTGGATATGGCAAAATAGTTATTGTGGTTAACAGATGTTTCTGTTGAAATGGTTGTAGACATGCTGAATAATTCTACGGGTGGATTGTTTCAGCATGACATAGATACAGTTTAATGGGTTGGGGGGGCTTGGGAGGGTTAGTAGGCCATTTACTCCCCCCAGTCATTTTTTGTTAGTAGTGCAGAATTCGGTAGACCATGATTGATCGCACGCTCCAGCACAGTAGGTGGCGGCATGCACCTTAAACGTTTGTTTGCGGACCGCCATGATATCATAGAAGACTAAGACGAACGGAAGTGAACTGTGACCAAGAACAATTTCCACGTTAGCGTTTTTATTGTTAATATTTAGATGTGTATTACCACCCTGGAACTCAAAATATGACTTAACTGGACAGCATCACATACTTAACCCATGTAGTTTTTAATTCGCGTTGGAAACCGGACTTGGTTGATAGATGTTATCTAGATAACGCTAGCTAGCTGCTAACAATGGCTAACTCTAACGGTATGGTTTTTCACACTCAAATAGCCTCCATCATGGAGGTGCTAGCGAATGCAGCCGTGGCAGAGATCTGTAAACTCGTAGACGATGACTATGCAGTGTTTCGTTTGGAAATAACTCAAAGCCAGAAAGAAAACAGGGCATTGCGGAAGAAACTACTGGAACTGAAGGTGGCACGGGAACGCGCAGAGAGGGCAATACGAGAGCGCGTCCTCACCAATCGTCCCAGTAGTGTCAAGATCCTCGACCGATACAGAGGAATGGCAAGAGGTACATTTTGCAGAAGGCTGAGCAGCCCCGTTGCCCTATGCACATTTATTCAGATGTGTTACCCAGAATTGGGTCTTGGTCAGTTTTTGGATTGGATGCAATAATTCCCCTGATTACTTAGCTATCTTGTGCAAATACACAATCATATTCTAACAATTATTGACTTACTGCATTGCCTATTATTTAGTCAATGAAAAGATTGATGCATGGAACATAATACATTGATCAATAAATAGTATATCAAGAAGTATTACCTTAAATCCCAGGGTTTCCCAAACTCAGTCCTCGGGGTGCACATTTGGGGTTTTGCCCTAATACTACACAACTAATTCAAATGATCAAAGCTTGATGATTAGTTGATTATTTGAATTCACTGTGTAGTGTTAGGGCAAAACCCAAAACGTGCACCCCTTGGGGTCTTAAGGACTGAGTGTGGGAAAGCCAGAGTTAACCTAACACCTCTTTAACCCGCAATCACTCTCAGGTGAAGGACATCTCACTGGAGGCCACAGGAGCTTTGTGAAGCCAGCTGGACACAATACATGGAGAGATGACCAACCAATCACTATTGATGAGGGGAGTGGAACCTCAACCCAGCACGTTATCGTGATAGAGGTTAGTGTAATAGTGTTGCATAAAAATGTGTTACTTTGTAGATTAAATATGTCAATTTATTTCAGAAAGGTTCCCCTCAGCTTTCACTTGCTTACATCCTCATTTATCTGCCATGGGGGAGCTTGTGAGACTTCCTTACAACATATTTATCAAATTCTATTCATGTACTGGTAATAACCCCCTCTTCTTGTGTCAGTCTGCAGTTGCAGAGGCTGCAGGTCCTGGGGTCAAGCAGGAGAGGTCTGAAGGAGAGGAGGACCCATGGCACAGTAGAGACATCCAGACTAGAGTAGCTGGAGCGCCCCCTGTAGCCACAGATGACCCCACCACTGCCCCAGCACAGCCCAGGACCCGATGCAGCATCACGGAGGTCAGTGGAATGCCGAACGCCGTCCTCAAGTCAGAGACAGACACCAAGACTTTAACTGTACACACAGGATCTGACCACAGGTCAGACCCAGAGACACTGGGACTGAGGAGACTGGGCTGTCCTCCAGTTCCCGGCTCAGAATATTTACCGGTATTTCACCAAATCCAGAAGGTGGTTAATTCCCGTGGAGATGGTGATTGTGACACGTTAGACACAGAAGTTGATGATCCGTCTTGTTCTTACGCTACAGAGATGGACCCTGGCAACATGCCCTTGGGTTTAAAGAGACAGACTGATCAGTCGAAATGGGACTGGAACCAGTACAGTAGTACTGCATGCTCTGAAGGGTGCTTAGATAAGAAAGGGGAGGTTATAGTGGTAGATGAAGTGACTGTGAAAGTGGAGGGGGATGTTCCACCCACATGGAATGCAGTTATTCACCAAGGAGATGGACACTCACAGGGCAGAGATTTCTTAGATTACAGGGAAAGCTTAGAGACAAATCCAAATGTCACAACCCACTCCCCTGTACACGCACTCAGGGATTGCGACCTAGTGTCCACGTCGATGAGACCTTCCGATTCACAAGGCCACATCCTTTTCGATCAGGTATTGAACTCAAACGACAGGGCTAGAGCCCAGGCTCAGGGAGGGGGAGCCACATCAGGCAATATTAAAGAGAAACGGTTCCTCTGCATGTTCTGTCACAAAGGATTCAGCTGCCTCCAGAAGGTGGAGATCCACCAGAGGGTCCACACAGGGGAGAAACCCTTCAGCTGTACCCAATGTGAGAAGAGGTTCTCCCGCCAGGACCACCTGAAAAGGCACCAGAGGGTCCACACAGGGGAGAAACCGTTCAGCTGTACCCAGTGCCACATGCGCTTCGCTCAGGCTGGTCACCTGAAGATGCACCTGAAGGTCCACACAGGAGAAAGGCAGTTTGCCTGTACTCACTGCGGGAAGAGGTTCACAGAGAGGAGCTACCTCAGGATACACCAGCAGAAAAAACATTCCACTCTATAAAATAGAAAGTTACCCTGCATTAAAGACGAAGATTCATTTTCATTGTTGTCAGCATAAATTTGGAATAATAAGAGTAACACATTATAGTGTTGAATATTCCTGGGTCGAATATTTCATCCAGACATGTTATTTATATATATATACTGCTCAAAAAAATAAAGGGAACACTTAAACAACACAATGTAACTCCAAGTCAATCACACTTCTGTGAAATCAAACTGTCCACTTAGGAAGCAACACTGATTGACAATAAATTTCACATGCTGTTGTTGAAATGGAATAGACAAAAGGTGGAAATTAAAGGCAATTAGCAAGACACCCTCAATAAAGGAGTGATTCTGCAGGTGGTGACCACAGACCACTTCTCAGTTCCTATGCTTCCTGGCTGATGTTTTGGTCACTTTTGAATGCTGGCGGTGCTCTCACTCAAGTGGTAGCATGAGACGGAGTCTACAACCCACACAAGTGGCTCAGGTAGTGCAGCTCATCCAGGATGGCACATCAATGCGAGCTGTGGCAAGAAGGTTTGCTGTGTCTGTCAGCGTAGTGTCCAGAGCATGGAGGCGCTACCAGGAGACAGGCCAGTACATCAGGAGACGTGGAGGAGGCCGTAGGAGGGCAACAACCCAGCAGCAGGACCGCTACCTCCGCCTTTGAGCAGGAGGAGCTCTGCCAGAGCCCTGCAAAATGACCTCCAGCAGGCCACAAATGTGCATGTGTCAGCATATGGTCTCACAAGGGCTCTGAGGATCTCATCTCGGTACCTAATGGCAGTCAGGCTACCTCTGGCGAGCACATGGAGGGCTGTGCGGCCCCACAAAGAAATACCACCCCACACCATGACTGATATGATACCATGATATATATATATATAAGCCTAAAAAGTCTGTTTCAAATTGTTTGTGCTATGTAGGCTATATGGTGTTCAAATTTTCGCAAGAAATATGTTTTCAATTCATCAAGTTTTGTTGAGACGTGTATGTGTGGTTTTCATATGGTGTATTTAACACTTGTTTGTTTAATAAACACAAAATGGGACTTTTCATTCTAAGTCTTTCATTGAGAATCTCTTTAGTGCAAGAGGCGTCACTGCAGTACCTGGTTCGATTCCAGGCTGGATCACATCCGGCTGTGATTGGGAGTTCCATAGGGCAGCGCACAATTGGCCCAGCGTCATCCGGGTTTGGCCGTGGTAGGCCGTCATTGTAAATAAGAATTTGTTCTTAACTGACTTGCCTAGTTAAATAAAGGTTAAATATATATTTTTTAAAGCACCTACTGTACACATCAAAATACCTTAGTCAGGTTTGTCAGATTCTTTTTTTTACTTATCATTGCTGACTTGTTTTTACCCACAACGTTTTTGTCCACCATAATGTGTTTAACAACAATTTAAGTAATTCTGTAACTACAGTATAGGACTCAAAGGGAGGAGGTCAGAGACCTGGCAGTGATTGTGGACATGATCTTGGACTACAGGAAAAGGAGGGCCGAGCATGCCGCCATTCTCATCGACGGGGCTGTTGTGGAGAGAGCTTCAAGTTCCTTGGTGTCCACATCAACAAACTATCATGGTCCAAACATTCCAAGACAGTTGTGAAGAGGGCACGACAAAACCTATTCCCCCTCAGGAGACTGAAAATATTTGGCATGGGTCCTCAGATCCTCAAAAATGTCTACAGCTGCACCATCGAGAGCATCTTAACCGGTTGCATCACCGCTTGGTATGGCAACTGCAAGGCTCTACAGAGGGGATTGCGTATGGCCCAGTACATCACTGGGGCCAGGACCTCTATACCAGGCGGCATCAGATGAAGGCCCTAAAACAAAAAAGATACTCCAGCCACCCTAGTCATAGACTCTGCTAACACACAGCAAGCGGTACCAGAGTGCCAAGTCTCGGTCCAAAAGGCTTCTACCCCCAAGCCATAAGCCTGTTGAACAGCAAATCAAATGGCTACCCGGACTATTTGCATTGACCCCTCCCCCCTTTTTACGATGCTGATACTCAATGGTTACTATTTATGCATAGTCAATATACTACAAGTACATATTTACCTCAATTACCGCGACAAAACTGTACCCATGCACATTAACTTGGTCAAACCTGTACCCCTTGTATATAGCATCATTATTGTTATTTTTTTTGCTCTTTTCTTTTTTACTTAACTTTCATTGTTGTTTAAGGGCTTGTAAGTAAACATCAAATACAACTTGATTTGAAACAAGGTGAGGATGGGTAAACACTTTTTTTTGTAGCCATTCGGCAGACGCTTTTATCCAGAGCGATTTACAGTAGAGTGCAATACATTTTCATACTTTTTTTTGTACTGGTCCCCAGTGGGAATCGAACCCACAACCCTGGCATTGCAAGCGCCATGCTCTACTAACTGAGCCACACGGGACCTATTTGTGTCATGAAAACTCTGTTGCATCTGGAAGTATTTAACAATACAGCTGTTTGTATAAATAGATAGTAACAGCATTTGCCTTTTGCTATTTGAGTGATTGCACGTTGAAAGTGTGTTCTCTGTACACGTGTGTACGTACCTGAGGGAGTGTGTGTAATCAGTATCACCTGTCTCTTCCAGGAGGGTCCAGAGGTGCTGCTGGTGAAGGAGGAGGGGTGTGAGGAGGGTCTGGGGAACCATGAGGAGAACATGGTCATGGAGGACCACACACTACACCTCCTCCTGAACCCGCAGAGGAACCAGCTGAGCAGCACAGGACCACACACAGTCTCACTGAGGTGAGCCCACTGTGAACTACGATCTGAATTATATTAGGTCTGGGTAGGAGTATTGATCTAGAATCAGTTTTGCCTTTTAGATGATAATGAATTAGACCATGTAGACATGCGGGGACTTGATCCTCGATCAGAACTTCTACTCTGAGACTCTTTGTGGATACGGGTCTTGATGAATTTTGTCTTAAGTGTGGGACCATGCCTTTCAATTATCAAACCATTAAAGAGTGTCAACTAATCAAATCAACTAACATGTTTGCATAGTACTCATAGCAATCCCTCATTGTCCAATCAGAAGATGCTCCATAGCAGGGTGCTCATATCAGATTTCTTGATCCAACATCCTCTCACTCTGTATCTCTTAGTCAGTAGACATGGAGGATGGGAAGCCTGATCTGCTGCTAGTCAAAGAGGAGACAATAGAGGATGGACCAGAGAGCATTGATCTGCTGAGTGGACCAAAGATGGGGGAGCAAGGTAAGGGAGAAATACATATAGCCTACATACAGTAATAGATCTTCAATAGGAAGTTATTTTTTCTTCATTCATAAAATTAAATCACCACAACTTGTGTTTACATATTTGAACACATAATTTATGAACTTCACCAGGTAATTGACTCCGACTCCATTGGGCCCATGGTGACGACATCACTGAGCAAGCCAGGACCAGAGATGACATAGTGGAGGTCAGTGGATGGGACAGCGTCCTCAACTGTTAACCACAACTAGAAACACAGTCAAACATAAAACAACAACCAAGCTTAGTCTCCATGACAACGGGGTGAAGAATAGATTTGGTTTGTGGGGGCGGGGAGCTGTCGGTATGCGGCGGTAGAGAACAGATTTGGCTAGAGATGTTCCGTCCTGCTCCTATAATTTTGATTCAGAGACTGATGGCACCTCAGGTTAACCCCCTAACAGGTGCTGCCTTCAGCCTGCCTTCTATAGGATCTATCAACTGGAACATGGACCCTGCGACAACACAGACACTCCCTGATCTTCATCCCTCACACTCTCCTAATGTTAAACCAGACCTCAGACAACGCCAGTGCCTCAACACTAAATTGCTACACAAGCCCATTGACAAATTACAGTAGTAGAGACGTAATCAGTAAGGTTTCCTGTGTTTGTTCTGTGGGAAAGCCTTCAATTTCCCAAACAGGCTGAGATCCACCAGAAGGTCCACACAGGGGAGAAAACCCTACAGCTGCCCCCAGTGTGAGAAGAGGTTCTCACATCAGCACCAGCTGAAGATGCACCTGAAGATCCACACAGGAGAAAGGCGGTTTGCCTGTACGCACTACAGGAAAAGGTTCTCAGAGAGGAGCTACCTCAGGATACACCAGCAGAAAATGCACACATGAATAGAGTGTAGTGACATGTAATGTAGTACTAATTAGTTTGTAGTTAATTCTGTTGGTTTTGGATGTATGGAACTGGATGAGGTGAACAGAGGAAAGAATGAGTATGATGAGGCAGAGTAGATGATATGGTGATGGTTGGTGTGGTGGTGACTTTAAAACAGTTACAGGTTAATGGCGGTGATAGGAGAAATCTGAGGATGGAACAGCAACAGCAACATTGTAGTTACTCCACAATACTGACTTAATTTACAGAGTGAAAAGAAGGAAGCCTGTACAGAATTTTAAAAAATCTAGAACATGCATCCTGTTTGTAACAAGGCACTAGAGTTATACTGTAAAAAAAAATGTGGTAAAGAAATTCACTTTTTGCCCTGAATACAAAGTGTTGTTGTATTGGATTTGCCCCAAACACATCAGAGTACCACTCTCCATATTTTCAAGCATAGTGGTAGCTGCATGATGTTATGTGTAATCGTTAAGGACTGGGGAAATTTTCAGAATAAAAAATTAACAGAGTGTAGCTAAGCACAGTCAAAATCCTAGAGAAAAACCAGGTTCATTCTGCTTTCCACCAAACACCAGGAGAGGAATTCACCTTTCAGCAAGACAATAACCTAAAACACAAGGCCAAATGTACACTGGAGTTGCTTAACAAGACGTTGAATGTTCCTGAGTGGCCGAGTTACAGTTTTGACTTAAATCTGCTTGAAAATCTATGGCAAGAATTAAAAATGGCTGTCTAGCAATGATCAACAACCAATTTTACAGAGCTTGAAGAATGTTGAAATGAATAATGGGCAAAATAAACTCTTTGTGACAAACAGAAAGATGCGGCTGTAATCACTGCCAAAGGTGATTCTGACATGTATTGACTGTATTTCATTATCAATACATCTTCTAAAAACATGCTTTCACTTTGTCATTATTGGCTATTAGGTGTAGATGGGTTAGGGAAAAAATGATTTAATACATTTCAATTCAGTCTAACAACAAAATGTGGCATACGTCAAGGGGTATGAATACTTTGCGAATGCACTGTAGTTGGGGGTTCGCCTTAATCAGATATTGTCATCCTCCCCTCTATCAACTCCCATATCTGTTATGTGCATTATTGTTATGAATCTCCCATTGCTGTAGCAAACATTGCCACTCAATAATTGACTTTGGCTGTATTTATACTGATGTATGTCACCACTGTGTTTAGTCTACAGTCCTTGACTTCAAGCTGTTTGCAGTAAATGGCCTATAAGTTACCTTCAGGGGATGACTGAGGTGAAATATTATTAAACCTGAACTAAATTGAACCTGTAGTTGATATTCCAGTCTTTACAAACTGGGTCAGTGTACAACCTGTTTAATTCTGGGTCATGCCATTTGATTTAAATCACTTTTTGACCACACCCCTTTTGATTCAAACAAAACTTTTCATACATATTTGCGGTAAGGTAGAAGTGGTCAGAAAGTAACATTTTGGACCTATGTTCCAAAAAATCCAGGAGAGGGAGGTGCTCAAATTTGAGCCATTTGGCATACCCCATCATACCATGAGACATCCATGTCTTCATCACTGGGAAAGATAAACGGTTGAATTTGATAGCATTTTAAAAGCTTGCAAACATGGTTGTCAAACTATTTGATTATTTTTTTACTTTTTTTTACTTTTAATGTCAATTATCTAAAAACAAAACATTTATTTGTTTGCATATGTTGCAGCTTTTGACCATCTTTGTAAGTAGTAATTGGAAGTTAAAATATACATTTCAATATCAAATGGTGTACCAGCTAAATTGCAGTGGTCTAAAGGGATAGGCCCATTCTATTAATTGTATTTCTATGATTGATATGACACACCCCCCCCCCCCCGCCCTGTATTCAAGAGTATGCTGTGTCTCAACTGAGGGCGGGCACATACATACATACGCACACCTCATGATGTAAATTAGGGTCTAAACTACAACGTGTGAAAATAAATAAAACAAATCTGACTTTAAGCATTTTTAGATATAGTACCTTAGATTTTTTATTTAAAAAACATTCATTTCAAGAAATTATAAAATAGTTTGACAACCCTGTTTTTAAACTTTTAAATGATATCAAACTCAATTTTTTTACAGTGATGAAGATATGGATGTCTCATGGTATAGTGGGGTATGCAAATTGGGGCATCTCTATCTCGTGAACGTTTTGGCATTCAGGTCCAAAAAGCCACTTTCTGACCACTTCTACCATGGGCAATATGTATAAAAAGTTTCATTCATATCAAATGAAACTGGTGAAAAAAGTGATTAAAATTAAATGGAACGACCTTTCTGTTTAGGAGAGTAATTCACCCCAAAACCCTCATTAACCTTTTGTTAACTTGTCATTTGAAACAATGTGGCCAATCAGCTTAAATCCAATAGTTTTTTTCATTTTGAACAAACATATTAAACCGTACACAACCGGTGCAATATGTATGTCCATATGTGAAAAAACTATTGGATTTAAGCTGATTGGCCACTATAAATGCCGTAAAATGAGCAGAAACACTCCTCTGGGTGTAAACTCCGTGGATTTGAAAACAAGAAGTGCTCCTGAGTAGAATGGACCCACTTTTACTGCGACACAATGTACAGAAAATTCTGCAATAAATGATAGGAGTACACATGTAACGGATGTGAAATGGCTAGTTAGTTAGCGGGTACGCGCTAGTAGCATTTCAATCAGTTACGTCACTTGCTCTGAGACTTGAGTAGGGTTTCCCCTTGCTCTGAAAGGGCCGCGGCTTTTGTGGAGCGATGGGTAACGACGCTTCGTGGGTGTCAGTTGCTGAGGTGTGCAGAAGGTCCCTGGTTCGCGCCCGGGTCGGGGCGAGGGGACGACGTAAAGTTTATACTGTTATACACACACAAAAACATTGTTGACCATTTCGACTTGAAAAAATAACATATTTCATAGAAATACTTTTAATTATTCTTTGTATGATAACTAGTATAAAATATTCATAATTGTGCACATTTTCCATCATTTTCATCCCAAGTATTAATTCCCTTACGAAACTGCAATGTATATTTTTTAACTACAGTTTTGAACCCAGTAATTACAGTGTGCTGCGGTTGAGTTGCAGTTACACTGCAAAATGACTTAATTTAAACATTTTGGATGCATTATAGGCCTATTGTGTATTGCATTGGGACCAATGGAGTGGGTGGAGTAGACAGTGTTGCTGGCATATAGACCTCAGCCCTCCATGAAATAACACCATCTATATATAGAATCTACAGACTTTAGTGAGTAATCCAAACCCCACTTTTACTTCGACACCTAGAAGTTGTCTCTAAGCCAATATGTAATTGAAGGCCTGTAGTGTATTGCATTGCGACCAATTGTGCGGTGGAGTAGAAAGTGTTGCTGGACACAGTATAGACCTCAGTCCCACATGAAATAACACCATATAGCTTCTACAGACCCTGGTGAGTAATCCCAACCCCACTTTTACTTCAGCACCTAGAATAGCTCTCTCTAAAAGCCAATATGTATTTAATGTATATTGTATTGCATTGGGGGGACTTATTTGACCTTTGAACATGTTTAAAACCCCAATATAAATTAAAATATCACTTTTATGAACAAATATTAATCATTGTTAATATTTAGACAATTACGTTTCACATAATGAATAAATATAGTTTATTGATACTTTCTATTACGTGGAAATTTTATTTTGAAAAAATTCCGAAAACCTGTGACCCGGAAGTACTTTTTTGTGTTGTGACAAGGTGCTGGTGTAAACAGTTTCCAATAACAATTTCATCGTTAAGAGTTTTACTTTAGACGTTTATTAACACCCTGGAACTCAAACTATGAATAATTTAACTGTATAACAATATATACATACCCCATGGAGTGTTTAATTCGCGTTTGAGACAGGACTTGCTTGATATATGTTATCTAGGTAACGCTGTAGCTAACAATTGTAGCTAACAATGGCTAACTGTATGGTTTTTCACACTCAAATAGCCTCCATCATGGAGGTGCTAGCAAATGCAGCTGTGGCGGAGATCTGTAAACTCGTAGACGACGACTATGCAGTGTTTCGTTTGGAAATAACTCAAAGCCAGAAAGAAAACAGGGCATTGCGGAGGAAACTACAGCTACTGGAACTAAAGGGGTCACGGGAGCGCATCCTCGCAAGTCGTCCCAGAAGTGTCAAGATCCTCGACCGATACAGAGGAATGGGAAGAGGTATGGGAAAAGGCATTTTGCAGAATGCCGAAGTTGCGAGGCCTGTCGCCCGGTTCCGCTCTGCGCATGTGTGACTTTAGATTTGTTACTTTATATGGTTAACCAGAATTGGGTGTTGGATAGTATTGTAACGACCCGGTATTGTGTTCTGTGTTTGTGGGTGTGTTATGGTTCTCATGGCTACTAGCAGGGGTTAAATATGTCAGGACAGATGGAAAGGTTGGGGGGGTATGATGGGTAATCCCGCGGGATTTGGAAATGCATAAAGAGGGATGAGTGTCTCATATCTCTCTCTTCTGTTCGGGCCTTGATCTGGTCCTATGAGAGTGACCTTAACTCGACATGTATAATTGTGTACGTTCGGCATTTAGCGGCGTGGGCTGTGGCCTGAACAATAGCTCAGTTTAGGAATAAACCTGTGTTCTAACCTGTACACCTAGAGTCCGTCTCTTTTCTCTTTAATGACCCAGCCGGGTCATTACAGTATGTAATAATTCCCTAGATATTTTGCGCAAAGACACAATATCATATCCTAACCAGATTCTTAATTTACTACATTTCCTGTTATGTACTCATTGAAAACAATGTGATGCATGGAACATAATAAATAGTATATCAAGAAGTTATAAGAAGTGTTACCTTACATCCTTGCCAATTGTAGACAGCATCAATAGTGTACAATATACCACTAACCTAACCACTTATTTTCCTCCAATCACTCTCTCAGGTGAAGGACATCTCACTGGAGGCCACAGGAGCTTTGTTAAACCAGCGGGACACAATACATGGAGAGATGGCCAACCAATCACTGTTGATGAGGGGAGTGGAACCTCAACCCAGCAAGTTATCGTTATAGAGGTTAGTGTAATAGTGTTGCATAAAAAATAATGAATTACTTTTTAAATCAAATGTGTCCTGTTTATTTCAGAAAGGCTCCCCTCATCTGCCAATGCGGAGTTTGTGAAACTTCCCTATGATATTGTTATGCAATTCTTACATGCTGACTACACCGGCCACACGTGTGCGCCTTCGCGCGCATGTTGATTTTGTCCATCCACACCAGTTTGAAATATCAAAGTGAACCAACTATATTAATTTGAGGACAGGTCATTATACTGTGGGGGAAGTGTTATGTTTATGTATCAAATCAATGCTACAAAGTATCGAATCAAGGCTACTTTCTAATAACTAATTGGAAAGGTTCATGCAGATGACTGGCTGATCGAGTATGGAGGAATCCTCACTATCACTGTTCCTCAACTTGACAATACGCCCAGAATATTGCTATGGGAACAACCGAGGTATCTCAGTTTCAAGGTCTCAACTTGGAGAGAGAGAGAAAGCCTTGTGAGGTGGTGTGGGGATGCTTTGCTGTCTCAGGACCTGGACGACTTGCCTTTAATAGAAGGAACCATGAATTCTGCTCTGTATCAGAGAATTCTACAGGAGAATGTCAGGCCATCCGTCTGTGAGCTGAAGCTGAACTGCAGCTGGGTCATGCAGCAAAACAATGATTCAAAACACACAATCAAGTCTACATGAAAATTGTTAAAAAGCAACACATTTGAAGTTTTGTAATGGCCTAGTCAAAGTCCAGAACTAATCCCAATTAAGATGTGGTGGCAGGACTTGAAACGAGCAGTTCATGCTTGAAAATCCACAAATGTCGCTGAGTTAAAGCATGCAAGAATGGGCTAAAATTCCTCCACAGCGATGTGAGAGACTGATCAACAACTACAGGAAGCATTTGTTTGCAGTTATTGCAGCTGAAGGTGGCACAACAAGTTATTGAGTGTAAGGGGGCAATAACTTTTTCACACAGGGGGATTGGGTGTTGCATAACTTATTTTATTTATTTAAAAAAGTTAAATATATATATATATTTAACTCAGGTTCCCTTTATCTAATATTAGCTTTTGGTTGAAGATCTGATAACATTCACTATCAAAAATATGCAAAAATAGAGTATCAGAAAGGGGTCAAATAATTTTTCAAAGGCACTGTAGATACACAGGCTCCGATACGATACAGGAACGATATGTTTTAGTTAGAGCTGGGACGAAAAAAAATCCATGGCAAAAATGAAAACACGAAGCAGGCAAAACTTTTTGGCCCTTTAAAAACCTGTTGTATATAACATTTTATGTGCTATAACTTGGCAAATCAATCCATGTGACTCTGGATGACAACATAATGAGGTTTGTTTCCAACATCAGGTCTGACTTCCTAAAGAAGTTAAATCCGCTTCATGTTATGTTTCCTTGCCACGATACTAAAGAGTATCGCAATTCTGGTATGGTCCCGGCCCTAGTTGTAGTTTAAAAATAAATTGGTGCGAATCGGTTTGATTAGAGAACGATTCGATGTGATTCGGTTCGATGCGCAAACATTTGTTGCATTAACACATTAATTTTCCATTTTAAATTCAAATCTGCTGCTGATGGAGCTCATGAACTGGCCTCTCTGAGCTGGAGCTGACTGTGTGTGTGTCTATTATGTATGTCTATGGTGTGTGTGTGTTAGTGGTGCGCGGGTCAGCTGTTTGTTCACCCACCCGCAATTGCTAATAACCCATCAGCAACCACCCAACTATATGTGATAAAGTTAAAATCTGAGACCCGCACCTGACCCTAACCCGGTAATATAGAAAATGCGCTGTAGGCTACAGTCTGCTAAATGACTTAAATGTAAATGTAAATGTCAAAGATGGGGGAAGATTTTTGGACAGAGGGTGCAGGAATCTTTTTTGCCTCATTTAAATATGTTTCTGCTTCTAATTTTACATTTTGGTAGGCTATTTTGTTTTTCAACTTGTCTATAATTAGATACATGCAGCTTCTCTTCTGTCATCGTATGCTACCCTAGAAGACTAAATAAACCCTTGCTCACCAGCATAATGTCAATAAATAATAGAATGCGGTAAAGCTTTCTGTCATCTCTGCTGCTTTCGTTGGGCAAAGACGAATAGGGACCTGGTAGAAAGTGCAATATATAAAATGTAAAAAAAAATAGGAAAGATTTTGTGCATAATTTCCAAATGACAGTTTGTAAGGAAATAGAAAGTTGTGAAAACGATCCAACATGTTTCTGATAAGATTTCAGTTTGGCTTGGATGCATATTTTACGTGGTTGAAATACTATCAGCTTTTATGATGCTGATAAAGATGGCACCTCTACTGACGGTCCCTAACTGCGCATTCGCATTCTCTCAAGATGCTGAAAGAAAGAAATCATATTTCTCTAATTTTAATGCAAGAAATGCTTAATTCTGCAGGAGTTAATATTAAGACTATGTGAGAGGTTATAGACCTACAGTCAGTGTCCAGAATCTCACTGTAGCCAACCTCGTTTCAGAGCATTTCGTATTATTCTGAATGTTCACATTTCATATGTAAAGGATGTATGTCTATTATCTATGTACTAGGCACCTGATCTGAGCCATAAGGGATACTAGGTATTTACCACTATCAGATTAGGGGGGTCAATGTAGCCTATGTTTTTGTCTCCCCACTTTGGATCTGAAATCACCATCACCCACTAATTAACTTCTCATGTTTGCAGATTGTGTTTGAGCTCGTAATGTATCAATATTGATCGTTTACAAATTAGCTATGACATAGCCAATTCATTTATAGCACAACTTTGGATTTCACCACCCCATCTCAAAAACAAATGCCAGATTGCTGTCATCATTCTGAAATGATTAACTTTACCCAGTATATCTAAAAATGACAATATACACTGATTGTTTGAAGCAAAACTACCAAAACTATTGGTGATGGTGAACCTGAACAATCGAAAAACTCAGATCTGTTGTAAGCCCCCGTTCAGCAACTTAACTATGCTACTGATATTTCCTGGGGTTGTTCGGCATGCAAGCTGACTTGTAGACCAATGACTGTCAACACGGGTACATTCTTAGTTCGACACTGAAGAGAGGACGCATCGGTTGTGACAAAAGATGAGGTATGGTAAGGTAGAAAGAAAGTAACATGTTAGTGAATCAGCGTTTTGTAATGTTTGAATGGACTTTCTGACCGACGCGTTGACCGACCAATGGGTGCGGACCAATGCAGTTGTATTTGAAACATTTTAATTGGGACCGATGTGTTTTGGTTGAATAGTTACATCCCTACTGATTCTACTCATGAATAATAACCTCCTCTCTTCTTGTATCAGTCTGCAGGTCCTGGGGTCAAGCATGAGAGGTCTGAACGAGAGGACGAGCCGAAACACAGCAGAGACATCCAGACTGTAGCAGCGGCTGGAGTGACGCCCCCTGTAGCCACTGAGGACCTTGCCACCGCCGTGCCCCAGCCCAGGGCCCGATGCAGCATCACGGAGGTCAGTGGAACGCCGAACGCCGTCCTCAAGTCAGAGACCAACACAGAGACTTTAACTGTAACACAAAGGCTCTTACACACAGGATCTGACCACAGATCAGACCCAGAGAGACTGGGGCCGCTGGGCTGTCCTGCTCCCGACTCAGAGTATTTACTTTACGGTAACTCGAGCATGAGGACGGTTCATTCCCATCCGGACTCAGGTGACGTGTTAGAGACTGGTAATGATCCGTCTTGTTCTTACACTACAGAGATGGACCCTGGCAACATGCCCTTGGGTTTAGAGACACACACTGATCTGTCTACAGGGGACTGGAACCGGTACAGTAGTAGTGTACACTCTGAAGGGTGCCTAGATAAACAAGGGGAGGGTCTGGTCGTAGATGAAGTGACTGTGAAAGTGGAGGGTGACACTCCTCCCACATGGAATGCAGATAGTCACCTAGGAGACACAAACTCACAGGGCAGAGGTTTCATAGATTACAGGGAAAGCTTAGAGACAAATCCAAATGTCACGACCCACTCCCCTTTACCCGCGCTCAGGGATCACAACCCAGTGTCCACGTTGATGGGGCATTACGATTCACACAGCCGCATCCTTTTCGATCAGGTATTGAACTCAAGCGACATGGCTAGAGCCCAGGCTCGGGGAGGGGGAGCCACATCAGGCAATAGTAAAGAGAAACGGTTCCTCTGCATGTTCTGTAAGAAAGGCTTCAGCTGCCCTCAGACAGTGGAGATCCACCAGAGGGTCCACACAGGGGAGAAGCCCTACAGCTGTACTCAGTGTCCCATGCGCTTCACACAGGCTGGTGACCTGAAGAGGCACCACAGGGTCCACACAGGGGAGAAACCCTACATCTGCCCGCAATGTCACATCCGCTTCACCCAGGCTAGCAGCCTGAAGAGGCACCTGAAGGTCCACACAGGAGAAAAGCTGTTCGCCTGTACGCACTGCGGGAAGAGGTTCTCAGAGAGGAGCATCCTCAGGATACACCAGCAGAAAAACCATCCCACAAAATAAAAAACATTCCAATGTATAGTTTAAGTTTAGATCAAACCCTGCATTAAAGACAAAGATGTATTGTCAGTGTTGTCCGCAGAAAATATCCACTGATATATTTGGAAGAATGAGAGTATCAGATTTCAGTGTTGAATATTCCTGGGTAGAATATTGCATCCAGACATTGTATGATATATAAGCCTAAAAAGTCTAACATATTGTGTTTGTATTGTATAGGCTATATGATGTTCACAAATGCCTATTTCATTACTTCCATTCTACTACTTAAAAAAAAGTAATTAATTAGAAAAATGTATACAGTTTATCAACTTCGTGCAGATCTTTTGTTGAGACGTGTGGTTTTCATATGGTGTATTTAAACCTTGTTTATATTTAGTAAACACAAAATGGGACTTTTCATTCTGACTTTCATTGAGACTCTCTTTAGTATACATCACATCTGATCTCACCCTATTCTGCATACACCCAACAGTGCTTTATAACCAATATACACTTACTAAATATACCTACAAATACCCACACACTAACAAATACCCTGTAGTCTATTACACTAACAAACACCATGTCGTCTATTACACTAACAAACACCTACTGATGATGACTTAACTTATCATAGCTGACTTATTTTTTACCCACATTATCCTATTTATGTCCACCATGATGGGTTTAACAACAATGAAGTAATTCTGTAACTACAGTATAGGACTCAGACGTAGTGGGGATGGGTAACTCTCCGGGCCAAAATTAGAAAAAGTTAAAGGTTAAGCGACCACCTAATGAGGTTAGTAGGTTATCATAGGGCTAAATCTTCAAGCTTATGTAATGGGAACAGCTAACATGTAGCCTTTGCTCACGTGCCACTACGTCAACGATTTTAATTGGCTGTTGCTTAAACTTAACCTTGAACCTAAACCGTTTCTAATGTTCGTAAGTATGGCCCCAACATGTTGAAAGTGTGTTTATTATATGTGTGTGCGACTGTGTGTGTGTACGTACCTGAGGGAGAGTATGTCTGTGTAATCTGTATCACCTGTCACTTCCAGGAGGAGGAGGGTCCAGAGGTGCTGCTGTTGAAGGAGGAGGGGTGTGAGGAGGGTCTGGGGAACCCTGAGGGGAACATGGTCATGGAGGACAACCAGACTACACCTCCTCCTGAACCCAGAGAGGAACCAGCTGAGCAGCACAGGACCACACACAGTCTCACTGAGGTGAGCCCACTGTGAACTACTGTCTGAATGGTATTAGGTCAGGGTCTGTATCCACAAAGCCTCTCAGAGTATGAGTGCTAATCTAGGATCAGTTTAGCCTTTTAGATCATAATAACACTATGTAGACAGGTGGGGACCAGGGCCCGTAGTTATCTAAATGCCCGAAAATTCTCAGTGACGCAAATTTGGTCCTACTTTTACGCATAGGAGTAAGAGCATGTTATCAACATTCCTATGACATAAAAGTACTCATATCTCAGGGTGTATTTAAGAGAGCTCAAGAGGTGTCTTAACCGGTTAGGAGTTGCCAGAAGTTGCCACTTTACCCTTCTTGGCAACAGTGTAACAGTGATGATTTGAGTCCATCACAGACCGTCAAACCCAGATGGCACTTAAAGCACCTCAAATCAAAGGTTCATTGATTTTCCCACCACTCTACGCCAGATTATTAAAAAAAAAAAAAACAAGCTGCCTTCATCCAATTCGCTGGTTTTCCGGGAGTTGTTGGCATCATTGATTTTGCCCACATCAAAACCATTGCCCTCCATGGATGAGGACACATTCATCAATCGAAAGCGGTACCACAGTATTAACACCAAAGTGTTTTTTTTAATAAAGACTATAAGATTCTTGATGTTGTAGCCAACTGGCCTGGGTCTACACAACTCCAGAGTGCTCAGTGAGAGTGGCCTCAACATGCTGTTTGAGCGCAATGTTGTTCCCTTGGATGTCACTTTCTTGGTGACAAGGGGTACCCCCAGATAAGGTGGCTGCTAAACCACTTTTCTACGACCTCTCCTCGGGGCTCAGCTCAATTATAACAGGGTGAGGCAATAGGCCAAACATTTGATTTACTGGGCTACAGAATACAGTGGGCTTTATCTCAGTGTAATTAAAATATTAATCCATATAAAATGACATGTAAATATTGTTTTATCTGAGGGATCACAAGGAGCCTGGTAGGGGAATAGGCCAGTGGAAGAGGAGATTTCATGTTCTCCATGGAGAGGTGCGTCACAGCCCAAGCAAGGATGGTCTGCCGCATAATAATGGCTTCTTCAATATTGAACGACATCTGCAAACTACGGCTCATCCGTCTACCTCCCGACGATGAACAATCTGAAACGGACGATGACAACAGTGACTATGGCGATGATGATGCAAGCCCCAGTGCCATAGGTGGACAGGGAACGCTTTTCAACCAGCACTTTACCAAACTTCACTTTAGGTAGGCTCGCATAACTAACTCCACACTTCGTTTTGGCGCTTTGTCAGCGCAGGAGAATGGTCTCGTAGAACCCAATATCTAGCTACAGCTATTGGAATGGGAGAGCATTATACAGATATGCAGGGTTGAGTAGGTTACTTTCTAAATGTAATCCGTTACAGTTACTAGTTACCTGTCCAAAATCGTAATCAGTAACGTAATTTTTGGGATTACCCAAACTCAGTAACGTAATCTGATTACACAGTTACTTTTAGATTACTTTCCCCTTAAGAGTTAATAGAAGAAGACAATGTATGTTAGCAATTGAACCACATCTATTGCAGGATAAATCAATGTTAAAGTTTACATATCTGGCCATATATGGATGTTAAATTTTACTTTAGGGATCGGTTGTGTAGGGTTCTTCTAACCAACCGCTTTCTACTACATATAATAATACAACTAGATTATATCTTTACATTAAAAACCAAAGTCTATCAGAAGTCCAGTCAATCCAATAAATGTTATACCCCCTTAATCTTCAAGAATAGGACTTGGAAATATGGAAGTATAGATTTGCCAAATTGTTTTACCTGAGCATAACCCCCAAAAATAAGGACTTATTAGCCAGCCCTACTATGTAATATGATTATGTTGTCATGGAGGACTGATTGGGCTCATTGATTCAATTAGAAAAATTAAAAGCTGTCCTCATGGAATGGCATGCTTTGAGCGCTACTGAAAAGTGCTATTTACATGTGAAAAATGAATGCCATATGCTGCATTTGCTATTGGCCTATTGTTTACATTTTTGTTGGTGACACTGATTCCTTGATAATATGCAGCTGTTTGAAGGGCAAATCCACAGAACAATAACAAAATGGTTGCCCCGCCTCTGTTTTGGTAAAAAGCTGCGGGATGGGCCTGGAGAAATGTAACCGCTGTCAGATTAATATACAGAGCTATGGATGCAAGGACTGACCATCAATGATATCAAAATTGTTTTAACCATGTTATGAGGCTATACAGTGTTTGTTTACATTTACAATGTTTACAAACATTGGAGAAAAACAATCTTTTATTTGGAGTTTTCATGGAGTGTGACAGTTGAACTAAGCTCATGAGGCATTTATAAGTTATATTCTTTAAGAATCAATGGATATATATATATAAATCCATTGAAAGTTCAAAAATGGATGTAGCAACTACAGATTGCCCCTTTAAGTCTATCAAAAGTGTGCGAGTTTGAGCATATGTCCATTAGGCCTATGGATTTATTTATTTTATCAGCATGAATTAGATTGAGCAATATAAACCCCAATTGTATTCAATAGGCTGGGATCCACACTATGCAGCTGTTGCAAGAGCGCATTTTTTCACTGGCTGTCTACTGGTTTTAAAAACAATGATTGATAGGCAGCTTAAACGTCTTGAATTCAACCATTATTGGGTTCAAATACACATTTAGATCTGTGAACAGCCATCCACAACAACTACAATCCATAAACCGCAAATAGCTAAATGAGATTCACATCAATGCGCAAGCGTTTATTCAAATTGGATCATCTTTGGGTGGCGACAGCAGTCGCACCATTACAAGCCATAGCTTGGACTAGCCTACAAAAGGCCTATTCCTGCTTGTCACATATACTTCCTCTCCGGCCTCTAGGTCATCAGGCTGCTGATTATCCCGCATACCTGTCACCATCGTTTCGCGCAACTGCGGCTCATGACACTCACCTGGACTCCCATCACCTCCTTGATTATCTTCCCTATATCTGTCACCTCCCTTGGTTCTTTCCTAGGGTGTTATTGACTCTGTTTTCATGTCGGTGCGTTGTTTGTGGTTATTTTATTTATTAAAACACGCACTCCCCGAACTTGCTTCCCGACTCTCAGCGCACTCGTTACACTGCTCTTTTCCTGCGATCCATCAAACACATTAAGTGCGTGTCATAAGTTTTTCCGCAAACAATTTGTTAAAAATATAAATGTGAATAGTGTTTTGAAATTCAACAGTAAGCTTAAATCCTATTGTGCTGATCGGTGACCCTCAACAGCGCAGCGTCTTGCTAATGGTCACATTTGAGCCCTTCGTGTAGTTAAACACATTCTCCTATGGCACTGAGGGGCTTACGTGGAGGGCCACCTGAATGCAGACAATACCCATTAGACAACAAAAGTCTACTTTACAGTGTGCATAACATACCAACTGAATTTAGGCCTACCTGTATTTGCCAACTTCTGAAGGGAAATGGAAATCTCCAACCTACATTCTGATAGGATGGTGTACCAGCGTTGTTCACATTAGTCTGGAGTTCTTCTAGAAAAATGAAATGTGGTGTTTGTTTCAGATATGGCCCTTGATAATACTTTTGTATTTTTCAACTTGCTCTGCAAGTAAAATACTTTCCTCATCCTGCCAGTTTTATTTCCATGATCGCATGCCGCATAATGACATGCGTTTAAAAAAGCTAGAAAATTAAAAAGGGATTGGTAGTTCTATGTAAAGAGGGTAATGTGAGACAGATGTTAATAATATTCTATCAAACTAATTAGATGAGCCTCTTTCTCTCACCACAGTGGCAAAATTTCATGCGCCGGTGTGCCTGGGCGTATTATTTAACCTAAATAGGACTAATTGCCAATGTTACAATTAGCCGACACCATTATGATTATATTTTATGATTACGTTTGACTATAACAAAAACAAGATATCTAATAGCCTACAAAACAAACAATGTTGCTAGTCCTGCAATTGGTTTGATATTAATGTTGCTTAATTGTATCAGTCTTGTTTTTGGAAATGTGGAATATCCTGTGTGCCCTTTTTCTACCCCCAAAAATACAAAACGTCATCGCACTTTCACTTAACGGCTCTTCTCATGTCGTAAAAACGTGCTGAGATCAACTCATAAAATTAACCACTACTCATCGCCGAGAGTAGGGGAGAGACGCTTAACAACTACATTTTTAGGTCCTATTCTGAGCAGTGTGTAAATTAGGTCACAGTCGATTCCTATGAGTAATTATGAGACGCTTGATAACTACGGCCCTCTGATCCTCGATTAGCACTTTGGACCCGTATCCACAAAGCGTCTCAGAAAGGGTCTTAGGATTCCTCTGTCAAACTGTTTTCAGACAATAAAAAGCTCCCAGCTCAGAGTATGTTTTAGGATTACACTGCTCAGACAAACTCTGAGCCAGGGGTAAAATCAACTCATAAAAGTTTCTCAGGTGGAAATCACGACAGTTTGAGTTACCGCAAAGGAAAGATAGTGATGACGCTCATTGATTGACATGTTGCAAATGATGGGGAATAATCAACGGTGATCGCCAGTTGTGAACTCTATAGCACGCTTCAGACAACTTCGGTGAATGTGACTGTACATCAAATGTTACAATGGGAAAAACGTTTGATATAATATTCACCTGACACGATCACTTTGCTTACTCTTAGTTCTTGCCTAATATGTTGGCATGTATAACCTTTTTTTTAAACAATTGATATTTTGAATAATGTGAAAGGCAAATTTTACTGATTCATGCAGTATAATGGTTATTAAAAGCATAATTTTTATATTACTTTTATATCAACACACTCGTCACTCCGGTTTAACACCTCTAAATCGCTTTGGCACAGTAGGCATCAAGTTACTTGCCGATGTTGCATAAAATATTGAAAGGTTTAATCTTTACACAATTAAAAACCCTAGATAGCCCCTAGATGCAATTGCTCAATTTATAGGCATGCCCAATTTAGGCATTTTTTTAACAATGTGTTATTCCCTTGAAATAACATGAAGTCGATTTCATGAAATAATCAAATGTAAAAATACACTGATTGTGCAAAACATTAAGAACAACTCCCTAAAATTGAGTTTTGCCTTCAGAACAGCCTCAATTTGTTAGGGCCTGGACTACAAGGTATCAAAAGTGTTCCATAGGGATGCTGGCCCATGTTGACTCCAATGCTTCCCTCAGTTGTGTCAAGTCGGCTGAATGTCCATTTGGTGGTGGACCATTCTTGATACAGACAGGAAACTGTATTTATCAAATTATACCCCTTCAAAGGCACTTAAATATTTTGTCTTGCCCATTCACCCTCTGAATGGCACACATACACAATCCATGTCCAAGGCTTAATCATTTTTTTTACCTGTCTTCTCCCCTTCAACTACAATGATTGAAGTGAATTTAACAAGTGATATCAATAACGGTGATATCTTTCACTTGGTCAGTCTGTCATGGAAAGAGCAAGTGTTCATAATGTTTTGTACACTATGATTATTAGCCTAGTGGTTGTTAGTATATAGACATATGTGATTTAGACCTTGTGAAATCATTGTCAAAAGCGTAAGAAATACTGTTGCATGTAGGTCTAGATTATTTCTGGATTGATCATATAGAAATATCAAAACATTATTTCAACAACTCTAAAGCAATTTCCTGTCTATGGCACCAGAACCACTGACTCGCTGCCCTTTTCTATAATCAAGACACCTGCTGCTGACTCTTAACTGTTTAGGACAGCTCAAGAGGTTTCCTAAATATCGGTCAACTAGATGACTAAAGAGGCTTCCAGCATTGCTTTTGTTTTTACCCATAAGAGTAAAATGTATCTATTCTCAGCACTTATGACCAATTTTCTACTCTGAGACTTTGTTGATATGGCCCCTGGTCTTTATTAATTTTGTCTTAAGTGAGGGATCATGCCTTTGAAGTATCAAAAGATTAAAGTGTGTTAGGTAGTCAAATCAACTAACACGTTTGCATAGTATCACATCAACTAACATGCTTGCATAGTACTCATAGCAATCCCTCATTGCCCAATCAGAAGATGCTTCATAGCAGGGTGCTCATATCAGATTTATTGATCCAACATCCTCTCACTCTGTATCTCTTACAGTCAGTAGACATGGAGGATGGGAAGCCTGATCTGCTGCTGGTCAAAGAGGAGACAATAGAAGATGGACCAGAGAGCATTGACCTGCTGAGTGGACAAAAGATGGGGGAGCAAGGTAAGGGAGAAATACACATAGCCTACATACAGTAATAGATCTACAATGGGAATAGTGATGCACCTGGCTATTATTTTATATTTTTCTTCATTCATAAAATGAAATCAATACAACTTATGTTTACATACAAAAACACACATTATAATGTATGAACCTCACCAGGTAATTGACAAAATGTAGAGTTTTCTCTGCCATGTTTGTAAAGTCTATTTTGTAACCTCTTCCTGCAGGTGGTTGGCTAGAGGCTAACAGAGGAGACTGGGCTGCCATATTGGATTCCCAGACCCAGACTGGTGCACCCAAAGGCTCAGGGGACATCATCACTGAGCAGGCCAGGACCAGAGGCGACATAGTGGAGATCAATGGATGGGACAGCGTCCTCAACTCTGAAGTGGGGAACAACACCTTGAACCACAACCAGAAACAGACAGTCGAACACAAAACAACAACCAAACTCAGTCTCCATGACAACAGACTGGCTGAGACCAGGGCAAGGTGTAGATTTGGTCTGCAGGGACGGGGAGGTGTCCGTATGCAGCGGGAGAGAACAGACACAGACTCTGCTAGCGATGCTCCGTCCTGCTACTATAGTTGTGATTCAGAGAGAGTGATGGCACCTCAGGTTAACCCCCTAACAGGTGCTGCCTTCAGCCCGCCTTCTATAGGATCTATCAACTGGAACATGGACCCTGCGACAACACAGACTCTCCCTGGCATTTGTCCTCCTCACAGTCTCCTAATGTTAAACCAGACCTCAGACAATGCCAGTGCCTCAACACTAAATGGCTACACAAGCCCATTGACAAATGACAGTAGTAATAACGCTATCAGCAGATCTGGTGGCAAAGAGAAGCGCTTTCCGTGTTCATTCTGTGGGAAAGCCTTCAGTTTCCCCAAACAAGTGGAGATCCACCAGAGGATGCACACAGGGGAGAAACCATTCAGCTGTCATCTTTGCCGGGCCAGTTTCTCCCAGTTGTCCAACCTGAAGAGGCACCAGAGGGTCCACACCGGGGAGAAGCCTTACAGCTGCCCCCAGTGTGAGAAGAGGTTCTCCCACCAGCACCATCTGAAGATACACCTGAAGGTCCACATGGGGGAAAGGCCTGTACGCACTGGGGAAAGAGTGTTCTCGGAGAGGAGTTATCTCAGGATACACCAGCAGAAAATGCACACGGACAATGTATAGTGTATAGTGAGTGTTAAGGAATTATTATTTTATTTAGCACTTTTCATACAGTATCTCACTTTTAAAAAAACAGACAAAAACAAATAAAGTCTGTCTTCTCCTTCAGGGTCCCGTCTAATGCCTGCTGACTGGGTTCATAGAAAGCCTGGACCTGGATCTAGCCTTCCTCAGCTACCTCATGGTTAACCCACAAATACAGACAGGGTCAGGATTGGTGTTCACAAGAGTTACCTAACCTGTAACACAGCACACAATCCCAACAACACCCAAACAATGGCTAGAGGTCAAGGAGGGAGCTCAAAGACTAACCACCTGAGGGTTGTTGCTCCTGCTTCTACCTCCTCTGGTGTCATTGGGTTACAATGCGGGAGGCCGAGCATGAGAACGGATGCTGACAAGCCATACACCTGCCCCAGGTGTGGGAAGCGCTTCGCTAAGACTAAATATATGAAGCAGCACCAGAGCGTTCACACTAAGGAGGCCTTTCAAGTGCAAGCTATGTTACAAGAGCTTCTCATTCCTGAGTAGCCTTATTAGACATAGGAGTGTCCACAATGGGGAGAAATCGTAGCAGTGTGGCTTGAGATGTACACAAGGGATATCTGGGAACTATTCTTTAGCTGTTATATTATAGTCATCATGTGAAGTGTCTTGGGCTAAGAGGGTAATTAACCATGTAACATTCATTAAACCTTTGTTAACTTGTCATTTAAAATAGGCTTGTGTACCTGTTTTTAGAGAGACTAGGTTAGAATAAGGACAGTTTCATTTTTACCTTACTGAGGTGATGTAGATAGAATAGAAAATAATATCATCACTTTATTCCTACACACTTTTTTCTAAACTAGTCTGCTCTCTGCTTGAAAGATACTGATCATAGGAGATTTGATGTGTAACGTAATAAGCAGTACCGCATTTCAAAGAACAGCATACGTCACTTTTTCATTTAACCACACCCTTTGAGCTATGACGCCAACCAATAAGATACTTTCTCTTCAGTGTAACGGAAGTGGGTGTGGCTAGGCGACATGGTGGAAGCGGATGTGGAACTGAAATAGAATGCTGGTGGAGAAAAGGATGAGTGGACTTCTGTCCAAAAGAATGGGATAAGGAGAAAAACTGTTGTGGAAAATATGTCTAGTTCTGATCATATCCCATTGTGTCTGGTAGGACTGCAGTTTTTGGAAAAACAATGTATGCCAGACTTGGTGAATCCGTTTCCATTTAGTGTGTTTCTGCTGATCAGAAAAGGCGTGTCTCACCCGAATTGATGAATATAATCTATCTTGTGTTGATGTGCCACCTGTCAAAGGAGTCATTTTTGGAGTCTTGGAAGAAGTCGACATTGCTCTACTGAAGAATGAATCGTGTGGTAAATGGCATGAAGGAGAAGATTTTGTCTGTTCTTGGGTTTTTTATGTGGAGTGTCTCCCTACCCGAGTGCAGCTGGGATATGTGTACTATTCTGTGAGAGCCTTTATATACTTCTTAGTAAACTCAAATGGATAAGTTATTTATGTCAAAAGGTTAAATGTTTTTTCAAATTCTAATCACTTCCTGAATTGCAGTAGCGGTGCATGGGTAAAATCAACAGGGAAGCCAATCCAGGGGGGAAAAAGCCATATTACAACCTGTGTGATAATTGCGTTGTTTGCTCTATAACCTGTTAGTTCATAGGCCTATATATCACGGTGTCAAGGCATAAGGCTGAGACAATAAGAAGACACAGTGGCAGAATAAATTCAACCACACCTTTGTTTCATCACAACACTGGAGAGTAACATCTATCTGGTGAAGTTAACAAAACACATGACCATGCTGGTCAAGCAAGTAAATGTTTCCGACATTGTCGGACTTCTAAACAACTATTGATTTAGAATCATGGAAAGTTATCGCAAAGAAAACAGGTGCTGCCTCCACTATTCCAGCACCATTTAAACTTCAACATAATCTAATCACCTATGCTTAGTCTAATAAAAAGACAACTTTAACAAACCAAAAACAATTTAGTCCAACGTGGTACTGATTTCTGTGCGTGCGTTGACTCATCCTACCTGTAGAGAATCGCCAATGCCGCAATCTTCTTTCATGTTGCCTAAACGGTCTATGACTGTCATACAGTACACACTTTACGTTTCTGTTGTCCTAGGCTACCTGGCTAAAATACTTGCTAACTAGCCTAACTTCCTTTCATGGGAGACGATGCACTAGGCCAGCTAGTTAACATTAGCCTACTTATGTTGAACTTCCATCCAAACGTAGTTTTTAACTTCTTATGGCTGCAGGGGCAGTATTGAGTAGCTTGGATGAAAGGTGCACAGAGGTGCCCATAGTAAACTGCCTGCTCCTCAGTCCCAGTTGCTAATATATGCATATTATTATTCGTATTGGATAGAAAACACTCTGAAGTTTCTAAAACTGTTTGAATGATGTCTGTGAGTATAACAGAACTCATATGGCAGGCAAAGACCTGAGAAAAAATCCAAACAGGAAGTGGGAATTCTGAGGTTGGTAGATTTTCAACACAGCCCCTATTGAACAAACAGTGGGATATGGATGAGTTTTCACTTCCTATGGCTTCCACTAGATGTCAACAGTCTGTAGAACCTTGTCTGATGCCTCTACTGTGAAGTGGGGCCGAAGGAGACAGGAAATAGTCAGGTCTACCATGACCTGGCCATGCGCGTTCACATGAGGGAGCGCTGTTCCATCGCATATCTGAAGTCAATGTAATTCTCCGGTTGGAACGTTACTGAAGATTTATGTTAAAAACATTCTAAAGATTGAATCAATACATCGTTTGACATGTTTCTACTGACTGTTACGGAACTTTTTGACATTTTGTCAGTTTTTAGTGAACGCACTTTCTGCTAACAAAAATAGCTATTTGGACATAAATGATGGACATTACCAAACAAAACGAACATTTCTTGTGGAAGTGGGAGTCCTGGGAGTGCATTCCGACAAAGATCAGCAAAGTTAAGTGAAGATTTATAATGCTTTTTATGAGTTTTGTTGACTGCACAATTTGGCGGGTAACTGTATGGCTTCCTTTTGTGGCTGAACGCTGTTCTCAGATTATTTAATATTGTGCTTTTGCCGTAAAGCTTTTTGAAATCTGACACAGCAGTTGCATTAAGAACAAGTGTATCTTTAATTCTATGTAAAACATGCATCTTTCATCACAGTTTAAGATGATTATTTATGTTATTTGACGTGGCTCTGCAATTTCTCCGGATATTTTGGAGGCATTTCTGAACATGGCGCCAATGTAAACTGAGGTTTTTGGATATAAATATGAGCGTTATTGAACAAAACATATATGTATTGTGTAACATGAAGTCCTATGAGTTTCATCTGATGAAGATCATCAAAGGTTAGTGATTAATTCTATCTCTATTTCTGCTTTTTGTGACTCCTGTCTTAAGCTGGAAAAATGACTGTTTTTCTGTGATTTTGCGGTGACCTAACATAATCATTTGTGGTGCTTTCGCTGTACAGCCTATTTGAAATCGGACACTTTGGTGGGATTAACAACAAGATTACCTTTAAAATGGTATAAGATACATGCATGTTTGAGGAATTTTAATGATGAGATTTCTGTTGTTTGAATTTGGCACCCTGCACTTTCACTGGCTGTTGTAATATCATCCCGTTAACGGGATTGCAGCCATAAGATTAAGAGAGCAGAGTTGGAGAGACTTGCAATTTCTCGTGAGATACGTTTTATAGCATACCTTTTAGGAGTGGGACGGATTTCAGACGGAGACAAATATGGGTAATCAATATTGATTTATACGCAATGTAGTAAACTATAGCCGATTCATATTTAAAAACAAAATTTCCTTGCAAAAGAACTGCCCCGTGCTGCTCCGCACATAGGCTATAGCCTACTCTATTGTATTACACGTGTACCTGATCTCGCACGTATGGCTACTGAACTTGAAGCAGCAGCAAGAATGATGGCAGCGGACACTTGCACTTTCTCTTGAGCTAGGTTTTGCATATAGCCTACATTTTAGGACAACGATTTGCAGTCAGAGATAAATGAATGGGTAGCCTAATCAATATTTATTGAAAACGAAAAGGTACAACGCTCACACACCATGGTAGCCTGTGCGCGTCTTTTCCTTTTCAATTGTGATCACATTTTTTGATTGCACCTCGACTCACGTTGGTTGAGGGCCCTTCACGTCTTTCCATTATCAATATTTATTTACAGACATTGTAGTAAACTATAGTCTAATCATATTTAAGTTAATTCCCTTAAATATAACTACCACGTGATTCCCCCTCTATGCATAGGCAGCCTACTATGTCAATGAGACCACACAAAAATATAAACGCAACAATTTCAAAAATTTTACTGAGTTAGTTCATAGAAGGAAATCAGTCGATTTAAATAAATGAATTATGCCTTAATCTATGGATTTCACATTGGGGCGCAGCCATGGGCGGGCATTGGCCCACCCACTGGGGAGCCTGGATACACGTGGTCTGCGGTTGTGAGGCAGGTTGGACATATGGCCGAATTCTCTAAAATGATGTTGGAGGCGGCTTATGCTCGAGAAATTAACATTAAATTCTCTGGCAACAGCTCTGTTGGACATTCCTGCATCAGCATGCCAATTGCACACTCCCTCAAAACTTGAGAAATCAGTGGCATTGTGTGGTGACAACTGCACATTTTAGGGTAGCCTTTTATTTTCCCCAGCACAAGTTGCACCTGTGTAATGATCACGCTGTTTAATCAGTTTATTGATATGCCACACTGTCAGGTGCGTGGATTATATTGGCAAAGGAGAAATGCTTACAAATAGGGATGTAAACACATGTGTGCACTCAATTTTAGCATATGGAAAATGTCTGGGATGTTTTATTTCAGCTCATTAAACATGGGACCGACATGTTGCGTTTATATTTTTGTTCATCATACGAGGCACGCCCAACTAGGACAAGTAGGCTATTAAACTTGAAGCAGTGAATTCCGAGTGTTAATGTGATAAAGATGTACTTTTAATACAATATGTAGGACTAGGCTAACGCATTGCAAAGCAGAAAGACGACCGTTTCCAAATAATCTGCTGGACCCAAAAATATTTTCATCCCAAAGTTGTTTTTTGACCACCGGCTCCCACCCGCAGTATGAAAAATGCCGACCGCGCAGCAATGATCTCTGTCGGGACCCGTATGCAGCCCTCTACCGTGATGCACACACACATTTCAGTTTGGAAACAGCCAAGTCGTTAGCGTCAAGACGTTAAGGTAGTTATATTTCTGCAATAAAATTCTAATTGTAGAATGCCCTGATACTTCCTACATTTACCTGTAAATTTTGTGACATCTGGAAAGTAATCCGCGCCGTAGTGCCTGCCAAAGGTGGATGACGTCATCACTGGAAGATTGAGATGCTGTGGCTAGATAAGGAAATAGCTCCAGTTGAGTAACCAAATTCCAGCAGTATGCACGTTACAAACAAAACCTGCTAACTCCACCAACTACCGAATTTAGTTTGAAGTGTTTTGAGGCCAGAGAATAAAGTGCTAAAAAGATATTTCAAATAGTATTGTGCCAACTAGGCTGGATGCTGTGCGAGAATTGTGACAAACTGACAGGCTCACCTGTCGAACGTACCTTTCTTTTCGAATCTGGAGGACATAAAATAATATATAGGTAAGATAGATATTGATTATTTTGAGACATGACATGTAGTATTTTCATATTTTAGTACAGTATACGCTTTTCATATTGTGACGTGTGTCATTTTTAAAGATTGCCCAGAACAACCAGCGTATCTCTGAAATGTCAACAGAGCACTGAGCATTTTATTTTCAAAGCCTTTTACATTTAATACAGCTCGTGTCATATTAATTTAGCGTTTTACGACCCGCGGAAAAAGTCACTACAAGAAGCTGCACTGCTCTATCAACAGAGCGCGCTGCTTATTATTGGACGTATTAGGTTACGAAATCTGACTTTTTGGATATAATGTTAATGATACATTAGAGATCCCACTGAGCAAGTTAGAACATGAAGAATCATATGTCTTGGTAAAAACGTATTTTATAACATATAAAATTTCAAAACCACAGAGCGTTTAGTGGGTGGACACCCTATAATATGCTAACTCCAGGCTCTAGCCATATGTAAAAATTTGATTATTGTGGATTCTGTCACCATGAGCCTTAAGACACAACTCAAGGTAGCTAAGGGTTATTTGAACCAAATAGAATTTGCATTTACTATCCCTTTAAAAACTTCCAGTTTTGACCCCACCCGGTAGGTGGCCGTAATACACCATTTTGGTGTAGTCCGCCGACAAAAACCTCAAAGAAGACGTAAACAGAAGTGAGCCGTGACCAAAAACTATTTCCACGTTTGCGATTTTGTTGTCATTTAGACGTTTTAACACCCTGGAACTCAAAATAATATTAATTTACCTGACAGCATCGCACACTTACCCCCAGGTATTATTTAATTCGCATTGGAGACAGGACTTGGTTGATAGATGTTATCTAGGTAACGCTAGCTAGCTAGTTGCGAAAGTTACCTAACAATGGCTATGGTTTTTCACACTCAAATAGCCTCCATTATGGAGGTGCTAGCGAATGCAGCCGTGGCAGAGATTTGTAAACTCGTAGACGACGACTATGCAGTGTTTCGTTTGGAAATAACTCAAAGCCAGAAAGAAAACAGGACATTGCGGAGGAAACTACAGCTACTAGAACTGAAGAAGGTGGCGCGAGAGCGCGCAGAAAGGACAATGCGAGAGCGCGTCCTCGCCAGTCGTCCCAGTAGTGTCAAGATCCTCGACCGATACAGAGGATTGACAAGAGGTACATTTTGCATGAGGCTGCGTGGCCTGTTACCCTCTGCACATGTGCCTTTGTGTTAGCCAGAATTGGATCTTGGTCAGTTTTTGGATAGCCTAATTGGCCTGATTACTTATCTGTCTTGCAATATAACGTTGAGCATTGACAGTAGCTAACCTAACCACTTCTTTCCCCCCAATAACTCTCTCGGGTGACTTATATCTCACTGGAGGCCACGTGAGCTTTGTGAAGCCAGCAGGACACAATACATGGAGAGATGACCAACCAATCACTGTTGATGAGGGGAGTGGAACCTCAACCCAGCATGTTATTGTGATAGAGGTTAGTGTAATAGTCAGAATTACAGTACATTTCAGAAAGGCTCCACTCAGCTATTCACTTGCTTACGTGTACATCATTTATCTGCCATAGCGGAGCTTGTGTGACTTCTCTACGGCATTGTCACCCAATTCTACTCAATACTGCCAATAACCTCCCCTCTTCTTATGTCAGTCTGCGGAGGCTGCAGGTCCTGGGGTCAAGCAGGAGAGTTCTGAAGGAGAGGAGGACCCACGTCACATCCAAACTGGAGTGCCTCCTGTAGCCATGGAGGACCCCACTACTGCCCCAGCGGCGCCCAGGACACGACGCAGCATCACGCAGGTCGGTGGAACACTGAATGCCGTCCTCAAGTCAGAGACAGACACCAAGAATTTAACGGGTCTGGGGCGATTGGGCTGTCCTCCTGCTCTCCGCTCAGAATATTTACTTGATGGTAACCCAAGCCCGAGGATGGATCTGTCCCATCAGGACTTAGGTGACACATTACAGACTGGCAATGATCCGTCCTGTTCATACGCTACAGAGATGATACCTGGTGACATGCCAGTCAGCTTAGATACACAGACTAATCCAATGAGAGGGGACTGGAACCGGTACAGTAGTAGTGTATACTCTGAAGGGTGCCTAGATAAGAAAGGGGAGGTTATAGTGATAGATGAGGTGACTGTGAAAGTGGAGAGTGACGCTCCTCTGACATGGAATGCAGACGAGACTCACTTAGGAGAAGGACACTCACAGGGCAACACCAGTGACTTCTTAGACTACAGGGAAAGCTTAGAGACCAATCTAACTGTTGCAACCCACTCCCCTTTACACACGCTCAGGGATCACGACCCACTGTCCACGCCGATGGCACCTTCCGATTCACAATACCTTTTCGATCAGGTATTGAACTCAAACGACAGGGCTAGAGCCCAGGCTCGGGGAGGGGGAGCCACATCAGGCAATAGTAAAGAGAAACGGTTCCTCTGCATGTTCTGTAATAAAGGCTTCAGCAGCTCCCAGAAGGTGGAGATCCACCAGAGGGTCCACACAGGGGAGAAACCATACAGCTGTACCCAGTGTCATATGCGCTTCACCCAGGCTGGTGACCTGAAGAGGCACCAGAGGGTCCACACAGGGGTGAAACCCTTTAGCTGTACCCAATGTCATATGAGCTTCGCCCAGGCTGGCAACCTGAAGAGGCACCAGAGGGTCCACACAGGGGAGAAACCCCCTAGTGTGAGAAGAGGTTCTCCCACCAGCATCAACTGAACATGCACTTAAGTCCACACGGGAGAAAGGCCATTCGCCTGTACGCACTACGGGAAGAGGTTCTCAGCAGAAAAAACATTCCACGGATTGACCTAGAAATTAACCATTCCTCTTGATAGCTTCTGAAGTTTAGATCAAACCCTGCATTAAAGACAAAGATAAATGTTAATTGGTGTCAGCAGAAAAGCTCCACATATGCATTTGGATTAACAGATTTCAGTGTTGAATATTCCTAGGTAGAACATTGCATCCAGACATGATATAAGCCTAAAAAGTTGTTCAACTACTTAATGTTTTTCCCAAGACACTTTTAATGAGAAAATGAATGCAGTTTATCGAGTTCATTCAGATTTTTAGTTGAGACATGTATGTGTGGTTTTTTATATGGTGTATTTAAAATGTGTATGTTTAATAATAACAAAATGGGACTTTTCATTCATTGAGACTCTCTTTAGTATATATCACATCTGATCTCACCCTATTCTTAAAACACCAGGCAGCGCTGTATAACCGATATACATGTTAAAAAATTTAAATTCGGCATGCTTGAATGGACATGTTTTTGAATAGCCGTTTTTACATGGTCCTTCATATCGCCAGATTCTGACTCAGCTACAGTTAAGATGTTCCATTACCCAAAAGAGGCTTAAACATTGCTAAGATGAGTTACCCTGCCCTCCTAAGCCATATGAGGCTGTTGTCACCACCCACAACACACGGACGAAGCCATCGAGTCCCAGAAAATGAGCTGCGAGGCCTTACACACCTCTCTCATCACACAGTCAACCATTGGTCAGGTAGTGACCACCCTCACCAGCTGGGATCTGCCCGTAAGAGAGAAAAGATCAGGAGGAAAGAGCTGTCAAACATATGGCACGCAGCTATACATTTGTTATATAACTTCTATGTATTTTTTGGGGGGTGGAGGGGAAACAAATTCAGTATACATTAAAATTACTCAAACCAAATCGAAACTAGAAATTATAATTGACTTACATTTCCAGTGCATTCTGAAAGTATTCAGACCCCTTGACTTTACACATTTTGTTAAGTTACAGCTTTATTCTAAAATTTATTAAATTGTTTTTTTCCCCTCTTAATCTACACACAATACCCCATAATGACAAAAACAGGTTTAGACATTTTTGCACGTTTATTAAGAATAAAAAACTGAAATATGTAAATGTGATAAATATTCAGACCCTTTACTCAGTACTTTGTTGAAGCACCTTTGACGCTACAAGCTTGGCACATCTGTATTTGGGGAATTTCTCCCATTCTTCTCTGCAGATCCTCTCAAGCTCTGTCAGGTTGGATGGGGAGCGTCGCTGCACAGCCATTTTCAGGTCTCACCAGAGATGTTCGATCGGGTTCAAGTCTGGGCTCTGGCTGGACCACAAGGACATTCAGAGACTTGTCCCGAAGCCACTCCTGCGTTGTCTTGGCTGTGTGCTTAGGGTCGTTGTCCTGTTGGAAGGTGAACCTTCGCCCCAGTCGGAGGTCCTGAGCGCTCTGGAGCAGGTTTTTATCAAGGATTTCTGTACTTTTCTCCGTTCATCTTTCCCTCTCCTGACTAGTCTCCCAGTCCCTGAAAAACATCCCCACAGCATGATGCTGCCGCCACCATGCTTCACAGTGGGGATGGTGCCAGGTTTCCCCCAGACGTGACGCTTGGCATTCAGGTCAAAGAGTTCAATCTTGGTTTCATCTGACCAGAGAATCTTGTTTCTCATGGTCTTAGGTACCTTTTGGCAAACTCCAAGCGGGCTGTCCTGTGCCTTTTACTGAGGAGTGGCTTCCGTCTGACCACTCTACCATAAAGGCCTGATTTGGTGGAGTGCTGCAGATGGTTGTCCTTCTGGAAGGTTCTCCCATCTCCACAGAGGAACTCTGGAGCTCTGTCAGAGTGACCATCGGGTTCTTGGTCACCTCAGGTTTTCCACCGATTGCTCGGTTTGGCCGGGCGGCCAGTTCTAGGAAGAGTCTTGGTGGTTCCAAACTTATCCCATTTAAGAAATGATGGAGGCCACTGTTCTTGGGGACCTTCAATGCTGCAGACATTTTTTGGTACCCTTCCCAGATCTGTGCCTCGACACAATCCTGTTTCGGAGCACTACGGACAATTCCTCTCCACAGCCGACGGCCAGTCGGCTCTCCACAGCCGACTGGCCGGTGCTCAGCGGGGTTCCATCCCGAAGGGGTCTCACCCTTCCCAGGAGAACGGAGCTGTTCTCGACCCAACCAACCAGCCATGGAGATACGTTACTCGCTGTGGAAGTCAAAGACAGCATCCTCTGGAAACAGGGGTCTCCTTGGAGATGTTGATCCCTGACCAGACACAGACCAGAAACAGCTTTGCCGCCCTGGATCCAGAGGTTCCAGCACCGCCTTCTTTGGGGGCTTCCCAATCAAGATCAGATCCGGAGGTACGTGCGTCTTTGTCCTCTGTTCTGTCTCCCTCTCCGGTGGCTTCTACCTCGGGTTCAGCTCCTCGGAGCTCCCACCCTTATCAGACCGTGAGCCTGCCTGAGAGACCGGCCCATTTGACATCACCAGCTGTCATCATAGGCAGCTCTAGGGTGGGAAACATCTCGGTTCCCAAGGCAAAAACCCTGTGCTACCCAGGAGCACGAGTACAGCACATCGCAAGGCTGCTTCCAACTGTTCTACCACAGATGCCGGGAGCTGACACTGTCGTAGTCCATGTGGGGTCAAACGACATCAGGAGGGCTAGCTCGGAACATCTGAAAATTGATTTTAAAGAACTGATTTTAGCATTAAAAGACTCCAAAAAAGAACCAATCAGGTGCCACAGAGGGACTTGGGGAAAATTGCAGTTGGCTCAGAACAGGGCAGCACGGCTGGCCCTTTAAAGTACACAGAGAGCTAATATTATTGTCATGCATGTCAATCTCTCATGGCTCAAAGTGAAAGAGAGATTGACTTCCTCATTACTTGTTTTTGTAAGAGGTATTGACAAGCTCAAGGTTCCCGAGCTGCCTGTTTTAAAATACAAGCACACAGCTCGGACACCCATGCATACGCCACAAGACATGCCACCAGAGGTCTCTTCACAGTCCCCAAGTCCAGAACAGACTATGGGAGGTGCACAGTACTACATAGAGTAATAGCTACACGGGCCTGAGGACACACACTTAGTGTGTTGTGAATTCTGTAATGTAAAATTATACAGCCGCCTTAATTTTGCCAGACCCCAGGAAGAGTAGCTGCTGCCTTGGCAGGAACTAATGGGGATCCATAATAAATACAAATGGAAACAGGATGTACCTGAGCTAAGGGTCTGAATACTGTGAATACTTTTAGAGAGATGGTAAACATAGGCTATAACAAGTAAGTAGCCTTTCACAAACCTTAGCTCATATCCTGTTTCTGATGTACAAGTACACCCCCTGGACAAGACAGGCTAAGGCCCTAATTGCAGGGATTTGGGCTAAGGCCCTATTGCGAATCTAGCTCCTTTAATGCTGAGTGTCAAGCGGAGACGCATCAGGGCCCATTTTTACAGTCTTTGGTATGACTCGGCCAGGGATTGAACTCACAACCTTCCAATCTCAGGGCAGACACTAACCACAAGGTCACTGAGTTGATCAGACTATAACAAGGACAGTTTAACATGACTTTACCTCAGTAAGGTAAATATTATTTTCTACTCTATTCTTGCTAACACACTGTTTTTTATAAACACGTCTGCTCACAGCTTAAAAAATACTGATCATAGGAGATTTGATGTAATGTAATAAGCAGTACCGTATTTCAAAGAACAGCACGCATACCTTTTTCATTTAACTACACCCTTCCAGCTATGACGCCAACCAATAAGATCCTTTCTCTTAAGTAAACGGAAGGAACAAGGACCTAGAACGATTTCGATGTTTCGTTTTTATTGTGATCTAGGCGTTTATTAACACCCTGGAACTCAAAATATGATTCATTTAACTGCACAGCATCACACACTTACCCCAGGTAGTCTTTAATTCGCGCTGGAGACAGGAATTGGTTAATATATGTTATCTAGGTAACGCTAGCTAACTGCTAACAATGGCTAACTATATGGTTTTTCACACTCAAATAGCCTCCATCATGGAGGAGCTAGCAAATGCAGCTGTGGCAGATATCTGTAAGCTCGTAGACGACGACTATGCAGTGTTTCGTTTGGAAATAACTCAAAGCCAGAAAGAAAACAGGGCATTGCGGAGGAAACTAGAGCTACTGGATCTGAAGGTGGCACGGGAGCGGGAAGAGATGACAACGAGAGAGCGCGTTCTCGCCAGTCGTTCTTGTAGTGTCAACATCCTGGACCGATACAGAGGAATGACAAGAGGTACATTCTGCAGAAGGCTGCGGGCCTTGTCGACCCATTCCCCTCTGCGCATGTGTTCAGATGTGTTACAGAATTGTGTCTTTATCCGTTTTTGGATAGTATACCATACTTCCCCTGATTACTAGGCTATCTTGCACATATATTTTTATTTAACCAGCCAGGTCGATTAAGAACAAATTCGTCTCGCACAAAGATTCTTTACTGAATTTCCTATTGTCATACTCAATTTAAAAAAAGTGATGCATGGAACATAATCAATCAATAAATAGTGTATCAACAAGTTATGATAAGTGTTACCTGACTTTCAGGGCCGGATTACCGAATAGGCATTAATAGGCTCTATTTTAATTTCCCCTGACCAAAGCACCGGTTCCAATCCAAGTGCCAATGCCATGTAGCAAACTCCAGGCGTTTACATTTGTTGGTAGTCATATTAATCAGGCTGTAATACACAATGAATTGATATATACAGTCTGAAACTAAATGGGATGGGCATTGACATTTTTAGACTGTTGGAGTACTCGCATGCTTTTTTTCTGAGTAGTCCAACGGGGGGGGGGGGGGGGGGGGGGGGATATATTTTTAGAACACAAGGCCCGCACTGGAAGAAAACGTGTGCTTTTATCTATATGCCAACAGATTGCAACAATGCCTAATTTATCATAACCATTACAGATAAAATCCGAATTGCTAAATTGCCCCGTATATATTCAGTCATTTAAAAGGAAAGCGCCATTTAAGATTCAATTATTGAAACTGTAATATCAACTGGTAGTAACTCGATTGTTCTCAATCGATTCAGAATGTACAATTTTCATTGTCCTGGCATGCTTGGTTCAATAGCTATTGACGATTAAAAATGAATATCCAGTATAAAACTAATTTTACCTCAGTGCCAAACTGAACCATATCAGCTCTCTGTAAAGTTGGCTAAACAATACTTTCCTGTCTATATTTTGTCTCAAATTTCACAGCTGCTAGAGTAAGTTTAAATGTATAGTATGTACATTTACACAATTTTGCAAGCATTAGTTTCAGGCTGTAAATACCAATTAATTGTGTATTACAGGCTTATTAATCAGAATCATTTGTTGAATAACATGAAATAGAGTTCTATGGCCACACACACCAGTGGTGGGTTCGTCGTCGAAATGAGAATGTGGTGGGTTTGTCGTTGAAATGAGAATGCATGAGCAGAAAATAATCCCATACCCTACTGTAAAATATGGTGTTGGATCTTTGGTCCTGGGGCCCTTTAAGGTCAACGGCATCATGAACTTTACACAGTTGTAGACAGTGTCAATAGTGTACACTATAGCGTTGCGCATTGACAGTACCTAACCACCTCTTTTCCTCCAATCACTCTCTCAGGTGAAGGACATCTCACTAGAGGCCACAGGAGCTTTGTGAAGCCAGCGGGACACAACGCGTGGAGAGATGACCGACCCATAGCTATAGATGAGGGGAGTGGAACCTCAACCCAGCATGTTATCGTGATAGAGGTTAGTGCCATAGTGTAACATGGAAAATTACAGTACATCAAATGTGGCCCATTAATTAATTTCAGAAAGGCTCCCCTCAGCTATTCAGTCATGTATATCCTCATTTATCTGCCATAGGGGAGTTTGTGAGACTTCCCTATGACATTGTTATCCAATTCAACTCATGTACCGATATTAACCTCCTCTCTTGTGTCAGTCTGAAGATGCAGAAGCTAGAGGTCCTGGGGTCAAGCAGGAAAGGAGAGAAAGAGAGGTACCACAACACAGAAGAGACATCGAGATTGGAGCGCCCCCTGTAGCCACGGAGAACCGCGCCGCCACGCCCCAACCCAGGCCCTGCCGCAGCATCACGGAGGTCAGTAGAACACAGAACACCGTCTTCAAGTCAGAGACAGACACAGAGACTTTAAACACAAAGGCTCTTGCACACAGGATCTGACCACAGATCAGACACTGAGAGACTGGACTGTCCTCCTGCTCCTGGCTCAGAGTATTTACTTTACGGTAACCCGAGCATGAGGACGATTCAATCTCATTGGGACCCTGACAACATGCCCTTGGGTTTGGAGACACAGACTGATATGTCAAGAGAGGACTGGAACCAGTACAGTAGTAGTGTATAGGATCCAAACAGTGGTGAAATCCTTCATCTGTACCCAGTGTCATATGCGCTTTACCCAAAATGGCCATCTGAAGAGGCACCAGATGGTCCACACAGGATAAATCATACAGCCGCCCCCAGTGTGAGAAGAGGTTCTCCCACCAGCACCAGCTGAAGATGCACCTGAAGGTCCACACGGGAGAGAGGCCATTCGCCTGTACGCACTGCAGGAAGAGGTTCTCAGAGAGGTGCTACCTCAGGATACACCAGCAGAAAAACTATTCCGCTCTATAACATAAACCACGTTTCCATCCACAGATGAAAATCATGGCAGCTGTAATGGAAACAGGAAGTTTAAGTACAATTTTATAAATGCTGACAGATAATTTGTTTGTTTGACACGGTGGGATCTTTTTGCGTCTGTAAAATACATTTTGCGAGAAAGAGCGGTGGAAACACCTATATGTGCAAATGGTGATATGAAAACCATGATATCGAAGTAAACTTGGAGTCATGCGATGATATGGTGTGTGGTCCTCCCACTACGACTCGGGGAAACCATGTGGTTTATTAGGCTACAGAGGAAACTTAAGAACTTCACATGGTGGTGAAAGTGCACAGTGATCTTGATGCTCATTTTCAAAGAAATATCGAGGGTCTTGATTCTGGTGACATGATGATCGCTGCTTGACTTCCGTTTGACAAATACAAATATTCTTGTTCTTTGACATAATAATCTCATAATGTGGATAGCCTACCTCCACTGTATCTGCGAGCTATTGGCTAGAGCGCAGGTACCAAGACCAGAGTAGGTACTTTTGCTATTTAACGCAATAGTTTGTGACAAAACAGTAGAGTTGAAAATGTAATGGAAACAATGAACTTTAGATTTTTATTCTGTACATGAAAACTTAAGAGAAAAAGTACATTTTGTGTGCACTACTTCATCAAGCAATACATTTTATCTGCAACAAGTCCGTTTGGTGGAAACAAACCACTGGTGGGAAAATCCGCATATTTTCTTGAAAATCTGTCGTCAATTGAATGGATACCTAGCTATAGAAAGTAACCATTCCACTCGATAGCTTCTGACGTTTAGATCAAACCCTGCATTAAAGACAAAGATGAATTTTCATTGTTGTCAGCAGAAAAAATTGACAGATACATTTGGAATAAAGACAGAAACAGAATCAGTGTTGAATATTCCTAGGTAGAATATTGCTTCCAGACATTGTATTCTATATGTTATTCTATATGCCTTATATACAGTATATATAATGAAGTAGTTGAATGGAAGTAATGAAACACATCATACACAGTACAAACACAATATGTAACAGACTTTTTAGGCTTATAGAATGGGGTGCTACATTATGGACACTCTTGATAAAGTATAGTATTTTCCCTGATCTTTATCAAGAGTGACAATAATTTTGCAGTTGCATGTACAGGAATTTGACTCTGTGAAATCGTATAGGACTCAAAGGTAGTGGGGATGGGTAAACGCTCCATGTTGAAAGTGTGTTTATTATCTGTGTGTACGTACCTGAGGGAGTGTATGTCTATGTAATCGGTATCACCTGTCTCTTCCAGGAGGAGGAGGGTCAAGAGGTGCTTCTGGTGAAGGGAGAGGGTTATGAGGAGGGTCTGGGGAACCCTGAGGGAACCATGGTCATGGAGGACAACCAGACTACACCTCCGCCTGAACCCACAGAGGAACCAGCTGAGCAGCACAGGACCACACACAGTCTCACAGAGGTCAGCCCACGGTGAACTACTGTCTGAATGGTATTAGTTCAGGGCCTGTATCCACAAAGTGTCTCAGAGCAGGAGTGCTGATCTAAGATATAATTTTATTTATTATGATCTAAAAGGCAAAACTGATCCTAGATCAGCACTTCTACTCAGAGACACTTTCTGGATACTAGCCCAGGTCTTGATTCATTGTCTTAAGTGCGGGACCATGCCTTTTGAATGATCAAATCATTCGAGTGTCAAGTAATAAAGTCAACTAACATGTTTGCATAGTACTCATAGCAATCCATCATTGCCCAATCAGAAGATGCTCCATAGTAGGGTGCTCATATCAGATTTCTTGATCCAACATCCTCTCACACGGTATCTCTTACAGTCAGTAGACATGGAGGATGGGAAGCCTGATCTACTGCTGGTCAAAGAGGAGACAATAGAAGACGGTCCAGAGAGCATTGATCTGCTGAGTGGACTAAAGATGGGGGAGCAAGTTAAGGGAGAAATACATATAACCTACAAACAGTAATAGATATTCAATGGGAATAGTGATGCACCTGGTTACTATTCTTTCAAAATTTTCTTAATTCATAAAATTAAATCAATACAACTTATGTTTAGTTACCAAAACACACACATTATAATGTATGAACTTCACCAGGTAATTGACTCAAAACTCTAGATATGGAGAATGGTAGAATTCTCTGCCATGTTTGTGAAGCCTATTTTGTAACCTCTTGCTGCAGGTGGTTGGCTGGAGGCTAACAGAGGAGATTGGGCAACCATCTTAGATTTCCAGACCCAGACCGGTGCAGCCAAAGGCCCAGGGGATGACATCACTGAGCAGGCCAGGACCAGAGGGGACATAGTGGAGGTCAGTGGATGGGACAGCGTCATCAACTCTGGGCTGGGGAACAATGCTGTTAATCACAACCAGAAACAGACAATTGAACACAAAACAACAAACAAACTTAGTCTCCATGACAACAGACTGGCTGAGACCAGTGCAAGGCATAGATTTGGTCCGTGGGGACGGGGAGGTGTCCGTATGCGGCGGGAGAGAACAGACTCGGCTAGCGATGATCCGTCCTGCTCCTATAGTTGTGATTCAGAGATACTGATGGCGCCAGGTGCTGCCTTCAGCCTGCCTTCTATAGGATCTATCAACTGGAACATGGACCCTGCAACAACACAGACACTCCCTGGCCTTCATCCTCCTCACACTCTCCTAATGTTAAATCAGACCTCAGACAATGCCAGTGCCTCAACACTAAATGGATACACAAGCCCATTGACAAATGACAGTAGTAGTAACTCTATCAGTAGATCCGGTGGAAAAGAGAAGCGCTTCCCGTGTTCATTCTGTGGGAAAGCCTTCAGTTTCCCCAAACAGGTGGAGATCCACCAGAGGATGCACACGGGGGAGAAACCATTCAGCTGCCAACTGTGCCGGGCTAGTTTCTCCGACTCTTCCAACCTGAAGAGGCACCAGAGGATGCACACGGGGGAGAAACCGTTCAGCTGCCACCTGTGCCAGGCCAGTTTCTCACACTCATTCAACCTGAAAAGACACCAGAGGGTCCACACAGGGGAGAAATCCTACAGCTTCCCCAGTGTGAGAAGAGGTTCTCCCACCAGCACCAGCTGAAGATGTACCTGAAGGTACACATGGGAGAAAGACCATTTGCCTGTACGCACTGTGGGAAGAGGTTCTCAGAGAGAAGCTACCTCAGGATACACCAACAGGAAATGCACACGGCCCATGAATTGTGTATAGTGACATGTTGTAGTACTAGTTCGTTTGTAGTTAATTCTGTTTGTTTTGGATGTATAGGGAACTGGATGAGGTGAACTGAGGAAAGAATGAGTATGATGAGACAGAGTAGATGATATGATGATGGTTGGTGTGATGGTGTCTGTAAAAATGCTTAATTGATGGGTCCAACCTTGACTGCATGTCCCATTAGGTTGATACTGTTTTTTATAGTGAGATAATGAGTGCCTTAATTCACATTTACTTGACATAAAGTAGTGAAGATGTGTGTAATGTTGAACCTTTTCCAAAGTATTCAAACATGTATTTTATTAAAGTGAGGCTACCAGATTTACATTAAGGTAAAGTGTTAGTGAAAAGTACCATGTATCGTTTTGTGCAATAAAAGTACTGAACGTCACGTTATGTGAGTGTATGACCATCTTGTTGACATTAAATACAAAATTGACTCTGTGCTGACTGACTTAGTTATGTTTGTATCATTGCAGGGACTGAGTTTCCCTTGTCTCAGTCGAAAAAACTTAATACGTAATTATTGAATCAACACAATATGGCAATTTTTTTCAATAATAAACTCCAATGGCGCTATAATGTTAGGTACTTGAATCAGTGTTAGAGATGGGCTTGACCGTTAACATTTTTTTTAATATCATGTCATGTTTCCGTGCGTCCAGCAAAGAGTTTCTAACATACCAAAAACAGGGATAGATGGCAGTATTTGCGCAAAACTGAAACCGCGAACCACCGCATTCAACCACGGTAAAGTGAACGCGAACATGGATGAGTACAAACAGACCAGCTACAAACTCCGTAAGGCAATCAAAGAAGCAAAAAGTCAGTACATGGACAAAGTGTAGTTGCAATTCAACGGCTCAGATACAAGACGCACGTGGCAGGGACTGTTAACTGTTAAATGGCTGACAGCCAGACGGCATCCCAAGCCACGTCCTCAGAGCATGCGCAGACCAGCTGGCTGGAGTTTTTACGGACATATTCAATCTGTCTCTATCCTTGTCTGTCGTCCCCACATGCTTCAATTTTTCCACCATTGTTCCTGTAGGACCCAGTTACACAGGGATGAGTTCAAGGTGACGAGCTTTGAGGCCACTATGGTGTTGAAAGCTGAGCTGTAGTCAGTATTCCTCTTGTTCAGGTGGGATAGGGCAGTTTTCTAGTGCGATGGCGATTGCGTCATCCGTGGATCTGTTGGGGCGGTAAGGTTGTGGTGATATGGCCCTTGACTAGACTCTCTAAGCACTTCATGGTGACAGAAGTGAATGCTATGGGGCGATAGTCATTTAGTTCAGTTAGCTTGCTTGGGTACAGGAACAATGGTGGAAAAATTGAAGCATGTGGGGATGACAGACAAGGATGGCAAAACAGTTCTATTTTTGTTTCATCAGACCAGAGGATATTTCTCCAAAAAGTACAATCTTTGTCCCCATGTGCAGTTGCAAACCGTAGTCTGGCTTTTTTTATGGCGGTTTTGGAGCAGTAGCTTCTTCCTTGCGGACTCGTTTTACTGTGGATATAGATACTTTTGTACCCGTTTCCTCCAGCATCTTCACAAGGTCCTTTGCTGTTGTTCTGGGATTGATGTGCATTTTTCGCACCAAAGTATTTTCATCTCTAGGAGACAGAACGCATCTCCTTCCTGAGCAGTATGACGGCTGCGTGGTTCCATGGTGTTTATACTTGCGTACTATTGTTTGTACAGATGAACATGGTACCTTCAGGCGTTTGGAAATTGCTCCCAAGGATGAACCAGACTTGTGGAGGTCTACAATTTTTTTTCTGAGGTCTTGGCTGATTTCAATTGATTTCCCCATGATGTCAAGCAAAGAGGCACTGAGTTTGAAGGTAGGCCTTGAAATACATCCACAGGTACACCTCAAACTGACTCAAATGATGTCAATTAGCCTATCAGAAGCTTCTAAAGTCATGACATCATTTTTTGGAATTTTCCAAGCTGTTTAAAGGCACAGTCAAATTAGTGTATGTAAACTTCTGACCCATTGGAATTGTGACAGTGAAATATAAGTGAATAATCTGTATAAGTGAAATAATCTGTCTGTAAACAATTGTTGGAAAAATGACTTGTGTCATGCACAAAGTAGATGTCCTAACCGACTTGCCAAAACTATAGTTTGTTAACAAGAAATTTGTGGAGTGGTTGAAAAACGAGTTTTAATGACTCCAACATAAGTGTATGTAAATTTCCGACTTCAACTGTATATAGAGACATTGAACACTGGACACTTTCCATTTTTTGTATACTGTTTATACACACTGTATTTATATAATGTATTCTTGACATAGCTCACTCTAATACATCTACTGCTGTACATATCATTCATCCTGTGTAAATACACACAGTTTGCTATTTGGATTATTGATATAAACTCAGCAAAAAAAATAAACGTCCTCTCACTGTCAACTGCATTTATTTTCAGCAAACTTAACATGTGTAAATATTTGTATGAACATAACAAGATTCAACAACAGAGACATAAACTGAACAAGTTCCACAGACATGTGACTTACAGGAATTGAATAATGTGTCTCTGAACAAAGGGGTGGTCAAAATCAAAAGTACTGGAGTGCATCTCCTCCTTATGGACTGCACATGATTTGCCAGTTCTTGCTGTGAGATGTTACCACACTCTTCCACCAAGGCACCTGCAAGTTCCTGGACATTTCTGGGGGGAATGGCCCTTGCCCTCACCCTCCAATCCAACAGGTCCCAGACGTGCTCAATGGGATTGAGATCCAGGCTCTTTGCTGGCCATGGCAGAACACTGACATTCCTGTCTTGCAGGAAATCAGCAAAAAATAACGCACAGAGCGAGCAGTATGGCTGGTGGCATTGTCATGCTGGAGGGTCATGTCATGAGCCCGTAGGAAGGGTACCACATGAGGGAGGATGTCTTCCCTGTAACGCACAGCATTGAGATTGCCTGCAATGACAACAAGCTCAGTCCGATGATGCTGTGACACACCGCCCCAGACCATGACCCGACCCTCCACCTCCAAATCGATCCGCCTCCAGAGTACAGGACTCCGTGTCACGCTCATTCCTTCGACGATAAACGCGAATCCGACCATCACCCCTGGTGAGACAAAACCGTGACTCGTCAGTGAAGAGCACTTTTTGCCAGTCCTGTCTGGTTCAGCAACAGTGGGTTTGTGCCCATAGGCGACGTTGTTGCCGGTGATGTCTGGTGAGGACCTGCCTTACAACAGGCTTACAAGCCCTCAGTCCAGCCTCTCTCAGCCTATTGCGGACAGTCTGAGCACTGATGGAGATTTGTGCGTTTCTGGTGTAACTCGGGCAGTTGTTGTTGCCATCCTGTACCTGTCCCGTAGGTGTGATGTTCGGATGTACCGATCCTGTGCAGGTGTTGTTACACATGGTATGCCACTGCGAGGATGACCAGCTGTCCGTTCTGTCTCCCTGTAGCTCTGTCTTAGGCGCCTCACAGTACGGACATTGCAATTTATTGCCCTGGCCACATCTGCAGTCCTCATGCCTCCTTGCAGCATGCCTAAGGCATGTTCACGCAGATGAGCAGGGACACTGGGTATCTTTCTTTTGGTGTTTTTCAGAGTCAGTAGAAAGGCCTCTTTAGTGTCCTAAGTTTTCATAACTATGACCTTAATTGCTTACCATCTGTAAGCTGTTAGTGTCTTAACGACTGTTCCACAGGTGCATGTTCATGAATTGTTTATGGTTCATTGAACAAGCATGGGAAACATTATTTAAACCCTTTACAATGAAGATCTGTGAAGTTATTTGGATTTTTACAAATTATCTTTGAAAGACAGGGTCCTGAAAAAGGGATGTTTAGTATTATTTGGATTGATTCGTTCTGTTATTTCTTCATTCTAATTTTTCATTATCTGTTTGACATTGTACTGCTCTGCTAGGAGCTGGTAACAAGCATTTAGCTAGTAACTATAACATCCAATAAACTGTGTCCGCTACCATTAAACTTTGAATTGATTATATAAACCTTTATATGCTCTTCTTTAAATTTGTGTTCATGGACTGCAGTTGATGAGGAACTGCTGATATCCAGTGTTGCTGGGACTGAACACCTCCCTATGCAACTGGATCCTGGACTTTCTGACGGGCCACCCCCAGGTGGTTATGGGTAGGTAACATCTGCCACGCTGACCCTCAACACAGGGCCGCTCAGGGGTCTGTGCTTAGTCCCGTCCTGTACTCCCTGTTCACCCACGACCTTGGCCGAGCACGAGTCCAATTTCATCATCAAGTTTGCTGACGACATGACGGTGGTAGGCCTGATCACCAACAAGTGAGGAGGTCAGGGACCTGGCAGTGTGGTGCCAGGACAACAACTTCTCCCTCAACATCAGCAAGACAAAGGAGCTGATCGTGGACTACAGGAGACTGAGGGGCGAGCACGCCCGATCCACAGGACTTTAGTGGAGCATGTCGAGAGCTTCAAGTTCCTCTGTGCCCACATCATCAAGGACTTAACTTGGTCCTCTCACACCAGCACAGTCGTGAAGGTGAGACAGTGCCTCTTCCCCCCCCAGGAGGTTTGAAAAGATTTGACATGCCCCTTCAGATCCTCAAAAAGTTATACACCATTGATAGCATTTTGACTGGCTGCATCACCGCTTGGTATGGAAACTGCACTGCCCACGATTGCAAGGTGGTACAGAGGGTGGTGTAGATGGCCCAGTACATCACTGGGGCCAAGCTTCCTGCCATCTTGGACCTCTATAACAGGCGGTGTCAGAGGAAGGGACGGAAAATTGTCAAAGACCCCAGCCACAGACTATTGCACAGCAAGCAGTACCAGAGCGTCAATTCTGGGACCAAAAGGCACCTGAACAGCTTCTAACCCCAAGTCATAAGAATGCTAAACAAGACTGCTAAATTGCATCCTCCTTCAAAACTTGAGACACCTGTGGCATTGTGTTGTGTGACAAAACTGAACATTTTAGAGTGGCCTTTTATTGTCCCCAGCACAAGGTGCAACTGTAATGATCATGCTGTTTAATCAGCTTCTTGATATGCCACACCTGTCAGATGGAGGGATTATCTTGGAAAAGGAAACATGCTTACTAACAGGAATGTAAACACATTTGTGCACAAATGTTTCTCAAATGAAGCTTTTTGTGCATATAGAACATTTCTGGGATCTTTTATTTCAGCTCATGAAACATGGGACCAACACTTTACATGTTGCGTTTATATTTTTGTTCAGTATACATGGAATAAAGTCAGTCATTCTATTCTTCTGTACTCTATTAATGCTAACACTGTGGCGTTGTACGAATACCCATAGTATAACATACTTAAACTGCATACTCATTCCAGCGTTTGATCTAGTATAATTCACTCATCTTTTTGACTCACGTGTTTGACAACAGCTGATAATCAGATAAATTGACGCCTGTACCAAAAATAACGAATTGCGGGAGTCAACGCAATCAAGCATTAGGTGAAACGTTCAGCTTTATAATGCTGCGTTCATGTCTTAGTCAGAACTACAAATCTCGGACATTTCCAAATTGCTACCGGTTGTATTTATAGGCGTTCGTCGAATCAGTAGATCGGACATTCGGAACAAGATTTTCCTTGTTACGAATAGAATATGAACGCGGCATATTTTCGAAATTTCACATAATATAAAACGTTATTTTTTCGCATACTACGACCCGTACGCTAGTATGGGTATTCGGACACTGTACTGTTCTTTCTAAACAAGTCTGCTCTCAGCTTGAAAGATAATGATCATAGGATATGTTATGTGTAATATAATGTAATAAGAATTACCGTGTTTCAAACAACAGCGCGCATTCCTTTCCATTTAACCAAACCCTTTGAAATACAGTACGACGCCAACAAATAAGACCCTTTCTCTTCAGTGTAAACGGAAGCGAACAGTGACCAGTAACGATTTCCCCTTTAGCGTTTTTGTTGTTATTTAGACTTTTATTAACGCCGTGGAACTCAATATGACTCATTTACCTGCACAGAACCACATACTTGTCTAAGGTAGTGTTTAATTCACGTTGGTTGATAGCTAGCTAAGTTAGCTGCTAACTAAGGTTAGCTAAAAATGGCTAACGTGAACAGTATGGTTTTTCACACTCAAATAGCTTCCATCATGGAGGTGCTAGCGAATGCAGCCGTGGCAGAGATCTGTAAAGTCGTAGACGACGACTATGCAGTGTTTCGTTTGGAAATAACTCAAAGCCAGAAAGAAAACAGGACATTGCGGAGGAAACTACAGCTACTGGAACTGAAGGTGTCACGGGAGCGCGCAGAGAGGACATTGCGAGAGCTCGCCAGTCCCAGTAGTGTCAAGATCCTCGACCGATACAGAGGAGTGGAAAGAGGTACAGTTTGGAGAAGGCCGAGGCTGCGCGGCTTGTTGGCGTTCATGTATAGCTCAGTGCCCGTCACCCGTTCCGTACATGTGTTGAGATGTGTTACCCAGAATTGAGCGTTTGTCAGTTTTGATAGTTTGCAATAATTCCCCTGATTTACTTAGCTATCTTGCACAAAGACACAATACGATATTGTAACCAGATCCTTGATGTACTGCATTTCCTATTATTTACTCAATGAAAACAATTTGATGCATATAACATGTCAATCAATAAATAGTATGAGGTGATGAAAAGTGTTACCTCACACCCTAGCCAATTCTAGACAGTGTCAATAGTGTATAATATAGCGTTGAACATTGACAGTATCTAACCACCTCTTTACCCCTAATCGCTCTCTCAGGTGAAAGACATCTCACTGGAGGACACAGAAGCTTTGTGATGCTAAAGGCACACAATACATGGAGAGAAGACCAACCAATCACTGTTGATGAGGGGAGTGGAACCTCAACCCAGCACGTTATCTTGATAGAGGTTAGTGTAATAGTGTTGCATAACACATTACAGTTACTTTGTAAATCAAATGTGGCCTGTATTTCAGAAAGGCTCCACTCATCCTTCATATGATGTGCGAGTACCCTGCAGTTAAATGCTTCTGGGACAAAGTTCATTTCAAAGTGCATGAATGTAAATATTAAATGTGTTGAATCTACTGTATTACTTAACTGATAGCTCCTTGAATCTCTCAATCATTAAGAGACTATTACTGCTGGCAGGCAGTGCTACTGCAAAAAAGAATAAAGGAAAATATATTTAAAAAACACACACACACTACTGTTCAAACGTTTGGGGTCATTGGTACAGTTGTATGTACAGTTGAAGTTGGAAGTTTACATACTTAGGTTGGAGTCATTAAAACTCGTTTTTCAACCACTCCACAAATTTCTTGTTAACAAACTATAGTTTTGGCAAGTCGGTTAGGACATCTACTTTGTGCATGACACAAGTAATTTTTCCAACAATTGTTTACAGACAGATTATTTCACTTATAATTCACTGTGTCACAATTCCAGTGGGTCAGAAGTTTACAAACACAAAGTTGACTGTGCCTTTTTAAACAGCTTGAAAAATTCTAGAAAATTATGTCATGGCTTCTGATAGGCTAATTGACATAATTTGAGTCAGTTTGAGGTGTACCTGTGGCTGTATTTCAAGGCCTACCTTCAAACTCAGTGCCTCTTTGCTTGACATCATGGGAAAATCAATTGAAATCAGCCAAGACCTCAGAAAAAAAACTGTAGACCACATCTCTGGTTCATCCTTGGGAGCAATTTTCAAACGCCTGAAGGTACCACGTTCATCTGTACAACGCAAGTATAAACACCATGGGACCACGCAGCCGTCATACCACTCAGGAAGGAGACGCGTTCTGTGTCCTAGAGATTAACGTACCTTGGTGCGAAAAGTGCAAATCAATCTCAGAACAACAGCAAAGGACCTTGTGAAGATGCTGGAGGAAACGGGTACAAAAGTATCTATATCCACAGTAAAGCGAGTCCTATATCAACATAACCTGAAAGGCCGCTCAGCAAGGAAGAAGTCACTGCTCCAAAACCGCCATAAAAAAGCCAGACTACGGTTTGCAACTGCACATGGGGACAAAGATTGTACTTTTTGGAGAAATGTCCTCTGGTCTGATGAAACAAAAATAGAACTGTTTGGCCATAATGATCATCCTTATGTTTGGAGGGAAAGGGGGATGCTTGCAAGCTGAGGAACACCATCCCAACCGTGAAGCATGGGGGTGGCAACATCATGTTGTGGGGGTGCTTTGCTGTAGGAGAGACTGGTGCACTTCATAAAATAGATGGCATCATGAGGTAGGAATATTATGTGGATATATTGACGCAACATCTCAAGACATCAGTCAGGAAGTTAAAGCTTGGTCGCAAATGGGTCTTCCAAATGGACAATGACCCCAAGCATACTTCCAAAGTTGTGGCAAAATGGCTTAAGGGCAACAGTCAAGGTATTGGAGTAGCCATCACAAAGGGATTGACCTCAATCCCATAGAACATTTGTGGGCAGAACTGAAAAAGCGTGTGTGAGCAAGGAGGCCTACAAACCTCAGTTACACCAGCTCTGTCAGGAGGAATGGGCCAAAATTCACCCAGCTTATTGTGGGAAGCTTGTGGAAGGCTACCCGAAACATTTGACCCAAGTTAAACAATTTTAAAGGCAATGCTACCAAATACTAATTGAATGTATGTAAACTTCTGACCCACTGGGAATGTGATGAAAGAAATAAAGACTGAAATAAATCATTATCTCTACTTTTATTCTGACATTTCACATTCTTAAAATAAAGTGGTGATCCTAACTGACCTAAGACAGGGACTTTTTACTAGGATTAAATGTCAGGAAATTGTGAAAATCTGAGTTTAAATGTATTTGGCGAAGGTGTATGTAAACTTCCGACTTCAACTGTGTACAGTCGTGGCCAAAAGACACACACATTAATTTCCACAAAGTTTGCTGCTTCAGTGTCTTTAGATATTTGTCAGATGTTACTATCTAATACTGAAGTATAATTACAAGCATTTCATAAGCGTCAAGGGCTTTTATTGACAATTACATGAAGTTGATGCAAAGAGTCAATATTTGCAGTGTTGACCCTTCTTTTTCAAGACCTCTGCAATTCGCCCTGGCATGCTGTCAATTACCTTCTGGGCCACATCCTGACTGATGGCAGACCATTCTTGCATAATCAATGCTTGTAGTTTTTCAGACTTTGTGGGTGTTTGTTTGTCCACCCGCCTCTTGAGGATTGACCACAAGTTTAATGGGATTAAGGTCTGGAGAGTTTCCTGGCCATGGACCCAAAATATCTATGTTTTGTTCCCCGAGCCACTTAGTTATCACTTTTGCTGTATGGCAAGGTGCTCCATCATGCTGGAAAAGGCATTGTTCGTCACCAAACTGTTCCTGGATGGTTGGGAGAAGTTGCTCTTGGAGGATGTGTTGGTACCATTCTTTATTCATGGCTGTGTTAGGCAAAATTGTGAGTGAGCCCACTCCCTTGGCTGAGAAGCAACCCCACATGAATGGTCTCAGGATGCTTTACTGTTGGCATGACACAGGACTGATGGTAGCGCTCACCTTGTCTTCTCCGCACAAGCTTTTTTCCAGATGCCCAAAACAATCGTAAAGGGGATTCGTCAGAGAAAATTACTTTACCCCAGTCCTCAGCAGTCCAATCCCTGTACCTTTTGCAGAATATCAGTCTGTCCCTGATGTTTTTCATGGAGAGAAGTGGCTTCTTTGCTGCCCTTCTTGACACCAGGCCATCCTCAAAGTCTTCACCTCACTGTGCGTGCAGATGCACTCACACCTGCCTGCTGCCATTCCTGAGCAAGCTTTGTACTGGTGGTGCCCCGATCCCGCAGCTGAATCAACTTTAGGAGACGGTCCTGGCGCTCGCTGGACTTTCTTGGGTGCCCTGAAGCCTTCACAACAATTGAACCGCTCTCCTTGAAGTTCTTGAAGATCCGATAAATGGTTGATTTAGGTGCAATCTTACTGGCAGCAATATCCTTGCCTGTGAAGCCCTTTTTGTGCAAAGCAATGATGACGGCACGTGTTTCCTTCCAGGTAACCATAGCTGACAGAGGAAGAACAATGATTCCAAGCACCACCCTCCTTTTGAAGCTTCCTGTCTGTTATTCGAACTCAATCAGCATGACAATGATATCCAGCCTTGTCCTCGTCAACACTCACACCTGTGTTAACGAGAGAGTCACTGACTTTTGTGGCATGGCTGAAATGCAGTGGAAATGTTTTGGGGGGATTCAGTTCATTTGCATGGCAAAGAGGGACTTTGCAATTAATTGCAATTCATCTGATCACTCTTCATAACATTCTGGAGCAAATGCAAATTGCCATCATACAAACTGAGGCAGCAGACTTTGAAAATTAATATTTGTGTCATTCTCAACTTTTGGCCACGACTGTTTTTTAAAATATATATCACACCTACTTTCATATTTTTTACTTTGCTTCCAGTCCCAAAAAGGGAATAGGGAGAGTTTTCCCTGGTCGCCGAGAGGGGGAGTGTGGATGTAAAAGCTTCTTCGGTTGATTATGGGGTGGGAACTGACAACTAACCTGTGTTTCTAGGCAGGGTGGGAAGGGGTCGAAAACATGGTTTCCATGTGTAGTGGGCGGAAACATGTTGAGCTGGGGGGGAATGACATTAGAGGTCTTCACGGATAAAAACCTGTACCCGAATATCCCAGACCCAATCCGGGGCCCAGAATTCTAAATAATATCACAGGTCTGGGTTGGATCCGATTGATTGTCACGGGTCTCGGGTATGTGTAATTTTAACTGAACTGTCTGGAAGGGCCCGTACAGAACCAAATGGGACTGCTGTAGCAGAGAGAGATTTCATAATTCATGCTGCTGCTCTTGCTTTTCATGAGAGTGTAGCTGATTGTTGTTGTTGGCCAATCATAAGTCATCAAAGCAGATATTGGCTACAGTCGTTGGGCCTTGTTCCGTGTCGCAAAAGTTGGGAGATATCTAATCAATGGAAGGTGGAATTAAAATGTATGGAATTAAAAGTTAAAGGAGAAGGATAGGCTACAACGACCAAGAGCCAACAGGTAGCCTGCTTCTTAATATTCTGAATGGAGTTGTTACACATGCACTGCAGCCTCAATTAGCCTAACTAGCTTCTCCTGGTTTGATGCAGTCAAGACAAGTACTACGTGGGCATATTTCATAATAAATAACCTAGCTATGGCAGCTAGCGGCAGGTAGCCTAGTGGTTAAGAGCATTGGGCCAGTAACCGAAAGGTTGCTGGTTCAAATCCTGAGACGAAATCTGTCTGTGCCCTTGAACAAGGCACTTAACCCTAATTGCTCCAGGATCGTCGTCAATAATGGCTGATCCCTGGCCGTGACCTGCAACAAATAAATGTCCAATTCACATGTGTATAATACACACTTGTACATGTCTCTATATTTGAAAAATGTATTTATGCATATCTGGTCCGAGTGGGAAAGCCCCAGGTCCATTTCATAACAGGTCCAACTTTTTGGACCCGTGAAGATGTCTAAATGGGATGGTGAGTTGGTGGTGTAGGACCATCTCTTATGTTACTCTTACTCTCTTCTTTACACCAATTTTATTATTACAAAATCTGTGTGATCAATATGATAATTTCTCTATGTTTTTCTTTGGAAGCCTACAGATTCATGTTGTATAAACTGTGTAAATTGAAATGAATATTGTACCCCCCCCCCCCCCAAAAAAGACAGGTCAAATACAAACTTGGTCCAAAAATGTACTTCCCTACGGCATTGTTATCCAATTCTACTCATGTACCGTTAATAACCTCCTCTCTTGTGTCAGTCTGCAGATGCAGAGGCTGCAGGTCCTGGGGTCAAGCAGGAGAAGACTGAAGGAGAGGAGGAACCATGGCACAGCAGAGACATCCAGACTGGAGCTCATCCTGTAGCCACGGAGGACCCCACCACTGCCACAGTACAGCCCATGACCCGACGCAGCATCAAGGAGGTCAGTGGAACGCCAAACGCCGTCCTCAAGTCAGAGACCAATACCAAGACTTTAACAGGGCTGGGCTGTCCTGCTCCACGCTCAGAATATTTCCATTACGGTAACCCGAGGATGGTTCTGTCCCATCAGAACTCAGGTGACACGTTACAGACTGGCAATGATCCGTCCTGTTCATACACTACAGAGACAGAGATACCTGGTGACATGTCTGTGAGCTTAGATACACAGACTAATCCAATAAGAGAGGACTGGAACCAGTACAGTACTAGAGTATACTCTGAAGGGTGCCTAGATGAGAAAGGAGAGGGTCTCGTCGTAGATGAGATGACTGTGAAAGTGGAGGGCGATGCTCCTGTGACATTGAATGCAGACGAGGCTCACTTCGGAGAAGGACACTCGCAGGGAAACTCCAGTGAATTCTTAGACTACAGGGAAAGCTTAGAGACAAATCTAAAGGTCCCGACCCACTCCCCTTTACACCCAGTGTCCATGTCAATGGCACCTTCCGATTCACAAGGCCGCATCTTTTTCGATCAGGTATTGAACTCAAACGACCAAAGGGCCAAGCCGTGGGGAGAGGGAGCAACAACGGGCGGTAAAGAAAAGCAGTTCTTCTGCATGTTCTGTAACAAAGGCTTTAGCTGCCCACAGAAGGTGGAGATCCACCAGAGAGTCCACACAGGGGTGAAACCCTTCATCTGTACCCAGTGTCACATGCGCTTCGCCCATGCTGGCAACCTGAAGAGGCACCAGCGGTTCCACACAGGGGTAAAACCCTTCAAATGTACCCAGTGTCACATGCGCTTCACCCAGGCTGGTGACCTGAAGAGGCACGAGAGGGTCCACACAGGGGAGAAACCCTACAGCTGCCCCCAGTGTGAGAAGAGGTTCTCCCGTCAGGACCAGCTTAAGATGCACCTGAAGGTCCACACGGGAGAGAAGCCATTCGCCTGTACTCACTGTGGAAAGAGGTTTTCAGAGAGGACCTACCTCAGGATGCACCAGCAGAAACACCATTCCACTCTATAACATAGAAAGTAACCATTCCACTCAATAGCTTCTGACGTTTAGATCAAACCCTACATTAAAAGACTAAGATGAATGTTCATTGTTGTCAGCAGAAAAGATCAACAGATACATCTGAGCACAAGAGAGTAACAGATTTCTCTGAATATTCCTGGGTAGAATATTGCATCCAGACATTGTGATATATCTATAAGGCATAAATAAGCCTACAATAGTCTGTAACATATTGTGTTTGTACTGTGTAGGCTATATGATGTTCACACATTTTCCCAAGACACTTTTAATGCAGATTTGTAGTTGAGACATGTGTATGTCTGGTTTTCATATGGTGTATTTAAAACTTGTTTGTTTAATAAACACAAAATTTGACTTTTCATTCTAAGACTTTCATTGAGACTCTCTTTAGTATACATCACATCTGATCTCACGCTTTCTAACCAATATACACTTACTAAATATACCTACACACTAACACCTATTGTACACGTCAAAATAGTTTAGTCAGGTTTGTCTGACTTTTGACTTACCATAGCTGAATCATATTTATGTCCACCATAATGGGTTTAACAACAATGAAGTCATTCTGTAACTACAGTATAAGACTCAAGCATAGTGGGGATGGGTAAACACTCCATGTTGAAAGTGTGATTATTGTCTGTGTGTACGTACCTGAGGGAGTGTATGTCTGTGTAATCTGTATCACCTGTCTCTTCCAGGGGGATGAGCGTCAGGAGGTGCTGCTGGTGGAGGAGGGTCTGGGGAACCCTGAGGGGACAATGGTCATGGAGGACAACCAGACTACACCTCCTCCTGAACCCACAGAGGAACCAGCTGAGCAGCACAGGACCACACAGTCTCACTGAGGTGAGCCCACTAAACTACTGTCTGAATGGTATTATTTCAGGGCCCGTATCCACAAAGCCTCTCAGAGTAGGAGTGCTGTTCTTGGATCAGTTTTGCCTTTTAGATAATCATGAATAAGACTATGTAGGTGGTCCTCGATTAGCACTCTTACTCTAAGCCGCTTTGTAGATACAGGCCCAGGACTTGATTAATTTTGTCTTCAAATAAATGGGTTTCTATTGCATGTTCAACTCTACTGATGGTTTTATCACAACAAATGTTGTGTTATTGTGAATGTCCCCACTGTGGTCTTGGCACATGAGCTCTAGCCCAACAGCTGGCAGATACAGTGCAGTTAGGATTATTATGGATAAGAGATTATTTAAATTTTTCAAACAGCATTTCACTAGAATAAGACTTTCGATATTTAATTGGAAGGAGAGTCGAGCTCATCACCATGCACTTTCACCACCCTGTGAAGTTCATAACTTATTTAATCTGTACCCGAAAAACGTCATGCTTTCTTGAGTTGTAGTGAGAATCAAATCAAATTTTATTAGTCACATGCGCCGAATACAACAGGGATATAGTAGACCTTAGTGATACGCTTACTTACGAGCCCCTAACCAACAATGCAGTTTTAAAAAATACGAGTAAGAGTAAGAAAAAAATAATAATAAAAATATAGCGAGACTATACAGTGCCTTGTAAAAGTATTCAACCCCCTTGGCATTTTTCCTATTTTGTTGCATTACAACCTGTAATTTAAATGGATTTTTATTTGGATTTCATGTAATGGACATACACAAAATAGTCCAAATTGGTGAAATTTAAAAAAAAAAAAAGTATTTAAAAAAAAATTCTAAACTGAAAAGTGGTGCGTGCATATGTATTAACCCCCTTTGCTATGAAGCCCCTAAATAAGATCTGGTGCAACCAATTACCTTCAGAAGTCACATAATTAGTTAGATTGCACACAGGTGGACTTTATTTAAGTCACATGATCTCAGTAAAAATATACACCTGTTCTGAACGGCCCCATAGTCTGCAACACCACTAAGCAAGGGGCAACACCAAGCAAGCGGTACTATGAAAACCAAGAAGCTCTCCATACAGGTCAGGGACAAAGTTGTGGAGAAGTACAGATCAGGGTTGGGTTATAAAAAATGTCAAACTTTGAACATCCCACAGAGCACCATTAAATCCATTATAAAAAAGTGGAAAGAATAGGGCACCACAACAAACCTGCCAAGAGAGGGTTGCCCACCAAAACTCACAGACCAGGCAAGGAGTGCATTAATCAGAGAGGCAACAAAGAGACCAAAGATAATCCCGAAGGAGCTGCAAAGCTGCAAAGAGTATCTGTCCATAGGACCACTTTAAGCCGTACACTCCACAGAGCTGGGCTTTACGGAAGAGTGGCCAGAATAAAATAAGGAAACATGTTTGGTGTTCACCAAAAGGCATGTGGGAGACTCCCCAAACATATGGAAGAAGGTACTCTGGTCAGATGAGACTAAAATTGAGCTTTTTGGCCATCAAGGAAAACGCTATGTCTGGCGCAAACCTAACACTTCACCCCGAGAACAACACCATGCTGTGGGGATGTTTTTTGTCAGGGACTGGGAAACTGGTCAGAATTGAAGGAATGATGGATGGCACTAAATACAGGGAAATTCTTGAGGGAAACCTGTTTCAGTCTTCCAGAGATTTGAGACTGGGACGGAGGTTCACCTTCCAGCAGGACAATGACCCTAAGCATACTGCTAAAGCAACACTCGAGTGGTTTAAGAGGAAACATTTAAATGTCTTGGAATGGTCAAAGTCCAGACCTCAATCCATTTGAGAATATGTGGTCTGACTTTTAAAGATTGCTGTATACCAGTGGAACCCTGTCGAAAAAGAGGAAATAAATAAAAAACTGAGGCTTAAATGCAAAAAAACTAAAATATCATGGTGAAAAGATGAAAACAAAACGTTTCCGCATCAAGCCATCAGTGTAAATTATAGATGTCAAACTCATTCCATGGAGGGCCTAGTGCCCTCAAATTCAACTCTGGACCTCGAAAACAGTTCCACTGCATTTTTTTAATTGATCCCCTCTAATCAGAGACTGATTTAGACCTAGGATACCAGGTGTGTGCAATTTTTTTTATCAGGTAGAACAGAAAACCAGCAGGTTCCAGACCTCGTAGGGCACAGGTGTCAAACTCATTCCACGGGGGGCCGAGTGTCTGCGGGTTTTCGCTCCTCCCTTGTACTTGATTGATGAATTAACATCACTAATTAGTTAGGAACTCCCCACACCTGGTTGTCTAGGGCTTTATTGAAAGGAAAAACCAAAAACCTGCAGACACTAGGCCCTCCGTGGAATGAGTTTGACACCCCTGTCGTAGGGTAAGAGCTGAGTACCTCTGGCCTAGTGTATGCTAGTTTTTGTTTTTTCCTTTCAATTATGCGTGAGGAGTTCATTACTAATTAGTGACCTTAATTAGTCAATCAAGTACAAGGGAGGAGCGAAAAACCCCAATCACTCGGCCCTGCATTGAATGAGTTTGACTCGCGGCGTAAGTAATCGGCACACACTACTCTGGCTTCGATTTCAAGGATAATTGCGTACGTCACATGATCAAGAAATAAAATACATCAAATCTATGAATCAGTACCTTATACAATAGAATGCATGAACTACTACATTGTGTGCATCAGCAGACCGAGAAATATAATAAATTATTGCATTTAGAAATACCATGTGAACATTTCCTCAGAATAAATAACACAGGATTGTAGAAAAACAGAATGTACAGAAGGACATGGAGGAAACTGGGTGACCGACCTTTGAGAAATGACGTGCTATTGCAGATTTAGGGTCATTTCTCCTTACAGCACTCCTGTGTTCTTACCTGTTTTGCCCATGTATTGATTATTGCATGGACAAGAGAAGGTATATGACGTTAGAAGAGCTGCATGTGAGGAACTGTTTCATAGTGTATTGTTTACCAATGGCAGAGCTATTGAATTCGCTCACTTTAATACAGGAGTCCCTATATGCCGCACACCTAAGGCAGGGGTAGAAACAGTTAACCTTTTTCATTCGTCTGTTATTATTTGTTATTTTTGGGGTGAGGGGGCCTAAGTGTCAGCCCGAATAATGATATTCCCTGCCCTGCAGTGGGAAGAGAGGTGAATCAGAGAAAATCTTTAGGCAAACAGGCAAACAATCTTTAGGCAAACAATCAGACATGAGGACATTCCAATGTTACTTAATGGCTCCCTTGATGTGATGTCATCTCTAAAAGGATAATATGTAGTGGTAAAGACACATTTAAAAAAAATCTATATATTTTATCCCTTCTGGTTGAGGTCTCATCAAGGATATGTACTCTACTGAGAGCATCATCAAGCCATTCTTTAGGGTATGGATGGGCCTCAAGCTGTCTACATTTTCATAGCCTAATTTTCAACATATGTTTTACTAGTACAAATGCACTTCAGTCTCAGAAATTATGTGAACAGTAATCCCTTCAGAAATGTGGGATGCGCACATGTAGAAAAAGAGCTCAGACGGCCTATCATTTCTAGGAGGGTAATTAACCACACATTCATTAACTTGTCATTTGAAACAGGCTTGTGTAAGTACCTGTTTTTAGAGACAGTTTCTTGGCTAGAACAAGGACAGTTTAATATTTACCTTACTGATGTGATGTTGATGGAATAAAATCATTGTATTATTTTCTACTCTATTCTTGCTAACACACTTATTTTGAAAGATACTGATCATAGGAGATTTGATGTGTAATGTAATACTACATTTTTAAAAACATTGTGCATACCTTTTTCATTTAACCACACCCTTTGAGCTATGACACCAACCAATAAGACCTGTTCTCTTAAGTAAAGCAGAGACCAAGGGATTAATAAGAACAGTGGTAAAAATAAAGGTACATGGTAAGGGTTGTGGAAAAGGAAGGGAAAGACACCTGTCAGGATCCAGGAAAAGGTGGAGGCAGGGAGATCCTCAGGTCCAGAGAGAAGGGATGAAGATGTAATCACAAGGCTGAGACTCATCAGGCTCAACAGCACTTTGAAATTAGTCGGGAAACATCCAACTGGGAAGTTAGATCACAGGCAGAGAGAAATGGAGACAGTAGAACACGTTCTATTTCAGTGCCAGCGATATCGGAGGGAAAGGGACAGTTTGTTATTAGTATTAAGGAATAATGGTGTTGAGGAGTCAAGTTTAATTGAACTTAAGAAAACCTTAAGGTGATATTGTATTAAATTATATATTCCGTTTCCTTAGGGAGAAGGGTTTAATTGGGTAGGGTTAAACTTAAGACCTTTCCTGTCTCTGGTCAACATGGCGGAAATGCATCACTAAAGTTGGTTGCCAACCCCCCATTTAAAAACCACTGAAGAAGAAGCGTAAACGGAAGTGAACAGGAAAAATTTACACGTTAGCGGTTTTTGTTGTTATTTAGACGTTTATTAACACCCTGGAACTCAAAATGCCACATTGAACTCCACGGCATCACCCACTTACCCGATATAGTGTTTAATTCGCGTTTGAGACAGGACTTGGTTGATAGATGTTATCTAGGTAACGCGGACGTTAGCTAGCTGCTAACAATGGCTAACTGTATTGCTGTCCACACTCAAATAGCCTCCATTATGGAGGTGCTAGCGAATGCAGCCGTGGCAGAGGTCTGTAAACTCGTAGACGACGATTATGCAGTGTTTCGTTTGGAAATAACTCAAAGCCAGAAAGAAAACAGGTCATTGCGGAGGAAACTACAGCTACTGGAACTTAAGGTGGCACGGGAGCGCGTCCTCACCAGTCGTCCCAAGATCCTCGACCGATATAGAGGAATGGCAAGAGGTACATTTTGCAGAAGGCGGGGACTGTGGACCGGTTTCCTCGTTCACATCTGCGCATGTGTAACTTTAGATATATTTTTTAATTTAACCTTTATTTAGCTAGGCAAGTCAGTTATGAACAAATTCTTATATACAAGGACGCCTACACCAGCCAAACCCAGACGACGCCGCTCTATGGGACTCCCAATCACGGCCGGTTGTGATACAGCCTGGACTCTATACAGGGTGTCTACAGTGACACCTCAAGCACTGAGATGCAGTGCCCTAGACCTGTGCGCCACTCGGGAGCCCCAAAATGTGTTAACCACATATGGCTGTTTAACCAGAATTCGGTCTTGATCATTATTGGATAGTAGGCAATCATTCTGATTACATAGCTAACTTGCAGATAGACACTATCATATTCTAACCAGATTATTGATTTACTGCGTTTCCTATTATTTACTAATTGAAAACGATATAATGCATGGAACATAATCAATCTATAAATAGTATATCAAGAAGTTATTTGAAGTCTTACCTTACATCCTTGCCAATTCTAGACAGTGTCATAATTGTCAATAATGTACAATATACAGTTGAGCATTGACAGTACCTACACTAACCACCTCTTTTCCCCCAATCACTCTCTCAGGTGATGGACATCTCACTGGAGGCCACAGGAGCTTTGTGAAGCCAGCAGGACACAATACATGGAGCGATGACCAGCCAATCACTGTTGATGAGGGGAGTGGAACCTCAACCCAGCACGTTATTATGATAGAGGTTAGTGTAATAGTATTACATCAAAATTACAGTACATCAAATGTGGCCAGTTTATTTCAGAAAGGCTCCCTGCAGCTATTCACTTGCTTACATGTACATCCTTATTGATCTGCCGTAGTGGAGCTTGGAGACTTCCCAATGACATTGTTATCCAGTTCTACTCATGTACCTGTAATAACCTCCCCTCTTCTTATGTCAGTCTGCAGATGCAGAGGCTGCAGGTCCTGGGGTCAAGCAGGAGAGGTCTGAAGGAGAGGAGGACCCAACACACAGCAGAGACATCCAGACTGGTGCGGCTGGAAAGCACCTTGTAGCCACCGAGGACCTTGCCACCACTTCCGCACCCCAGGCCTGGACCCAACGCAGCATCACAGAGGTCAGTGGAACGCCGAAGCCCATCCTCAAGTCAGAGATGGACACCGAGATATTAACAGTAACACAAAGGTTCTTACACACAGGATCTGACCACAGATCAGACCCAGAGAGACTGGGGCTGGGGAAACTGGGCTGTCCTGCTGCTCCCGGCTCAGACTATTTACCGGTATTTCACCAGAGCCAGATTAATTTCCATGGTGATGGTGACTCGTTAGACACTGACGGGGATGTTCCATGTTGTTCTTACGCTACAGAGATGGACCCTGGCAATATATCCTTGGGTTTAGAGACACAGACTGATCTGTCTAGAGGGGACTGGAACCAGTACAGTAGTAGTGTATACTCTGAAGGGTGCATAGATAAGAAAGGGGAGGTCATAGTGGTAGATGAGGTGACTGTAAAAGTGGAGGGCTACGCTTCTCCCCTATTGAATGCAGATAGTCACCTAGGAGATGGACACTCACAGGGCAGAGATTTCTTAGATTATAGGGGAAGCTTAGAGACAACTGTAAATGTTGCCACCCTCTCCCCTTTACACACATTCAGGGATCGCAATCCAGTGTCCACGTCGATGGCACCTTCCGCATCACACAGCCATGTCCTTTCCAATCAGCTATTGAACTCAAACGACAGGGCTAGAGCCCAGGCTCAGGAAGGGGGAGCAACATCAGGCAATAGTAAAGAGAAACGGTTCCTCTGCATGTTCTGTCACAAAGGTTTCAGCTGCCTCCAGAAGGTGGAGATCCACCAGAGAGTCCACACAGGGGTAAAACCCTTCAGCTGTACCCAGTGTCATATGCGCTTTTCCGTGGCTGGCAACCTGAAGAGGCACCAGAGGGTCCACACAGGGGTGAAACCCTTCAGCTGTACCCATTGTCAAATGCACTTCGCTCAGGCTGGTGACCTGAAGAGGCACGAGAGGGTCCACACAGGGGAGAAACCCTTCAGCTGCCCCCAGTGTGAGAAGAGGTTCTCACGCCAGCACCAGCTGAAGATGCACCTGAAGGTCCACACGGGAGAGAGGTCGTTCGCCTGTACACACTGCAGGAAGAGTTTCTCAGAGAGGAGCTACCTCCAGATACACCACCAGAAAAAACATTCCACTCAATGACATAGAAAGTAACCATTCCATTCAATAGCTTCTGACGTTTATATCAAACCAAGCATTAAAGACAAAGATACATTTTTGTTTTTGTCAGCTAAAAAGACCCACAGATGCATTTGGAATAACAAGGGTAACAGATTTCAGTAGATATTGCATCCAGATATTGTAATATATAAGGCATACAGTGCATTTGGAAAGTATTCAGACCCCTTGACTTTTCCACATTTTGTTACGTTACAGCTTTATTCTAAAATGGATTAAATAAGAACAAATCATCAATCTACACACAATAACGCACAATGACAAAGCAAAAACAGGTTAAGAATGTTTTGCAAATTTATAAAAAATAACAACCCTTATTTACAAAATTATTCAGATCCTTTGCAATGAGACTCGAAATTGAGCTCTCCACCACTCAGGCATTTATGGTTGAGTGGCCAGAACGAAGCCACTCCAGTAAAAAAGCACATGACAGCCCGCTTGGAGTTTGCCAAAAGGCACCTAAAGGACTCTCAGACCATGAGAAACAAGATTCTCCGGTCTGATGAAACCAAGATTGAACTCTTTGGCCTGAATGCCAAGCGTCACATCTGGAGGAAACCTGGCACCACCCCTATGGTGAAGCCTGGTGGTGGCAGCATCATGCTGTGGGGATGTTTTTCAGCAGCAGGGACTGGGAGACGTGTCAGGATCGTGGGAAAGATGAACAGAGCAAAGTACAGAGAGATCCTTGATAAAACCTGCTCCAGAGTGCTTAGACTTGGGCGAAGGTTCACCTTCCAACAGGACAACGACCCGAAACCCACAGCCAAGACAACACATAAGTGGCTTCGGGTCTCTGAATGTCCTTGAGTGGAACAGCCAGAGCCCGGACTTGAACCTGATCTAACATCTCTGGAGAGACCTGCAGAAAGCTTTGTAGCAATGCTCCCCATCCAACCTGACAGAGCTTGAGAGGATCAGCAGAGAAGAATGGGAGAAACTCCCCAAATACATGTGTGCCAGGCTTGTAGCATCATACCCAAGAAGACTTGAGGCTGTAATCGCTGCCAAAGGTGCTTCAACAAAGTACCGAGTAAAGGGTCTGAATACTTATGTAAATGTGTTTTTTATTTTAATTTTATATATATACATTTGCAAACATTTCTAAACCTGTTTTTTGCTTTGTCGTTATAGGGTATTGTGTGTAGATTGATGAGAAACAACTATTTAAACAATTTTAGAAGGCTGTAACAAAGTGGAAAAAGTAAAGGGGTCTGAATACTTTCTGAATGCATTGTAAGCCTAAAGTAATTGTTTGTACTGTATAGGCTATATGATGTTCACAAATGCATATTTCATTACTTAAATTCAACTGCTTAATTTTTATCCCAAGACTCTTTGAATGAGAAAATGAATGCAGTTCATGCAGATTTTTAGTTGAGATGTGTGTATGTGTGGTTTTCATGTTGTATTAACTTGTTCGTTTAATAAACACAAAATGGGACTTTTCATTCTAAGACTTTCATTGAGACTCTCTTTAATATACATCAGATCTGATATCACCCTATTCTGCTTCATAACTAGTGATGAAATGTGTATTATTGGTTAAGTCAGTCAGAATTATGGCTAAACCCCACCTATTTCTATAATTTCACTTAAAATGTGATTTTAAACCTAATGCTAACCTTAATTTAAGACCAAAAAGCAAATGTTTCTTTTTCATACATTTTTTATGGGCAATTGTGACTTAACTATTGGCTACCAATATACACTTACTAAACATACTTACACTAACACCTACTGTACATGTCAAAATAGTTTAGTCAAGTTTGTCTGACTTATCATAGCTGACTTATTTTTACCCACAACATTTTTATGTCCACCATGATGGGTTTAACAATGAAGTCATTCTGTAAGGGATTAGACTTGACCAGGTGAAAGCTATGATCCCTTATTGACGTCGCATGTTGAATACACTTCAATCAGTGTAGATGAAGGAGGAGACAAGACTCTTTTAGTGTACATCACATCTGATCTCACTCTATTCTGTATACACCTGACAGCGCTTTATAACCAATATACACTTACTAAATATACCTACACACAAACTAACACCTATTGTACACGTCATAATAGTTTAGTCAGGTTTGTCTGACTTTTGACTTATCATCGATGACTAATGTTTACCCACAATATATTTATGTCCACCATGATGGGTTTAACAACAATGAAGTCATTCTGTAACTACAGTATAGGACTCAAACGTAGTGTGGATGGGTAAACACTCCATGTTGAAATTGTGTTTATTATCTGTATGTGCGTACCTGAGGGAGTGTATGTCTGTATAATCTGCATCACCTGTGTCTTCTAGGATGAGGAAGTGCTTCTGGTGAAGGAGGGTCTGGGGAACCCTGAGGGGACCATGGTCACGGAGGACAACCAGACTACACCTCCTGAATCCACAGAGGTACTAGCTGAGCAGCACAGGACCACACACTAAACTACTGGCTGAATGGTATTAGGTCAGGGTCTGTATCCACAAAGCCTCTCAGAGTAGGAGTGCTGATCTAGGATCAGTTTTGCCTTTTAGATCATAATGAATAAGACTATTTGGAAAGATCCTAGATCAGCACTCCTACTCTAAGACTATTTGTGAATAAGGGCCCAGCTCTGGATTAATTTTGTTTTAAGTGTGGGACCATGCCTTTAACTTCCCTTTTAAGGTTTTGATAATTCAGAGGTAATTTTGTGAACGAGTGCTAACTAGCTTAGCGGCAAACACTGGAAGTCTTTGGGCACAGCTAGCAAGCTAGTTAGCATTGGTTCGCCAAATTACCTCTTAACTGCCTGCATACTGGACACAGAGACAAAAATGGTATCCACAAGTTCATCTGATTCATGTCTTTAAAGAGTGTCATGTAATCAAATCAACTAACATGTTTGCATTGTACTCATAGCAATCTCTCATTGCCCAATCAGAAGATGCTCCATAGCAGGGTGCTCATATCAGATTTCTTGATCCAACATCTTCTCACTCTGTATTTCTTACAGTCAGTAGACATGGAGGATGGGAGGCCTGATCTGCTGATAGTCAAAGTGGAGACAATAGAAGATGAACCAGAGAGCATTGACCTGCTGAGTGGACTAAAGATGGGAGAGCAAGGTAAGGAAGAAATACATAAAGCTTATTTACAGTAATAGATCTTCAGTGGAAATAGTGATGCACCTATGTTTTCTTCATTCATAAAATGAAATCAATACAACTTATGTTTACATACTAAAACACACATACAGTTGAAGTCGGAAGTTTTACATACTTAAACACACATACAGTTGAAGTCGGAAGTTTACATACACCTTAGCCAAATACACTGCTCAAAAAAATAAAGGGAACACTTAAACAACACAATGTAACTCCAAGTCAATCACACTTCTGTGAAATCAAACTGTCCACTTAGGAAGCAACACTGATTGACAATAAATTTCACATGCTGTTGTGCAAATGGAATAGACAAAAGGTGGAAATTATAGGCAATTAGCAAGACACCCCCCAAAACAGGAGTGATTCTGCAGGTGGTGACCACAGACCACTTCTCAGTTCCTATGCTTCCTGGCTGATGTTTTGGTGCATGTGCATGTGTCAGCATATGGTCTCACAAGGGGTCTGAGGATCTCATCTCGGTACCTAATGGCAGTCAGGCTACCTCTGGCGAGCACATGGAGGGCTGTGCGGCCCCACAAAGAAATGCCACCCCACACCATGACTGACCCATCGCCAAACCGGTCATGCTGGAGGATGTTGCAGTCAGCAGAACGTTCTCCACGGCGTCTCCAGACTCTGTCACGTCTGTCACATGTGCTCATGTGCTCAGTGTGAACCTGCTTTCATCTGTGAAGAGCACAGGGCGCCAGTGGCGAATTTGCCAATCTTGGTGTTCTCTGGCAAATGCGAAACGTCCTGCACGGTGTTGGGCTGTAAGCACAACCCCCACCTGTGGACGTCGGGCCCTCATACCACCCTCATGGAGTCTGTTTCTGACCGTTTGAGCAGACACATGCACATTTGTGGCCTGCTGGAGGTCATTTTGCAGGGCTCTGGCAGTGCACCTCCTTGCACTAAGGCGGAGGTACCGGTCCTGCTGCTGGGTTGTTGCCCTCCTACGGCCTCCTCCACGTCTCCTGATGTACTGGCCTGTCTCCTGGTAGCGCCTGCATGCTCTGGACACTACGCTGACAGACACAGCAAACCTTTTTGCCACAGTTCGCATTGATGTGCCATTCTAGATGAACTGCACTACCTGAGCCACTTGTGTGGGTTGTAGACTCCGTCTCATGCTACCACTAGAGTGAGAGCACCGCCAGCATTCAAAAGTGACCAAAACATCAGCCAGGAAGCATAGGAACTGAGAAGTGGTCTGTGGTCACCACCTGCAGAATCACTCCTGTTTTGGGGGGTGTCTTGCTAATTGCCTATAATTTCCACCTTTTGTCTATTCCATTTGCACAACAGCATGTGAAATTTATTGTCAATCAGTGTTGCTTCCTAAGTGGACAGTTTGATTTCACAGAAGTGTGATTGACTTGGAGTTACATTCTGTTGTATAAGTGTTCCCTTTATTTTTTTGAGCAGTGTACATTTAATCTTAGTAAAAATTCCCTGTCTTAGGTCAGTTAGGATCACCAGTTTATTTTAAGAATGTCAAATGTCAGAATAATAGTAGAGAGAATGATTTATTTCAGCTTTTATTTCTTTCATCACATTCCCAGTGGGTCAGAAGTTTACATACACTCAATTAGTATTTGGTAGCATTGCCTTTAAATGGTTTAACTTGAGTCAAGCGTTTTGGGTAGCCTTCTACAAGCTTCCCACAAGAAGTTGGGTGAATTTTGGCCCGTCCCTCCTGACAGAGCTGGTGTAACTGAGTCAGGTTTGTAGGCCTCCTTGCTCGCACATGCTTTTTCAGTTCTGCCCACAAATTTTCTATAGGATTGAGGTCAGGGCTTTGTGATGGCCACTCCAATACCTTGACTTTGTTGTCCTTAAGCCATTTTGCCACAACTTTGGAAGTATACTTGGGGTTATTGTCCATTTGGAAGACCCATTTGTGACCAAGCTTTAACTTCCTGACTGATGTCTTGAGATGTTGCTTCAATATATCCACATAATTTTCCTCCCTCTTGATGCCATCCATTTTGTGAAGTGTACCAGTCCCTCCTGCATCACAGCACCCCCACAACATGATGTTGCCACACCCGTGCTTCACGGTTGGGATGGTGTTCATCGGCTTGCAAGCCTCGCTCTTTTTCCTCCAAACATAACGATTGTATTATGGCCATACAGTTCTATTTTTGTTTCATCAGACCAGAAGACATTTCTCCAAAAAGTACGATCTTTGTCCCCATGTGCAGTTGCAAACCGGAGTCTGGCTTTTTTATGGCGGTTTTGGAGCAGTGACTTCTTCCTTGCTGAGCGGCCTTTCAGGTTATGTTGATATAGGACTCGCTTTACTGTGGATATAGATACTTTTGTACCGATTTCCTCCAGCGTCTTCACAAGGTCCTTTGCTGTTGTTCTTGGATTGATTTGCACTTTCCGCACCAAGGTACATTCATCTCTAGGAGACAGAACGAGTCTCCTTCCTGAGCGGTATGACGGCTGCGTGGTCCCATTGTGTTTATACTTGCGTAATATTGTTTGTACAGATGAACGTGGTACCTTCAGACGTTTGAAAATTGCTCCCTTGGATGAACCAGAGTTGTGGTATATCATTTTTTTTCTGAGGTCTTGGCTGATTTCTTTAGATTTTCCCATGATGTCAAGCAAAGACGCACTGAGTTTGAAGGTAGGCCTTGAAATATATCCACAGGTACACCTCCAATTGACTCAAATTATGTCAATTAGCCAATCAGAAGCTTCTAAAGCCATGACATAATTTTCTGGAATTTTCCAAGCTGTTTAAAAGCACAGTCAACTTAGTGTATGTAAACTTCTGACCCACTGGAATTGTGACACAGTGAATTATAAGTGAAATAATCTGTCTGTAAACAATTGTTGGAAAAATTACTTGTATCATGCACAAAGTAGATGTCCTAACCGACTTGCCAAAACTATAGTTTGTTAACAAGAAATTTGTGGAGTGGTTGAAAAAACGAGTTTTAATGACTCCAACCTAAGTGTATGTAAACTTCAAACTTCAACTATAATTAATTTACTTGACCAGGTAATTGACTTAAATGCTGTATTTAGAGTTCTCTGCTATGTTTGTAAATGTCTATTTTTTAACCTCTTCCTACAGGTGGTTGGCTGGAGCCTAACAAGGGAGACTGGGCGGCCATCTTGGATTCCCAGCCGGGTGCAGCCAAGGGCCCAGGGGACCATGTCACTGAGCAGGGCGAGATAATGGAGGTCAGTGGATGGGACAGAGTCCCCAACTCTGGGCTGGGGAACAACACTGTTAGCCACAACCAGAAGCAGACAGTCGAACACAAAACAACTGAATTTAGTCTCCATGACAACAGACTGACTGAGCCCCAAATTAAAAAAGACTACAGTTTACTATAGAATACTAAAATACTTGGTATAGAATTCTGTAGTAAATTGTAGTATACTGTAGAATACTATACTAAATACTGTAGTATCCTCAATCGTGAGGTGCTTACTATAGAATGTTGTAGTATACTGTAGTAAATACTATAGTATTTTCCCACCCAAAAACCACTAATGCCTGCAAAAACACTACAGTCCGCAAAAACACTATAGTTTTGTAATTCTAGTACAGTGGCTTCAGAAAGTATTAATTTCGATCCAGTCACTGATCTACACACAATAGCCCATAATGTCAAAGTAGAATTATGTTTTTAGACATTTTTACAAATTAATAAAAAATGAAAGGGCCTCCCGAGTGCTCCTGAGTGCAGTGCTAGAAGCGTCACTACAGATCCAGGATCGATCCCGGGCTGTGTCGCAGTCGGCCGCGACCGGGAGACCCATGAGGCGGCGCACATTTGGCCCAGCGTTGTCCGCGTAAGGGGAGGGTTTGGCTGGCTGGGATGTCCTTGTCCAATCGCGCTCAAGCAACTCCTCCATGTGGCGGCCGGGTGCATTCATGGTCACCTCGGTCGCTAGCTGTACGGCGTTTCCTCCGACACATTGGTGCAGCTGGCTTCCGGATTAAGCGAGCAGTGTGTCAAGAAGCAGTTTTTGAATGACCAGCTCATCTCTGTACTCCACACATACAGATAATTGTTAGTTCCCTCATTCGAGCAGTGAATTTCAAACACAAATTCGTCCACAAAGACCAGGGAGGTTTTCCAATGCCTCGCAAAGAAGGGCACCTATTGGTAGATGGGTAAAAAATAACAAAAGCAGACATTGAATACCCCTTTGGATGGTGTATCAATACACCCAGTCACTACACAGATACAGACGTCCTTCCTAACTCGGTTGCCGGAGAGGAAGGAAACCGCTCAGGGATTTCACCATTAGGCCAATGGTGACTTTAAAACAGTTAATGATTTTAATGGCTATGATAGGAGAAAACTGAGGATGTATCCGCAAGATTGTAGTTACTCCACAATACTAACTTAAATGACAGAGTGAAAAGAAGGAAGCCTGTACAGAATAAAAAATATTCCAAAACAGGCATCCTGTTTGCAATAAGGCACTAAAGTAAAACTGCAAAAAATGTGGCAAAGAAATTCACTTCATGTCCTCAATACAAAGTGTTATGTTTGATGCAAATCTAACACAACACATTACTGAGTATCACTCTAAATATTTTCAAGCATGGTGGTGGCTGCATCATGTTATAGGTATGCTTGTCATCCACAAAGACTAGGGAGTTTTGGTGGATAAAAATAAACAGAATAGAGCTAAGCACATGCAAAAAAAATAGAGAATGTTTAAAAAAAAAAAAGTAAAATGTAAAAAATAAAAAAACTTTGCTTTGTCATTATGGGGAATTGTTGTGTAGATTGATGAGGGGAAAAAAACAATTTAATAAATGTTAGAATAAGACTGTAACCTAACAAAATATGAAAAAGTTGAGGGATATGAATACTTTCCGAAGGCACTGTTATCGAAGTTATCGAAAAGAGCAGAAGCTCGTAACTATCCGTTCAGGCCCCAGTTCTACCTACCTACACATCTATGTCAAAGATATTAAAACAAAATCACTATAGTAAATGCTACAGTTATATCACTAACGTAAATACGGTACTAAAAACACTACCGTAAATACTACAGTCCGCAAAAACTCTAGGATAAATACTACAGTATACTACAGTCTGCAAAAGCACTACATTCATTACTCTAGTATATACTACAGTTATTTTACTTCAGTGTTTATATAGTAAGGGAAAACCCCCATGAAATGGACAAAAATGAATGGCAACATATTGGCATTGGACGATACATATACACAATCGCAAATACCACTCAAATAGACGTCAGATCATCCAAACCTTATAGCAAGTGGCATATGGCAAATGCCAAGTGTCATACAACAATCCCCATGAAATGGACAAAAATGAATGACAACATATTGGCATTGGACGAAACATATACACAATCGCAAATACCACTCAAATGGACGGCAGATCATCCAAACCTTATAGCAAGTGGCATATGGCAAATGCCAAGTGTCATACAACAAAAATCCCAAAGATGGCGAGCGCGCTCCACCGTAGATTTTCATATTGCAAATGGACACAAAGTCAAGACCCAAGGGTCAAATTTTAAAAATGTTTAAAAAAAATCTAAAATACAACCACCTCTAAAAAAGTGCTTTCTGGAACACTTTTGAAAAATGTTCATTTATTTTTTTGTCAATTATACATATACAGCGACCATGTGAACACACCTTTGTCTTATTTTATTGAGTTTTTCCATAAGGCCTATGTTTTGTTCATTTGCATTATATAGGACGTCAAAAGTCAGCGAACCATGTCCAAATGGCATCAGAAATGTCCAAATGGCATTTATACTGACCAAATTATATATATCACTATGTTAAAATAAAATGTGATCACAATTGAAAAGGAAAAGGCGCACAGGCTACCATGGTGTGTGAGCATTGTACCTTTTCGTTTTCAATAAATATTGATTAGGCTACCCATTTATTTATCTCTGATTGCAAATCGTCGTCCTAAAATGTAGGCTATATGCAAAACCTAGCTCAAGAGAAAGTGCAAGTGTCCACTGCCATCATTCTTGCTGCTGCTTCAAGTTCAGTAGCCATACGTGCGAGATCAGGTACACGTGTAATACAATAGAGTAGGCTATAGCCTATGGGCGGAGCAGCACGGGGCAGTTCTTTGCAAGGAAATTTTGTTTTTAAATATGAATCGGCTATAGTTTACTACATTGCGTATAAATCAATATTGATTACCCATATTTGTCTCCGTCTGAAATCCGTCCCACTCCTAAAAGGTATGCTATAAAACGTATCTCACGAGAAATTGCAAGTCTCTCCAACTCTGCTCTCTTAAAACTTATTGTCAATAGGGGGGCGCTGTTTTCACTTTGGAAAAAATCGTGCCCAAATTAAACGACCTCGTACTCTGTTCTAGATCATACAATATGCATATTATTATTACTATTGGATAGAAAACACTCTGAAGTTTCTAAAACTGTTTGAATTATATCTGTGAGTAAAACAGAACTCATTTGGCAGCAAACTTCCATACAGGAAGTGAAAATTCTGAAAATGAGGCTCTGTGTCAGGGCCTGCCTATTCAACTGGCTTTTATTTATGGATCTGTATACACTTCATACGCCTTCCACTAGATGTCAACAGGCAGTAGAAGGTTGAATGGGGTGTCTAGCTTGATGTGAGGCCGAATAAGAGCTTTTGGAGTGACAGGTCTGCTCTTTTGTCAGTTTTCATCTGCGTGCCGGGGAACCTCACATTGTCTTCTGAAAAGCGTTCGGTATACACTACGAATTGCTCTGGCTCTGATTTTATTGGATACATATGAGAAGAACATCATGAAGTAGGATTTTCAAGCGAGTTTGACCAGTTTATTCAACGTTTATTGGGAATTTTGGAATTTTTCGTTCCATGCGCCAAGATTTCTTGGACACGTGAGCTCCGCATTGCTAGCCAAAGTTGCTAATTCGACAGAAGAAATGGACATTCTAAAACCAAACAACGATTTATTCTGGACCTAGGACTCCTTGCACAACATTCTGATGGAAGATCAGCAAAAGTAAGAGAATATTTATGATGTTATTTCGTATTTTTGTGTAATATGTTGGCTCCAACACGGCGGAGAATAGGTGAGCGCTGTCTCACAATAATGCATGCTGTATGTTGTAGTAAAGTTATTTAAAAAAATCTAACACAGCGGTTGCATTAAGAACCAGTGTATCTTTCATTTGCCATACAACAAGTATTTTTATGTAACGTTTATGATGAGTTCTTTGGTTAGATTAGGTGACTGTCCAAAATATCTCCGGACATTTTGGTGAATTGTTGCTACGTATTGACAATGTATAACCACGATTTGCAGCTCTAAATATGCACATTTTCGAACAAAACATAAATGTATTGTATAACATGATGTTATAAGACTGTCATCTGATGAAGTTGTCCAAAGGTTAGTGATTAACTTTATCTCTATTGCTGGTTTTTGTGAAAGCTATGTTGGCGGTGAATAAATTTCAGGAAATTTACCGGAAAGTTTCCCGACCCTTTGCAACCCTACTCAGGATACACCACAAGAAAATGCACACGGCCCATGTATAGAGTATAGTGACATGTAATGTAGTACTAGTTTGTTTGTAGTTAATTCTGTTGTTTTAGATGTAGTGGGGAACTAGATGAGGTGAACTGAGGAAAGAATTAGTATCATGAGGCAGAGTAGATGATATGGTGATGGTTGGTGTGATGTCTGTAAAAAGGCTTCACTGATGAAAGGTGACAATCTGTGTCCAAATAGGTTTATATTTTATAATGGGGAAATGATCGTGCCTTAAAGGCTCAGTGCAATCAAAAACATGAGAGATTTAGATGTATTTTCTCATTGACGTCAGAATAATACTGTGAAATTGTGAAAATTATAATACCCTTTTAGTGTAAGAGCTGTTTGAAAAGCCCGCCTGAAATTTCTGCCCGTGTTGTTGGGGTAGAGTTTTGTCCCTGCCTCGTGGCACACTAGTTAATAGACCAATAAGATAGTTCCAAACCTCTCTGCCAATAACAGATAGTTTGAGTTTTCCCCTCTACACTCAGACCACTCCCAGACAATCCCAGCTAAATTCTTCCTTGAGAAATTGCTCTTTGCTAAGAAGCTATTTTTGTTTCTTTTTTACCATTTGAATTGAAAGAAGTCACAGTAAGGTTAATTTTTACTCAGAAATGATTAGATACGGAGATAAAAACAGCTGCATTGGCTCTTTAATTAATGTTTACTTTACATAAAGTAGTGAAGCTGTGTGTAATGTCATGTTGAACCTTTTCCAAGGTATTCTAAAATTAACTTTATCAAAGCAAAGGTAGCAGATTTACAGAAGTGTTGCCATAGTGAGAAAAGTTTTTCTACTTCACGTATCGTTTTGTGTAATAAAAGTGCTGTAACATTATTTGAGTGTATGACCATTTTGTTGAAGTTAAATACAAAATCAACTCTGTACTGACTGACTTGTTTATTTTTGTATCATTGCAGGGACTGAGTTTCCCTTATCTCAATCGAACCAAAACATTATACTTATTTCTTGAATCAACACGTGGACATTTAAAAATAAAAAAAACTCCAATGGCTCCATATTTTTAGGTACTTGAATCACAGTGTTAGAGGCTTGACTGTGGTTAACATTTTATAATATCATGTCATGTTTGTGTGTACAGCAAATAGTTTCTTATATAAACCTTTATGCTTTTCTGTTCAATTTGTCTTCACAGTCTGCATTCCATGAAGACCAGCTCATGTCCGGTGTTGCTGACGGGAGAGACTGGACCTCTGCAGCGGTTGGTCACAAACCCTGGCCACGGATCAGGACTCTGGATCAGGAGCCGTCACTCTTCCTTCCCGAGTCGCAACTAGGACCCAACCGTGAGGGACAGAGACTCCACCACCACACAGAACACAACCAGTGGACAGGTGGACTGAACAACCCCAGTCCTGGTGGTCATCAGAGAGGCAGAGACTCCAGTCTGCAGCCCAGACCCTTCTCTTCACAGTGTCAGTGCAGGGATGAAGCAGGGCCTGGGGCTGATAGAGATAGACCCTCCTGTTCCTATGATACAAACACCACAGTATCCATGATGAAAAGATCCGGTCACCCTGGGCTTCAGCCTTCACAGAGCGTGATGGGAGATGCTCCTGGTGGTAATCTTTCAGGAACTCTGTCTTCTTCAGGGTCTCGTCTAATGCCTGCTGACTGGGTTCATAGAAGACCTGGACCTGGGTCTAGTCTTCCTCAGCTACCTCATGGTTACCCCACCAATAGAGACAGGGTCAGGATGGACGTTCACCACGAGAAATACCTAGCCTATAACACAGCACACAATCCCAACAACACCCAAACAATGGCTAGAGGTCAAGGAGGAAGCTCAAAGACTAACCACCTGAGGGTGGTGGCTCCTGCTTCTTCCTCCTCTGGTGTCATTGGGTCACAACGTGTAAGGCCGAGCATTAGGACGGACGCCGACAAGCCGTACGCCTGCCTCACGTGTGGGAAGCGCTTTGCTGAGGCGAACTATGTGAAGAAGCACCAGACTGTTCACACCAAGGAGAGGCCCTTCAAGTGTAAGCTGTGTTACAAGAGCTTCTCCTTCCAGAATAACCTTATCAGACATAGGAGTGTCCACAATGGGAAGAAATCGTAGAAGTGTGTGAGATGTACGCAGGGGATATCTGGGAACCATTCTTTAGTTGACAAACACTACATGACCAAAGCTATGTGGACACCCCTTCAAATTAGTGGATTCGGCTATTTCAGCCACACCTGTTAATGAGAGGTGTATACAATCGAGCACACAGCCATGCAATTTCCATAGACAAACATTGGCAGTAGAATGGCCCGTACTGAAGAGCTCAGGGACTTTCAACGTGGCACCATCACAGGATGCCTTTCCAACAAGTCAGTTCATCAAATTTCTGCCCTGCTAGAGCTGCTCCGGTCAACTGTAAGTGCTGTTATTGTGAAGTGGAAACGTTTAGGAGCAACAACGGCTCAGCCACGACGTGGTAGGCCACACAAGCTCAGAAAACGGGAGCGGGGAGTGCTGAAGCTCGTAGCGCATAAATTGTCGGTCCTTGGTTGCAACACTCACTACGAGTTCCAAACTGCCTCTGGAAGGAACGTCAGCACAAATACTGTTCATCAGGAGCTCCATGAAATGGGATTCCATGGCTGAGCAGCCGCACACAAGCCTAAGATCACTATACTCAATGCCAAGCGTCAGCTGGAGTGGTGTAAAGCTCGCCGCCATTGGACTCTGGAGCAGTGGAAACGCGTTCTCTGGCGTGATGAATCACCCTTCACCATCTGGCAGTCCAATGGATGAATCTGGGTTTGGTGGATGCAGGGAGAATGCTACCTGCCCAAATGCATAGTGCCAACTGTAAAGTTTGGTGGAGGAGGAATAATTGTCTGGTGCTGATGATTCTTTGCTTCCAACTTTGTGGCAACAGTTTGGGGAATGCCCTTTCCTGTTTCAGCATGACAATGCCTCTCTGCACAAAGCGAGGTCCATACAGAAATGGTTAGTCAAGATCAGTGTGGAAGAACTTGACTGGCCTGCACAGAGCCCTGATCTCAACCCCATCGAACACCTTCGGGCTGAATTGGAACGCAGACTGCGAGCCAGGCCTAATCGCCCAACATCGGTGCCGGACCTCACTAATGCTTTTGTGACTGAATGGAAGCAAAACCCTGCAGCAATGTTCCAACATCTAGTGGAAAAGCATTCCCTGAAGAGTGGAGGCTGTTATAGAAGCAAAGTGGGGTCCAACTCCATATTAATGCCCATGATTTTGGAATGCAATGTTTGACGAGCAGGAATCCACATACTTTTGGTCATGTAGTGTATTATAGTTATGTGAAGTGTATAGGGGTAAGAGTTTTTTTTGTTGATTACTAGGTCCATCGTTTGAGTGTCTGGGTACGCTCATATTCTTATATGATACAGACTTGTTGTTTGGTGTGCTGGCATAGCCTAAACACTGTCATGTTATATTCCTCCTCTGAATTTGGTTTTGCCAATGTTCAATTCATAACAAATACCCCCCACCCCGGGGCCTCCCGAGTGGCGCAGTGGTCTAAGGCAGTGCATCACAGTGCTAGCCGTACCACTTAGAGATTCTGGGTTTGAGTCCAGGCTCTGACAAGGAATATCCTTGTCCCATCGCGCACTAGTTACTCCTGTGGGGAGCCGGGCGCAATGCACGCTGACACGGTCACCAGGTGTACGAAACACAACCCAACCAAGCTGCACTGCTTCTCGACACAATGCCCATCCAACCCGGAAGCCAGCCGCACCAATGTGTCGGAGGAAACACCGTACACCTGGCGACCGTGTCAGCGTGCACTGCGCCCGGACCGCCACAGGAGTCGCTAGTGCGCGATGAGACAAACATATCCCTGCCGGCCAAACCCTCCCTAACCCGGATGACGCTGGGCCAATTGTGCTCCGCTCGGGAGGCCCCTGCCACTTGATTCATGATGACTGCTAGCTAACATTCCAATCAAAACTACTGTAGATATAACGTGATTTGACATTTTATCTGTAGCCAATGACCTTGAGCCTTCTTGGATGGGCACTTCTAATGTAACTCTATGGCAGCACCCAAGGGGATTGAATTTTCGAGCTCTACCCTTAGATTTGGCCGTGACGTAGTGTCCATAAGTGACTGAACACTGAGCCAATCACGGTGCAACTAGAGAACATTACCAACCCCTACGCTCCATATTTTCAGCTGGCTGCCCCACCACCACAGAAAGCACTGAGCTAGGCTGAAACACCTGCATTTTGGAGCTGCCTTGCTCAAGAAAGCAAAAAAAAAAGAGACCATGTTTGTAAGGAGGCTTTATTAACATTTTCTTTTTATTGCAAACAATGTAAAATAAAAAAATAACTGATATGTGACATGTATCAATGCCAAAATAACATTCAACCCTGTTTATTTGTAGCAAAACATGTGGGGCTCAAAACAAAACCGCTTTACTGATGACATTTTGCACAGGCAGTCTTTACATTATTTTGGAATCGAGTTTTCTCCACAGGTCCCTAAACCTCCTTGCTCCGCGAGCGAAGTTGAAGTCGAAAAGACAACTTTACCGGTGTCAACTATATTAGCCTAGGCTAACAGTGATGCATGCATTCGATTTATGCCATTACTCTGGTGAGTACTGTTTTATTTAGTCTTCTAAGGCAACACGTTATGACAGGAGAAGCTTCATGTATCTAACTGTAGACAAGCAGATGAAAACATCACACAACACCCATGACAGCCTACTATGTGAAACTGAGCCTGGCAGACCGCGAAAAAAAACAACTTTAAACGGCATAAGATTTTACATGCCACTGTATCCCGTCTAAAATCAACATAACCTATAGCCGGATTTCTCATAATCGGGATATGAGTTTATCCGGGATATTGTAAACGGGACGTGATGTTTATATGCCTCAACTCAAAAACAGAATACTTGAGTATCTTCAAAAATAACGGGATATTATTGCGCATATAAATGTAACTTTTTCGAGCAGAAGAAATATGAGACGCATATGCATAACCATGGTAGTAATTGAAAGGGAACACAGGAGATTATGGGGAAATGCAGACCAAAGGTGACAACACAACGGTTTACCTGACAAGACTGAATCCAAACATTACACTGGATTTTATGTGCATTTGACATTTACTGTACTTTCTGCCGCATCTGTCTAATGAAATCTTATGACTAAAGGAAAGAGCTTTCAATTATTAAATGCATATTTTGTGTCTTTGTCATTGAGTACCTGAAGTTTGGAACACAGCCCTAAATCCCCACTATCACACCACTGTTTATGCAATCCAAAAACGGTTCATTATAGATCGCAATCTGGGTCAGGTGGGCATCATTTGCATCATTATCCTATTGCCAAAAATGCCTAGGTAAATTATAAAATAATGTAGGCTTTTCATAAGGCCCAACGAAGTGTTTAAATAAGTGTTTGTCTTTAAGGATTCGGAATTCACCAATATGTCACAACAAGCGCAAAGACCTGATCCTGGTTTACGGTACAGAAATGGCTGTTTATATAATCTCAGTACGCCTTAAAAAGGCACAATTTGGAGTTGCCGAAGTTTGTCTCATTCCATTTTATATTCCCATCTTGTCACACATCGGACTTGGATAAGTGTTGTGGTGATATTAAGAGGTGTAGAAGGCTTTGTCAAAGAATGAGAATACATTACATTTTTTTAAGGTATCTGTAACAAACAGATGCATGTCTGTATTCCGAGTCATGTGAAATCCATAGATTAGTGTCTAATGAATATATTTAATATAAGCTGTAACTCAGTAAAATATTTGAAATTGTTGCATGTTGCGTTCATATTTTGTTCAGTATATCTCAAAACGCAACATGCAAAAATGTCTAAGATTTTACTGAGTGACAGTTCTTAGAAGGAAGAAATAATCAGACAGAAAGAAATACTACTCCGCTTCTTGATATGCCACGCCTGTCAAGTGGATGAATTATAAAGAACAAAAATATAAAAATGTGCGCTCCTCTGTTGGACCTACCGTAAATGTCAACAACCCCTACTGTGGCCCTTTCCCCTATAGCCCTCCCAAGTCACTGGGTAGTAAGTAGGAGTTACCGTTAATCAGATATTTGTTTGTGCTCCTCTTTAAACTTTAATCTCCAAAATCTGGTATGTGTATTATTGTTATGTATCCCACTGTTGCAGTGTTTCCCAACCCTGTTCCTCGAGTACACTGGACAAGCACACCTGATTCAACTTGTCAACGAATCATCAAGCCCTCAACAAGTTGAATGAGGTGTGTTTGTCCAGGGCTACAATAAAAATGTGTACTGTTGGGTACTCGAGAACCAGGTTTGGGAAACACTGGTAGTTTACATAAGCAGTACCGTATTTCAAAGAGAAGCGCGCATATCCTTTTCATTTAGCCACACCCTTTACACTGAAGAGAAAGGGTGTTATTGGTTGGCATCATACTTAAAACGGAAATGAACAGTGGCCAACAACAATTTCCACGTTAGCGTTTTTACAGTTATTATTTAGACCTTTTTTAACACCATAGGACTCAAAATATGACTTAACTGCACAGCATCGCACACGTACCCCGGTTATTGTTTAATTCGCGTAGGAGACAGGACTTGGTTGACAGATGTTATCTAGGTAACCCTAGCTAGCTAGGTGCTAACAATGGATAACTGTATGGTTTTTCACACTCAAATTGCCTCAATCTTGGAGGTGCTAGCAAATGCAGCCGTGGCAGACATCTGTAAACTCGTAGAGGACGACTATGCAGTGTTTCGTTTGGAAATAACTCAAAGCCAGAAAGAAAACCGGGCATTGCGGAGGAAACTGCATCTTTTGGAACTGAAGGTGGCACGGGAGCGCGTCCTCGTCAGTCGTCCCAGTAGTGTCAAGATCCTCGACCAATACAGAGGAATGGCAAGAGGTACATTTTGCCATTCATATATGTAGCTCAGTGCCTGTCGCCCCGTTCACCTCTGCACATTTGTTCAGATGTTACCCAGAATTGGGTCTTGGTCAGTTTTTGAATAGTGTGCAATAATTCCCCTGATTACTTAGTTATCTTGCGCAAAGACACAATGTCATATTCTAACCACTTTTTTTTTACTGCATTTCCTGTTCACTTAGTGAAAACAATGTGATGCATGGAACAATCTAGTGATCTATAAATAGTATATCAATAAGTAATGAGAAGTGTTACCTTACATCCGTGCCAATTCTAGACAGTATTAAAACTGTAAATAGTGTACAATATACAGTTGAGCATTGACAGTAGCTAACGACCTATTTACCCCAATCACTCTCTCAGGTGAAGGAAATCTCACTGGAGGCCACAGGAGCTTTGTGAAGCCAGCAGGACACCATACATGGACAGATGACCAACCAATCACTATTGATGAGGGGAGTGGAACCTCAACCCAGCACATTATCGTGATAGAGGTTAGTGTAATAGTGTTGCATAAAAAATTACAGTTACTTTGTAATAAAATGTGGCCTGTTTAGTTCAGAAAGGCTCCACTCAGCTATTTACTTGCCCTCGTCCTAATTTATCTGCCATAGGGGAGCTTGTATTGTGAGACTTCCCAAAGACATTGCTATCCAATTCTACTTATGTACTGGTAATAACCTCCTATTTTTTGGTCAGTCTGCAGATGCAGAGGCTACAGGTCCTGGGGTCAAGCTGGAGAAGACTGAAGGAGAGGTGGAACCACGGCAAAGCAGAGACATCCAGACTGGAGCGCCCCCTGTAGCCACAAAGGACCCCACCATCGCCCCAGCGCCGCCCAGGACCCGACGTAGCATCACAGAGGTCAGTGGAATGCCGAAAGCCACCCTGAAATCAGAAACAGACACAGAGACTTCAACTGTAACACACAGGCTCTTACACCCAGGATCTGACCCAGAGAGACTGGTGCCACTGGGCTGTCCTCCTGCTCCCGCTCCCGGCTCAGAGTACTTACCGGTATTTCATCAGATCCAGAGGACGGTTCATTCCCATGGTGATGGTGACGCTTTAGACACTGGGGTTGATCTGTCTTGTTCTTACGCTACAGAGATGGACCCTGACAACATGACCTTGGGTTTGGAGACACAGACTGATCTGTCTAGAAGGGACTGGAACCAGTACAGTAGTACTGTATACTCTGAAGGGTGCCTAGATAAGAAAGGGGAGGTTATAGTGGTAGATGAGGTGAAAGTGGAGGGCTACGCTCCTCCCACATGGAATGCAGATAGTCACCTAGAAGACGGACACTTACAGGGCAGAGATTTCTTAGATTACAGGGGAAGTTCAGAGACAAATCAACATTTTGTCACCCACTCCCCTTTACACACGCTCAGGGATCGCGACCCAGTATCTACGTCGATGGGGCCTCCTGATTCACATGGCCACGTCCTTTTCGATCAGGTATTGAACTCAATCGACAGGGCTAGAGCCCAGGCTCAGGGAGGGGGAGCAACATCAGGCAATAGTAAAGAGAAACGGTTCCTCTGCATGTTTTGTAACAAAGGTTTCAGCTGCCCCCAGAAAGTGGAGATCCACCAGAGGGTCCACACAGGGGAGAAACCCTTCAGCTGTACCCAGTGTTACATGTGCTTCGCCCAGGCTGGTGATCTGAAGAGGCACCAGATGGTCCACACAGGGGAGAAACCCTACAGCTGCCCCCAGTGTGAGAAGAAGTTCTCCCGCCAGCACCAGCTGAAGAGGCACCTGAAGGTTCACACGGGAGAGAGGCCGTTCGCCTGTGCACACTGCAGGAAGAGGTTCTCAGAGAGAAGCTACCTCAGGATACACCAGGAGAAAAACCATTCTACTCTATAACATAGAAAGTCACCATTCCACTCGATACCATCTGACGTTTAGATCAAACCCTGCATTAAATACAGATTAATTGTAATTGTTGTCAACAGAAAATACCCACAGATGCATTTGAAATAACGAGAGTAACCGATTTCAGAGTACAATATTCCTGGGTAGAATATTGCATCCAGTGTGATATACACTGAGTATACAAAACATTAAGAACCTCTGCTCTTTCCATGACAGACTGACTAGGTGAAGGCTTTGATCACTTATTAAATCAACTTCAATCAGTGTAGATGAAGGGGAGGAGACAGGTTAAACAAGGATTTTTAAACCTTGAGACAATTGAGACATGGATTGTGTATGTGGGCCATTCAGAAGGTGAATGGGCAAGATTTTAGAGCCTTTGAACAGGTTATGGTAGTAGGTGCCAGGCGCACCGGTTTATGTTGAGAATTGCACCACTGCTGGGTTTTTCACGCTCAACAATTTCCAGTGCGTATCAATAATGGTCAGACACCCAAAGGACATCCAACCAACTTGACACAACTGTGGAAAGCATTGTAGTCAACATGGGCCAGCATCCCTTTGAAATGCTTTTGATACCTTGTAGAGTCCATGCCATGGCTAATTGAGGCTGTTCTGAGGGCAAAAGGGGGGTTGCAACTCAATATTAGGAAGGTGTTCCTAATGTTTGGAATACTCAGTGTATAAGGCATATTTAAGCCTAAAAAAGTATGTTACATATTATGCTTAACTGTGTAGGCTATATAATGTTCACAAATTCCTATTTCATTACTTCTGATTTAACTATAAAATGTTTTTCAGTTTATCAAGTTCAATCAGATGTTTAGTTGAGACATTACATTTTACATTTTAGTAATTTATCAGACACTCATTGTAATGGGTACATTTTCCCTCAATAAAGTAGGTATCCGCAAAGTCAGTGCTAGTAGGAAAAGAGAAAAGACGTGGGAAACATTTAAGACACTCTGTCCTTTGGTGCCAGGACCGAGAAGAGCTTTGACTGGGCTGAGCTTGAGCTGACCTACCTGTAGGCGTGGGACGGCCAAGAGACCAAAGGTGGCAGATCGGAGTACTCGGGTTGGGGTGTAGGGTTCGAGCATAGCCTGAAGGTAGGGAGGGGCAATTCCCCTTGCTGCTCTGTAGGCAAGCACCTTGGTCTTATAGTGGATGTGAGCTTTGATTTGAAGCCAGTGGAGTGTGCGGAAGAGCGGGGTGAAATGGGAGAACTTAGGAAGGTTGAACACCAAACGGGCTGCAGCGTTCTAGATAAGTTGCAGGGGTTTGATGGCACAAGCGGGGAGCCCAGCCAACAGAGAGTTGCAGTAGTCTAGATGGGAGATGAAAAGAGCCTGGACCTGCGACACTTCCTGTGTGAGGAAGGGTCGTACTCTACGGATGTTGTAGAGCATGAGCCTGCAGGAGCGAGTCACTGCTTTGATGTTTGCAGAGAATGACAGGGTGTTGTCCAGGGTCACGCCAAGGTTTTTTGCACTCTGGGAGGGGGACACCGTGGAGTTATCATCCATGATGGAGAGGTCTTGGAGCAGGCAGGCTTTCCCAGAGAGGAAGAGCAGCTCCATCTTGTCGAGGTTGTGGGCCAACATACAAGCTGAGATATCTGCCAGGTACGCAGAGAGACGTGTGGTTTTCATACGGTGCAATGAACTCTTGTTTATGTTTAAAAACAAAATGGTACATTTTTATTCTAAGACTTTCATTGAGACTCTCTTTAGTATACATCACATCTGATCTCACCCTGTTCTGCATACATACAACAGCTCTTTATAACCAATATACACTTACTAAATATACCTACACATACCCACACACTAACACCTTCTGTACACGTCAAAATAGTTTAGTCAGGTTTGTCTGATGATGACATCATAGCTGATATATATATATATATATATATATGTCCATCATGATGGGTTTAACAACAATGAAGTTCTGTAACAGTATAGGACTGAAACATAGTGGGGATGGGGAAACACTCCATGTTGAAACTGTGTTTTATTATCTGTGGGAGTGTATGTCTGTGTAATCTGTATCACCTGTCTCTTCTAGGAGGAGGAGGGTCCAGAGGTGCTGCTGGTGAAGGAGGAGGAGGGTCCAGAGCTGATGAGGGTCTTGGGGAACATGGTCATGGAGGACAACAAGACTTCAATCTAGTACAGGCTGAATGAACAACAGAGACAGAATGCAATATGACATTTCATTAAATTGTTTGGGGAATGGTCTCTTCTCCAAGGGAAGATCCTCTGAGCCAGATGATGTTATGGCAGGTAGTCCTATGCAGGGCTGCTGGCAATTTCCTACTTTGAGACTCTTTGTGGATACGGCGCCTGGTCTTTATTCATTTTTGTCTTAAGTGTGGGACCGTGCCTTTGAATTATCAAACCATTATAAAGTGTCAGGTAATCAAATCAACTAACACGTTTGCATAGTACTCATAGCAATCCCTCATTGTTCAATCAGAAGATGTTCCATAGCAGGTTGCTCATATCAGTTTTCTTGATCCAACATCCTCTCACTCTGTTTTTCTTACAGTCAGTAGACATGGAGGATGGGAAGCCTGATCTGCTGCTGGTCAAAGAGGAGACCATAGAAGATGGACCAGAGAGCATTGACCTGCTGAGTGGACTAAAGATAAGGAAAGGGAGAAATACATATACAGTAATAGATCTTCAATGGGAATACTGATGCTCCCTGGCTATTTTTTCTTAATTTTCTTCATTCATAAAATTAAATCAATACAACTTTGTTTACATACAGAAAAACAAATTATAATGTATGAACTTGACCAGGTAATTGACTCACAAGTTCCATATGTATAGTTTTCTCTGCCATGTTTGTAAAGTATATTTTCTAACCTCTTCCTACAGGTGGTTGGCTGGAGGCTAACAGTGGAGACTGGGTGGCCATCTTGGAATCCCAGACCCAGACTGGGATGGAGGGGTCTGAATGGAGGGGTCTGCGGGGACGGGGAGGTGTCCGTATGCGGCAGGAGAGAATAGACACAGATTTGGCTACTGATTCTCCGTCCTGCTCCTATGTTTGTGATTTAGAGAGACTGATGGTGCCTCAGGTTAACCACCTAACAGGTGCTGGCTTCAGCCTGCCTTCTATAGGATCTATCAACTGGAACATGGAACCTGCAACAACAGACACTCCCTGGCCTTCATCCTCCTCACACTCTCCTAATGTTAAACCAGACCTCAGACAATGCCAGTGCCTCAACACTAAATGGATACACAAGCCCATTGACAAATTACAGTAGTAGTAACGCTATCAGCAGATCTGGTAGCAAAGAGAAGTGCTTCCCGTGTTCGGAGGATGTGCACAGGTTTGAAATCGTTTGGCTGCCATCTTTGCCGGCCAGTTTCTCCTAGTTGTCCAACCTGAAGATGCACCTGAAGGTCCACACGGGAGAGAGGCCGTTTGCCTGTATGCACTGTGGGAAGAAGTTCTCAGAGAGGAGCTACCTCAGGATACACCAGCAGAAAATGCACATGGACCATTAATAGTGTATAATGAGTGATAAGTAGTAATAATATTTATTTTACTTAGCGCTTTTCATGCAGAATCTGTCACTTTAAAAAAAAAAAAGAGACAAAACAAATAGTCTGTCTTCTCCTTCAGGGTCTCGCCTGGTGACTGGGTTCATAGAAGGCCTGGGTCTAGCCTTCCTCAGCTACCTCATGGTTATCCCACCAATACAGACAGGGTTAGGATGGGTGTTTACCACGAGATGTCTAGCCTGTAACACAGCATACAATCCCCAAAACAATGGCTAGTGGTCAAGGAGGAAGCTCAAAGACAGGCTCGTGCTTCTACCACCTCTGGTGTCATTGGGTCACAACGTGGGAGGCTGAGTGTTCAGACTAAAGCCTTATGCCTGCCCCACGAATGGAAAGCGCTTTGCTGAGGTGAACTATGTGACGATGCACCAGACCGTTCACACCAAGGAGAGGCCCATCAAGTGCAAACTATGTTACAAGAGCCTTTACTTCCTGACTAACCGTATCAGACATAGGAGGGTCCACAATTGGGAGAAATCATAACAGTGTGGCTTGATGTACACAGGGGATATCTGACAACCATTCTTTATCTAACATATTATTAGTTATCACCTGAAGTGTCTTGGGCAGGGCATAACATTAATACCAGCCAAATGCAGATAGATTTAGACATTCTTACCCCAATACCTATTTCACTAGCCACGTGGGCGGGTGGTCAATTTGCAGGGCTCTACATTCAGCACTACATTCTCATTTGCAAATAAAAATAAGTAAAAAGTCAAGTATGAGCACATGTGAGTTGCTTTATAGCAGAAAAATGCTGCAGTAGCTGTTTTCAAAGTACTTCTGTCGTTTTGTTTCATATCTGCTAATCGCTCAAATAAATGAGATTCTATATCCCACCTCGCGATGCAACACTGCCTGGCTGGGGAGCTTTGTGCACTGTTCTGATAGATTCATTTTTGGAGGCGCTGCGCACAGGCATAAGTTTATCTAATTTACTCTAAAGTCTACAAAATGAGACTTTGTCCTTGTGTTTCTTGGTTATTTACATTGTTTTGTTCACAATGTGGCTTGTTTTTCAATGTTAGTTTGAGTCTGCTGCTTTAACTAATTGCGAAGAGATGCTGTCAACTACTACTAAATCACAGACACCCGTGACACCACTCGAGTGGCCATGTTACCACGGTAACCTCCCACCCTTAAAGTGCCAGCTGAACATGTAGTCTCATCTGATATTTTGGTTAATAAGACTCGGGTCAAAAAGAATTTAATTAAATAACTCACTAATACATTTTTTTTGTATTAGAATCATTAAGCATGGTCATCTGTTCTTTTGTGTTTGTTGATGTAATTATGGCGAAAAAATATTTTGGCTGATAAAAATCTGTGTGGCTGGTGGATCAAAAAGTTAACTTTAAACCCTGGTCTTGGGGTAAGAGGGTAATTGACCACATACCCTTTAACTTCTCATTTAAAAACAGGTTTGTGTAAATACCTGTGTTTCAGAGAGACAGTAAACCTAGGCTAAAACAAGGACAGTTAAATATTTACCTTACTGCGGTGATGTAGATGGAATAAAGTAATTATATTTTCTACTCTATTCTTACCAACACACTGTTTTGTCCAAAAGAATAGGAAAAGGAGAAAAATTGTTGTGGAAAATATGTCTTTGTATTTATTATGGACCCCATTAGCTGCTGCCAAGGCATTGGCTACTCTTCCTGAGGTCCAGCAAAATTAAGGCAGTTATACAATTTTGAAAGCATTACAATGCATTTCACAACACATTAAGTGTGTACCCTCAGGCCACTACCTTACTACCACATATCTACAACACAAAATCCATGTCTACATGTGTGTATAGTGCATATGTTATCATGTGTGTGTCTTCACATTCCCGCTGTTCCATAAGGTGTATTTTTATCAGATTTTACTGCTTGCATGAGTTACTTGATGTGGAATAGATTTCTGTGTAGTCATGGCTCTATTTAGTACTGTGTGCCTCCCATAGTCTGTTCTGGACTTGGGGACTGTGAAGAGACCTCTGGTGTCACGTCTTGTGGGGTATGCATGGGTGTCTGAGCTGTGTGCTAGTAGTTTAAACAGACCGCTCGGGAGAGCACGTGATGCCGTGGAGCTGAGCAGAGGTTAACAAACCGAGCTCTTCAAAGTTAACCTATTATTACCTAAATAACAACGTTGAAACAATATTCTAACATTGGCTGATAAACTGTTAAGTACTTACCTTCCCAAAGAGACATGGACCTCCGGCCGAGAGGCAAGAAGGATGACCAAAACTTTGTTGAATCCCAAGATAATGATAATGCCACAGCTAGCAAGATTGGCATTAGCCCTCATAACTCAGGTGACTGTTGCTCTCAGCAGCCTCCCCTGAGTCTTCCGGCATGCTTGCTACTCTCCTCTGGGAAATTCAAGATGGTAACAAAGGTCTTTCACTGAAAATTCACAAGAAATCAGCTGAACTCCCGTGGTGAGTTTTATTACATTTACAGGAGAGTATATCTTGGTTTTGTCAATATCCACTGGGTGAAGCAAATTAGTAGGCTTAGGCCCATTGCCTTTTCCCCCATTTATGTTTCTCATCTTCTCCTGAAAAGAGACTCAAGCAGCCCTTATTGTTGACAGTAAATATTCAGCCTTCACTGTCTATTCACAACGTTTGTTTTCAACATAGAGAGCTCGTAGGTTTTAGTTTACGCCAAGGTTTAGCTAGTAAGAGCAAGATGGAAAGCGAGCAACAACATATCTCTACAAGTGTGTTCATGTTTGATTGTTGGGATTGTGGTTTTAGTCTGATATTCAGGGTGGCTGGGTTTTATTTATATATATATAGGTTTTTTCTCTGTTTAATGTTGTTTCCTTCCTAAAGAGAGAGACAGTTTGAACTCTGAAGTGACCTAAAGTTGAAACATCACCTGACTATTTACATATTAGGGATTACCATTCGGTTATATATTTGAAACCCAACCCATGCTTAATCCACTAAAATATGTCACATTCAACGTAAATTGTCTTAACAGCCTGGTTAATAGGAAAAGAGTCTATACATGCCTTAAGAAAATAAAGGCTGACGTTGTGTTTTTACAAGAAACATCTTACACAATAAATTAAAGAGGGATTGGGTAGGACAAGTTTTTGCGTCTTTTAACTCCAAAGCAGGAAAAGGAACTGCAAAAAGTTAACACATCCCCTTCTGTGTCAGCAACACCATATCTGATCCCTCAGGCAGGTTTGTTTTGGTGCATATGTATTCGAAGTCTATTGAATATTTATGCTCCCAACTTCGATGACCATATGTTTATTTAGAATGTTTTCCTTCAGGTTGCTCAAGCACCACAAGGATGGCTACTGGCTGGAGGAGATTTACATTTTTGTTTAGATACAGTTCTTGATAGGTCATCTGATAAACCCTCCCCTCTTATCAAAGCCGCCAAGCTCACCTGGTCATTCATGAAGGATCTCAAATTACTAGACATCTGGAGACGGATGCACCCACAGGATAGGGACTATTGCTTTTATTCAACCCACAACTTTTTGCTTTCAACCCAACTGTTTCATAGTGTTAGATACCGATTATCTCCCCAGATTGCTTAGTGGCCTTTCTCCTCTGGTATTATCAATCTCCATTCCCACCAAGGTAAAGGGAGCATATAGATGGAGACTATATTCTACACTCCTGAAGTTTGTGCATTCATCAAAGAGCAGATCAATATTTTTACTTTGACAAACAAACCCTCCACTCCTGACAGTTTAAGTCTTTGGGACACATTGAAGGCCTATCTGAGGGGACAGATCATTTCCTATACTAAAGGGTCGAAGAGAAAACACGGTGCGGAACTGAATTTCCTTTTATCTGAAATCTCTGCGCTAGAGAACCTACCAAAGAGGCCCGACTAAAGATCTATACAGGCTTTTGGATAAATAAAAAACTGAAATATAATATTCTGAACACATATCAAGCTGAGAGGGCCATCACTAAATCAAAACGGCATTACCACGAGCTTGGAGAGAAAGCACACCAAGTTTTGGCATGGCAACTGAAAGCAGAGGAAAGTAAGTGGACAATTAATGCAATAGAACAGGGGTGTCAAACTCATTCCACGGAGGGCCTAGTGTCTGCAGGTTTTTGTTTTTTCCTTTCAATAAAGCCCTAGACAACCAGGTGTGGGGAGTTTCTAACTAATTAGTGATGTTAATTCATCAATCAAGTACAAGGGAGGAGCGAAAACCCGCAGACACTCGCCCCCGTGGAATGAGTTTGACACCTGTGCAATAGAAACTCTTACTAACGAGAACATTCGACCCTACTGAAATCAATGATACTTAAGAAATATGACGAGGACCTCTACACTTCCCAATCTTTTCTCTCCTCTCTCAACCTCACATGCCTGTCAGAGGAAGACAGAGAGAGCCTGAGTGAACAGTTCTCAGTCTGAATTGTTGGAGGCCATTAAATATTTACCTTCTAATAAATCTCCTGGGGAGGATGGGTTCCCTCCAGAGTTCTATAAATAATTTAAGGAGCTGTTGGTACCCTACCTTATGGAGGTACTTATAAAAGCCGGGGAGGACAACTGCTTTCCAGAGTCTTTCTCTCAATCTGCGATTACAGTAATTCACAAGAAAGGGGAAAACCCGCTAAAGTACGCCTCCTAAACACCAATCTCTCTCCTTAATACAGATTGTAATCTGGTCACCAAGATGGTATCTAAGAGATGGGAGTCATGTCTCCCCCTGTTGGTCAACCCAGATCAGACTGGCTTCATAATTAATAGATTGTCCTCCAATAATCTCAGAAGGTTTTTTGATATAATTCACCCTGCTAACAAAAACAAAAATACCTACTGTCGCAGTCTTCCTCGATGCCGAAAAGGCCTTTGATAGGGTCGAATGGCCATATCTCTTTCGCGTCTTGGACAAGTTTGGTTTCTGCACCGTGTTTGTAAATTTGATCAAATCACTCTACAAATATCCTAAAGCCAGGATTGCATCAATGGGATTACTTCCTCCTCTTTCCCTCTCTATAGGGGGAACAGACAAGGTTGCCCAATTAGCCCACACCTCTTCACCCTCGCCATCGAACCGTTGGCTGAGGCCATTAGAATGTGCCCTGACATACATGGCTTTGAGGTGGGCCCCCATACCCATAAGTTATCACTTTTTGCAGACGACCTCATCTTATTTCTAACAAACCCAGAACATTCCCTCTCTCACTTACAGAACCTTTTAATAGTTCTTTCTCTAGATATAAGGTCAATTTTGATAAAAGCGAAATCTTACCGTTGTCTGTCTTTGACCACCATACCATCAAGCATACGTTTCCTTTTAGATGGTCGCCTTTGGGCATAATGGTGGATGGTAACCTGAACAACCTATATAAACTCAATCTGGCCAGCTTGTTGCAAAAGGTGGAGGGTGACCTGTGTAAATGGATGGATTTACCTCTAACTCTACTGGGTTAGAATTAATGTAATTAAAATGAATGTCCTGCCCAGATTTCTATACTTGTTTCCATCTCTCCCTATCCCTGTGCCCGCAGCATTATTTTCCTCTCTCAACAAGCTGACCAGACGGTTTATCTGGCATGGCAAAACCCCGAGGGTTTGCCATGACAAACTGACCCTTGATTACGGTCAAGGGAGGCTTAAACCTCCCCAATTTCAGAATGTGTTACTGGGCTGCGCAGTCTAGATTTCTGGCTCAGAGGTTTGACAATAGTCCTTCTCCCTCATGGTTGAACAGTTTGAGGTACATGAGGACACTGGGGCAGAATTGTTTTACAAATGGGACGGAATCTTTACCAACTATCACAGACAACCCTTTAATTATACATTCTGGCATGGTGCAAACTGCATGAGCTGTTCAGACGAGAGGGATTTCTTTCCCCTAAAACCCCTCTATGGAACAACAGATAGATTCCTATGTTTTTCCAGAATAGTAACTTTAGACAATGGTCTGATAAGGGTATCACTCTTCTGGAATATTGTTATGAGGGAATTCTTATGTCCTTCGAACAGCTGAAACAGAAATACCACCTATCTAACAAGGACTTCTTTAGTTACCGACAACTACCTATTTAACTACTCTGCCAAGCAGACCAACCATTGTTTAAGACCATTTCCCGCGTTTACGATGCTCTTTTGTCAGGACTACCACTGCCTGAGCTAGATAAACCCTGATTTAGATGGGGAAAAGATCTGGGTATTAATCTTGATGAGGGACTATGGAGTGACCTATGCAGGGATGGTGTTACATCCACATTGAACTCCAGATACAGACTGATCCAGTTGAATTTCCTCCATCAGCTCTATATCACCCCATCTAGACTGCACAAGTTCAACCCTGATATCTCCTCCCTATGTTTTAGATGTGGCTCAAATGAAGGAACATTCCTCCATTCCACTTGGCAGTGTTCAAAACTAAACGGTTTCTGGCAGGGGGTATGCAATACCATATCCTCAATCCATGGGGCTGTATTCCTTTTAGACACTGAGGTCTGTCTACTGGGTCACTTAACTAATTCCAATCTTAGGCAAAGCCATACTATAAAGCTAACAGAAATATTGCTAGCGATTGCCAAGAAACCAGTTGCAATGTGGCTATCGGAAGTTAACAGTTGTATCCCACTGAAGAAAATGACTTAATGCTTGAGGAATAAGTTGGTGACATTTTACAGAATTTTGTGACCTTTTATTGATTATATGGAGAATCTCCCCTCACAGCACATTGATAGCATCTCTATATAATCCTCACGTAATGTTTCACACTTCATGTATAATACAGTTGAAGTTGGAATTTACATACACTTAGGTTGGAGTCATTAAAACCACCTTTTCAACCATTTCTTGATAACAAACTATAGTTTTGGCAAGTCGGTTAGGACATCTACTTTGTGCATGACACAAGTAATTTTTCCAACAATTGTTTACAGATTATTTCACTGTGTAAACTTCTAACCCACTGGAATTGTGATATACACTAAACTGACTGTGCCTTTAAACAGCTTGGAAAATTCCAGAAAAAAGATGTCATGGCTTTAGAAGAAGCTTCTGATAGGCTAATTGACATCTTTTGAGTCAGTTTACAATCCATAAAATAATCTGTTTGTAAACAATTGTTGTAAAAATTACTTGTCAAGAAAGACCAGTTGAGGTTGCCAGTTTCAAAGTAGAACAGAAGGTGTCATATGTTGAAGCAGTGAAGAGAGTAGAGGAGTGAAGAGAGTAGAGGATGATGGGTCAAGGGTGAGTGTTAGGCCTTGGCCAATACAGAGTGATATGAATTTGTGCATTCATTGTCATGGTTATCAACTGTACCGCAGAATTGGAACATAAAAAAATAGATGCCGTGGTGGTTCACAGCAGAAGAGTTAGGTGTGTTGAATGAGAATCCCTCCTGTCCTCCCAGGCCGCAGTTAGGGTCAACGTAGTGGAATGGGATTTTTTATAAAATGTTAATATTGGTATATAGGTGTAGGGTTAGTTGGTGGTGAAATGTTTTCCATTTTATTTTTGTATCACAAAATGTTAGGTGATCGACCACACTACCGCACAGTAGGTGGCGGGATGCACAAACAAAATGTGTGAACGCCATGACACCAAAGAATAAGAAGTAAACGGACGTGAACCGTGACAAAGGAGTTTCCACGTTAGTATTTTTAGTCGTTATTTATACGTTTATTAACACACTGGAAAACAAAATATGACTCATTTAACTGCACATAATCCCATAAATAATTCGCGTTGGAGACAGGATTTATCTAGGTAACGATAGCTAGCTGCTAACGTTAGCTAACAATGGCAAACTGTAACGTTATGGTTTTTCACACTCAAATAGCCTCCGTCATGGAGGTACTAGCGAGTGCAGCCGTGGCAGATATATGTAAACTTGTAGACGACGACTATGCAGTATTTCGTTTGGAAATAACTCAAAGCCGAAAAGAAAATGGGGCATTAAGGAGGAAACTACAGCTACTGGAACTGAAGGTTGCACGGGAACGCGCAGAGAGGACAATGCAACAGCGCGTCGTCGCCAGTCGTCCCAGAAGTGTCAAGATCATTGACCGATACAGAGGAATGGCAAGAGGTACATTTAGCATTAGGCCGAGACTACTCCCCTTTGCGCATGTGTGACTTTACAGGCGTTAACCAGAAATGGGTCTTGGTCTGTTTTTGGATAGTGTGCAATAATTTCCCTAATTACTTAGCCATCTTGCACAAAGACACAATCATATTCTAAACATATTATTGATGTACTGCATTTCCTATTATTTACTCATTGAAAATTATGCATGCAATATACATCGATCAATACATAGTATATCAATAAGTTATGCAAAGTGTTACCTTACATCCTTGCCAATTCTAGACAGTATCAAAACTGTCAATAGTGTGTACAATATAGTGTTGAGACTTGACAGTACCTAACCTAACCACCTCTTTTTTTCCAATCACTTTCTCAGGTGAAGGACATCTCATTGGAGGCCACAGTAGCTTTGTGAAGCCAGCGGGACACAATACATGGAGCGATGACCAACCAATCACTGTTGATGAGGGGAGTGGAACCTCAACCCAGCACGTTATCGTGATAGAGGTTAATGTAATAGTATTACAGTACATCAAATGTGGCCAGTTTATTTCAGAAAGGCTCCCCTCAGCTACTCACTTGCTTACGTGTACATACTATTCTGCCATAGTTGAGCTTGTGAGACTTCCTTACGACATTATTATGCAATTCAACTCATGTGCCAGTAATAACTTCCCCTCTTCTTGTGTCAGTCTGCAGATGCCGAGGCTGCAGGTCCTGGGGTCAAGCAGGAGAGGACTGAAGGAGAGGAGGACCCACGGCACAGCAGAGACAATCAGTCTGGTGCAGCTGTAGCCATGGAGGACCCCGCCACCACCCCAGCGCAGCCCAGCTCTCGACGCAGCATCACGGAGGTCAGTGGAACGCGGAACGCCGTCCTCAAATCAGAGACGGACACCAAGACTTTAACTGTAACACAAAGGCTTTTACACACAGGATCTGACAACAGGTCAGACCCAGAAAGACTGGGACTGGGGAGACTGGGCTGTCCTCCTGCTCCCGGCTCAGAGTATTTACTTTATGGTAACCGAAGCCTGGTTCATTCCCATCGGGACTCAGGTGACGAGTTAGATAATTGTCAGTTTCTATCTTGTTCTTACGCTACAGAGATGGCCCCTGGCAACATATCCATGGGTTTAGAGACACAGGCTGATCCGTCTAGAGGGGACTGGAACCGGTACAGTAGTAGTGTATACTCTGAAGGGTGCCTCGATAAGAAAGGGGAAGGTCTGGTCGTAGATAAAGTGACTGTGAAAGTGGAGGGCGACTTTCCTCCCACATGGAATGCAGCTTGTCACATAGGAGATGGATTCTCACAGGGCAGAGATTTCTTAGATTACAGTTTAAAGACCAATCTAAATGTCCCGACCCACTCCCCTTTACACTCGCTCAGGGATCGCGACCCAGTGTCTACGTCGATGGCGACTTCCGATTTACAAGGCCGCGTCCTTTTCGATCAGGTATTGAACTCAAATGACAGGGCTAGAGTCCAGACTCAGGCAAGGGGAGCCACATCAGGCAGTAGTAAAGAGAAACGGTTCCTCTGCATGTTCTGTAACAAAGGCTTCAGCTGCACCCAGAAGGTAGAGATTCACCAGAGGATCCACACAGGGGTGAAACCCTTTAGCTGTACCCAGTGTCACATGCGCTTTGCCCAGGCTGGCCACCTGAAGAGGCATCAGAGGGTCCACACAGGGGTGAAACCCTTTAGCTGTACCCAGTGTCACATGCGCTTTGCCCAGGCTGGTGACCTGAAGAGGCACCAGAGGGTCCACACAGGGGAGAAACCCTTCCGTTGCCAGATGTGTGAGAAGAGGTTCTCCCGGCAGCACCAGCTGAAGATGCACCTGAAGATCCACACGGGAGAGAGGCCATTCTCCTGAAGGCATATATAGATTTTGAATATTGCTGGGTAGAATATTTCATCCAGACATTGTGTGATATATAAGGCATACATATATACACACCCACACACACGGAATCATATAGTAACTCAGAAAGTGGTAAACAAATCAAAGTAGCTGCCCTTTGCCTTGATGACAGCTTTGCACACTTGGCATTCTTTCAACCAGCTTCACCTAGAATGCTTTTCCAACAGTCTTGAAGGAGTTCCCACATATGCCGAGCACTTGTTGGCTGCTTTTCCTTCACTCTGTGGTCCAACTCATCCCAAACCATCTCAATTGGGTAGAGGTCAGGTGATTGTGGAGGCCAGGTCATCTGATGCAGCACTCCATCACTCTCCTCTTTGGTCAAATAGCCCTTACACAGCCTGGAGGTGTGTTGTGTCATTGTCCTGTTGAAAAATAAATGATATTCCCTGCTAAGCACAAACCAGATGGGATGGCGTACCGTAGCAGAATGCTGTGGTAGCCATGCTGGTTAAGGGTGGTTTGAATTAGAGGTCAACCGATTATGATTTTTCAATGCCGATACCGATTAATCGGCCAATTCATTTATTTGTAATAATAACAATTACAACAATACTGAATGAACACTTATTTTAACATAACATAATACATCAATAAAATAAATAATGAAACATGTTCAATTTGGTTTAAATAATGCAAAAACAAAGTGTTGGAGAAGAAAGTAAAAGTGCAATATGTGCCATGTAAGAAAGCTAACGTTAAAGTTCCTTGCTCAGAACATGAGAACATATGAAAGCTGGTGGTTCCTTTTAACATGAGTCTTCAATATTCCCAAGTAAGAAGTTTTAGGTTGTAGTTATTATAGGAATTGTAGGACCATTTCTCTCTATATGATTTGTATTTCATATACCTTTGACTATTGGATGTTCTTATAGGCACTTTAGTATTGCCAGTGTAACAGTTATAGCTTCCGTCCCTCTCCTCGCCCCTACCTGGGCTCGAACCAGGAACACATCGACAACAGCCAGCCTCGAAGCAGCGTTACCCATGCAGAGCAAGGGGAACAACTACTCCAAGTCTCAGAGTGAGTGACGTTTGAAACGCTATTAGCGCGCACACCGCTAACTAGCTAGCCATTTCACATCGGTTACACCAGCCTAATCTCGAGAGTTGATAGGTTGAAGTCATAAATAGCTCAATGCTTGAAGCATTGCGAAGAGCTGCTGGCAAAACACACGAAAGTGCTGTTTGAATGAATGCTTACGAGCCTGCTGGTGCCTACCATCGCTCAGACTGCTCTATCAAATCATAGACTTAGTTATAACATACACAGAAATACGAGCCTTTGGTCATTAAAATGGTTGAATCCGGAAACTATCATTTCGAAAACAAAACATTTATTCTTTCAGTGAAATATGGAACCGTTCCGTATTTAATCTAACAGATGGCATCCCTAAGTCTAAATATTGCTGTTACATTGTACAACCTTCAATGTTATGTCATAATTATGTACAATTCTGGAAAATTAATTACGGCCTTTGTTAGGAATAAATGGATTTCACACAGTTCACTATAAGCCAGGCAGCCCAAACTGCTGCATATACCCTGACTGCTTGCACGGAACTGCAAGAGAAATTACAATTTCCCTAGTAATAAGAAATTCATGTTACCAGGCAATATTGACTAAATATGCCTTTAAAGAAAGGCATTGATCTTTATGGTTAGGTACATTGGTGCAAGGACAGTGCTTTTTTCGCAAATGCGCTTGTTAAATCATCACCCGTTTGTCGAAGTAGGCTGTGATTCAATGAGAAATGAACAGGCACCGCATCGATTATATGCAACGCAGGACACGCTAGATAAACTAGTAAACCATGTGTAGTTAACTAGTGATTATGTTAAGATTGTTTTTTTATAAGATAAGTTTAATGTTAGCTAGCAACTTACCTTGGTTCCTTGCTGCCCAAGCGTAACAGGTAGTCAGCCTGCCACTCAGGCTCCTCGTGGAGTGCAATGTAAGGCAGGTGGTTAGAGCGTTGGACTAGTAACCGGAAGGTTGCAAAAACGAATCCCCGAGTTGACAAGGTAAAAATCTGTCGTTCTGCCCCTGAACAAGGCAGTTAACCCACCGTTCCTAGGCTGTCATTGAAGTAAGAATGTGTTCTTAACTGACTTACTTAGTTAAATAAAGCTGTAAAAAATTATTGTTTTTTAAACGGCAAATCGGTGTCCAAAAATACCGATTGTTATGAAAACTTGAAATCAGCCCTAATTAATCAGCCATTCCGATTTAATCGGTCAACCTCTAGTTTGAATTGTAAATAAATCACTGACAGTGTCACCAGCAAAGCACCATCACACCACTTCCTCCATTGTCACGTTCGTCGTAACATTTAAGTGAGGAGGACCAAGGCGCAGCGTGATAACAATACATTCTTCTCTTTAATGAAGACGAAAACGAAACGAACACTATACAAACTAATCAAAACAACAAACAGACGAACGTGAAGCTATACAAACAATAAGTGCAGACACTGGCAACTTACACATAGACAATCACCCACGAACTACCTAATGAATATGGCTGCCTAAATATGGTTCCCAATCAGAGACAACGATAGACAGCTGTCTTGTCACGGTCCTGACCTCCTGTTTTCCTTTTGTATAGTTGTGTTTAGTGGGTCAGGACGTGAGCTGGGTGGGTAGTCTGTGTTGTTTGTTCTATGTTAAGTGTCAGGGTTAACTGACCTTGTATGGCTCTCAATTAGAGGCAGGTGGTTTACGTTTTCCTCTGATTGAGAACCATATATAGGTAGGTTGTTTCACATTGTTTGTTGTGGGTGGTTGTCTTCCGTGTCTGTGTATGTTGCACCACACGGGACTGTTTTCGGTTTTATGTAAGTTTGTTTGTTCAGGTCTGTTGACTTTGTTTGTTATTTTGTAGTTTGTTGAAGTGTTTTCGTGTATTCGTCTTTTTCTTTAATAAACGTTATTATGTCATATACAAACGCTGCGCTTTGGTCCAATCCCTACTCCTCCTCTTGAGGACAACCGTTACATGTCTCTAATTGAGAACCAATCTAGGCAACCATAGACATACAAACACCTAGACTGAACACGGCCCCATAAACATACAAAAAACCCTAGACAATACAAAACACATAAATCCCCCATGTCACACCCTGACCTAACTAAAATAACAAAGATAACTAAGGCCAGGGTGTGACATCCATGCTACAGTGGGAACTATACATGCGGAGGTCATCCGTTCACCGACTCTGCGTCTCACAAAGACAAGGCGGTTGAAGCCAAAAAATCTCAAATTTGGATTCATCAGACCAAAGGACAGATTTCCACCAGTCTAATGTCCATTGCTCGTGTTTCTTGGCCCAAGCAAGTCTTCTTCTTATTGGTGTCCTTTAGTAGTGGTTTATTTGCAGCAATTCGACCACGAAGGCCTGATTCACAGTCTCCTCTGAACAGTTGATGTTGAAATGTGTCTGTTACTTGAACTCTGAAGCATTTATTTGGGCTGCAATTTCTGAGGCTGGTAACTAATGAACTTATCCTCTGCAACAGATGTAACTCTGGGTCTTGAAGAAAACGTTCAAAGTTGACCTTCATGTCTTAAAATAATGACGGACTGTCGTTTCTCTTTGCTTATTTGAGCTTTTCTTGCCATAATATGGACTTGGTGTTTTACCAAATAGGGCTATCTTCTGTATACCACCCCTACCTTGTCACAACACAACTGATTAGCTCAAACGCATTAAGGAAAGAAATATCACAAGTTAACTTTTAACAAGCACACCTGTTAATTGAAATGCATTCCAGGTGACTACATCATGAAGCTGGTCGAGAGAATGACAAGAGTGTGCAAAGCTGTCAAAGGAAAAGGGTGGCTACTTTGAAGAATCTCAAATACAAAATATATTTTGATTTGTTTAACACTTTTTGGTTACTACATGATTCCATAGTTTTGATGTCTTCACTATTATTCTACAATTCTAGAAAGTAGTAAAAATAAAGAAAAACCCTGGAATGAGTAGGTGTGTCCAAACTTTTGACTGGTACTGTAAATATATATATATATATATATATATTTGTTGTATTATACAGGGCACATTTGAAAAAGAGACCTAGTCCTCAATATGTCCTCCCTGTAAAAAAAAAAAAAAGTTAAATAAAATCCTCTGACACCACGTACAGAAAATTGGTCCCCGCTTTAAATGACTTTCAGCTTTTAAAGGCTACATAAATGTGCTACAAATCTATTACCCTATGTCATGCTTTATAAATGTGACATAACCTACTAACATGTGCTTAATAAATGCCTTAAATCATATTATATTGAGGCTTCATAAAGCATTTATAACCCTGTCATGCATCTTGCTAGTGCATTGCAACGGCAGGATATTGGGTTCGTTTCCTGGCACCACCCATATGTACAAGTGTATTCATGCATGACTAAGTCGCTTTGGATAAAAATATCTTATATTGCACAAAAACTTTTCTAGTATGGCCCAACCTCTTTCCCTCTTGGGTGCATTGTCAATATTGGACCGGACCTCAAATTCCCCCAAAGTGCTGTGCTTCAGGATGACACACACTAAGGTGCAGTCATGCACAGCAAAAAACGTTGATAGGGACTTTTAAAATTTGTTTACATTTATCTACTTCAGTTTATTTTTTTTGTAAATTCAGTTGTTTTCTTGGTTTTGTTTTTCCAGATTTTGGATTTCCCCCATTTTTCAGGTTTACCCTAGTTTTTACTTTTTGGCGGGAAAACAACAAAACTGGTTCACAACTATGCTTAAACCACATCAGGGGATGACTTAAGGTCTGGGAAAAATCTAAGTAACTATTTTTGAGTGTAGTTGCCTTTTAATTCAGTGAGCATGCCCTGCACCATTGTTTGGTTAGCAGGTTTGCTGTAGTGCAGTAAGTGCACATGATGCGATTCAACCGCCAATGGAATGGGTGGAGTAAAAGACCAGCAACACTCCATATTATTCAGAAATGACACCATACAGTGCATTCGGGAACTATTCAGACCCCAAGACTTTTCCCACATTTTGCTACGTTACAGCCTTATTCTAAAATTGATTAAATAAATGTTTCCTCAATCTACACACACTACCCCATAATGACAAAGCAAAAACAGGTTAATTCATTTTTTCCAAGTTATTACAAATAAAAACCAGATACCTTATTTACATAAGTATTCAGCCCCTTTGCTATGAGCTCAGGTTTATCCTGTTTCCATTGAACATCTTTGAGATGTTTCTTCAACTTGGAGTCCACCTGTGGCAAATTCAATTGATTGTTCAGGATTTGAAAAGGCACACACCGGTCTATATAAGGTCCCACAGTTGACAATACATGTCAGAGCAAAAACCAAGCCATGAGGTTGAAGGAATTGTCCGTAGAGCTACGAGATAGGATTGTGTCAAGGTACAGATCTGGGGAAGGGTACCAAAAAATGATACAGTATTGGAGGTGGCCTCCATCATTCTTAAATGGAAGAAGTATGGAACCATCAAGACTCTTCCTAGAGCTGGCCGCTCGGCCAAACTGAGAAATTGGTGGAAAAGGGCCTTGGTCAGGGAGGTGACCAAGAACCCGATGGTCACTCTGACAGAGCTACATCTGTGGAGATGGGAGAACCTTCCAGAAAGACAACCATCTCTGCAGCCCTCCACCAATCAGACCTTTATGGTAGAGTGGCCAGACGGAAGCCACTCCCCAGTAAAAAAGGCACATGACATCCCGCTTGGAGTTTGCCAAAAGGCACCTAAAGGACTCAAATCATGAGTAAGAAAATTCTCTGGTCTGATGAAACCAAGATTGAACTCTTTGGCCTGAATGCCAAGCGTCATGTCTGGAGGAAACCTGGCACCATCCCTACGGTGAAGAATGGTGGTGGCAGCATCATCCTGTGGAGATGTTTTTCAGCGGCAGGGACTGGGAGAGTAGTCAGGATCAAGAGAACGATGAACAGAGCAAAGTACAGAGAGATCCTTGATGAAACCCTGCTCCAGAGCGCTCAGGACCTCAGATTTGGGAAAAGGTTCACCTTCCAATAGGACAATGACCCTAAGCCCACAGCCAAGACAACACATGAGTGGCTTCAGGACAAGTCTCTGAATGTCCTTGAGTAGTCAAGCAAGAGAACGGACTTGAACCCGATCGAACAACTCTGGAAACCTGAAAATAGCTGTGCGGCAACACTCCCCATCCAACCTGAGAGCTTGAGGATCTACAGAGAAGAATGGGAGAAACTCCCCAAATACAGGTGTGCCAAGCTTGTAGTGTCATACCCAAGAAGACTTCGAGGATGTAAATCGCTGCCAAAGGTGCTTCAACAAAGTACTGAGTAAAGTGTATGAATACTTATGTAAATGTAATATCAGTTTATTTGTAATAAAGGTGTTTACATTTCTAAAGCTGTTTTTGCTTTGTCGTCATGGGGTAGTGTGTAGATTGAAGGGGGGGGGGGGGGGGGCAATTTAATCAGTTTTAGAATAAGGCTGTAACGTAACAAAATGTGGAAAAGGTCAAGGGGTCTGAATACTTTCCAAATGTACTGTTCATTCTACAGACCCAACTAAGTATTCTCAACAATACTTTTACTGCGGCACCCAGAATAGTTAATGCTCTAAGCCAATGTGTATTCCATATACAGTTATTCGCATTGGTGGCATTTATTTGACCTTAATGTAAATATCACTTAAATATCATTGTTAATGTTTAGACAATTATTTTTCATATCATGAATGGTTGTCACTCTTCTACTCTTACGCGGGGGACTTTTATTCAAATTCCGTGATCCGAAAGTACTTTTTTAGTGTCGCTGACAAGACACTAATCATGTGATGAGTTCGCATATCTAATGCCCATTTGTGCTGCCACTGGACAGCGAAAAACTAAGTTATTTACAATATATTTGAGTTTGTAGTAAAGTGTTGAGTTAGGTAGTAGCTACAGTATTTAATCCTAATCGTCATTTCAAATAATTTGTGACTTCACAGCATTTGCTACCTATGCGACATTTAGCTAGCTAGCAGACTCAGCTAAATACAAATCCCCTAGATACGGCCACGTCATGAGATTTGCAAATGAAAGAGGAATATAATAATACAAATTTAATGGAGTTTCACATCTTCCCATTTAGAGTTTCTGGTGGAGCACAGAAATGCCCTCATCCAGGATATGTGACAAAGACATTTCCAAACGAATCTGCTCACTTTGTTAGTTTTATGGGTGGAACCAACAAGCAGTAACTCCAGCAGGAAGAGAGGCAATAACCATTTGTCTGCCAGCTCACTGACAAGCTACACTTCACAGCCCTGTTCAATGTAATTGCATTAGACTGTTTGAAACTTAAGTTTAAACATGTCTTTAATGTTTATTTGTTTTAGCTGTTAGTGATAATTTCCTAAGTGTTAATACATGGGTTTACATCATTAAGCCTTTATGTGTTATAAATTACCAAAGGGGTCTGACTTTAAATTAAGTACACGGTCATGCGATAGTCTTTATGGATGTGTTATGAATGACCGAATGTATCTCACTTCAAACTAAGTATTACAGGACACTACATAAGTGTCAGTAAGTAGATTATTTACATTTTGCTGATTTTATGAAGGTTCTCTCATGAGCCACAGGTTATTGTATGGTGTGAGAGGAATTTAAAATGGATTGATGGACCTGCAACATTTGTGTGTATGTCAGAACCAAGATTTGGAGTAGTCCAACCTGAGACTACTGCACCAGGTATTCCTCTTCTGTTCCCATGCTGGAGACCAGGGCTTGATTACAACCCGTTACAATGTTGCTAACATTTTGTGACTGATCTTTCAGTGGGGGAGTGGGTGAATGTGTCAAAGACCTGACTGGGCCCAGCACCGCGCGGTATGGCTCGTTTTTGTTGCGTGCGAATTTCTGTATTGAGGGACATGTAACTTGGTTCCAGAAGAAAGACACTTAAAATGTCTTTATGTTGGGGGCTTTTGTCAAGGTAAGTGCTTCTTGGTGTAATGTTGTCCCCAAGCTATTGCACATACTATATCAACCATTCAAAGTTCGCCTTAGTGGGAGTGACCATGGAATTCTATAGGAGTGACCTTACTGAGCATAAAGTTTGTCATCACTAAACAGTCAGTCATAATTATGGCTAAACCCTGCCCATTTCCAGAATAGATTTTCTTAAAATGTGATTTTAAACCTAACCCTAACTAATGAAGGCCAAGTTTGATGCGTTGGTCCACCAGACCTTCCACACATTAGGGCAGAAGTGTCAGGGAACGAGATTAGGTGTAACATGACATCACATTAGAGCGTGTGCCATCCTTCAGCACAACATGTCACCCTTCATAAAGCACATGTTTATATCATATTTGACATAGTGAGTTGTGACACATTGGTGATTGTCACAGTTATGCCACATTTTTTAACCCTTTATAAAGAATGACATATGGTTATAGATGCTTTTTTAACATGTAGTGCCTATGAAGGCTTTGTAAACTGATCATTTAAAGCGGGACCAAAAATTGTGTAATATGTATGTCCAAAATTTATTAAAAAAAAAGATTGGATTTAAGCTGATTGGCCTCAAAATTAGTAAACTCCTGTGGATTTGAAACTAAAGTGCCAAAATGATCCCCCTTTAAATGCATACAGAAAATGATGTAGGGTGCAATAAATTATAGGAGTACACACACAAAACATTGACCATTTAGGATTGAAAACATTAAAAAAATACAATCAAAATATATATTAGTAATACTTTTAATTATTGGTTGTATGATAACTAGTATAAAATAAACATTTCTGCACAATGTTATTTTCGTAATAATTATTAATTTACAAAGTAACAGGAAGAGACTCTTATTCTGAAGGATTCCAAAAATCTGTGACCTGGAAGTATTTAGCTAGTTAATCTTGTCTGCTTCACAGTGGTCAAAACAACGTCCACATTAAGGTTTTTATTGTTGTGATTTAGAGGATTGTTAACATCCTGGAACTTAAAATGAAATATTTAACTGCACCGCATCACATACTTATCCCAGGTCATCTTTAATTCGCGTTGGCGACAAGGCGTGGTTGATAGATGTTATCTAGATAACGCTAGCTAGCTGCAAACAATGGCTAACTGTATGGTTTTTCACACTCAAATAGCCTCCATCATGGAGGTGCTAGCAAATGCAGCCGTGGCAGAGATCTGTAAACTTGTAGACGATGACTATGCAGTGTTTCGTTTGGAAATAACTCAAAGCCAGAAAGAAAACAGGGCATTGCGGAGGAAACTACTGGAACTGAAGGTGGCACGGGAGCGCGCAGAGAGGACAATGCGAGAGCGCGTCCTTGCCAGTCGTCCCAGTAGTGTCAAAAATCTCGATCGATACAGAGGAATGGCAAGAGGTACATTTTGAAGGAGGACGAAGGTGCGCTGCCTGTCGCCCCTAGTATATAGCACAGTACCTGCACTAGCTACAGATTGTAACACCAGATAATGAATGTGATTTAACTAAACATTTTTGGACCATTAACTAACCTCACCTGGTATTGGCGATTCTATCTTCGTCCTCGGATTTGTGGAAACAGGAGTCTAATTAAATGTCTGTGTCCAGTTGCAGGGTCCGTTTTATTTTAAAAACGTAGCATTTTCCAAATTCAATCAGATTTTTGGTCCATTAAGTAACCGAGACCTGTGTCTGTCATCATGATAGACAGTTTGGGGTGGACTCACCTGTCTCAATCAATGGTGGAGTTAATTTTGCTTGGCCGGTGCCCCTGGTAAGTGGAGATTCATTTAAGGACCAATGGAAAGGTCACAAACTCCGCTGGGTCATTCAAAAGGAACTGACCAGTGAGAAGATTTGAAAAAGACAGGGTTGAACATTGTTGGATTAGTTTATGGACCCAAAAAATGATTTTAATAAACAGAGCATTTTCTAAATTCAAACTGACCCCTGCAACTGGACAGACATTTTATGAGACTCCTGTTTCCACGAATTGAGGATGAAGAGGGTATCTGCCAATACCTAGTTAGTTAAAAATCTCAAGCTACGTTTTGTATAGCCACACCTGTAACTACTAGTACAATAGATAGCAAAATGTTTTGGTTGAATCACATTATCCGGTGTTAGTCTGTAGCTCCCCTGCCTGCACATGTGTTCAGGTGTTTTATCCAAAATTGGATCTTGGTCAGTTTTTGGATAGTATGCATTAATTCCCCTAATTACTTAGCTATCTAGCACAAAGACACTATCATATTCTAACCAGATTCTTGATTTACTGCATTTCTTATTATTTGCTAATTGAAAACAATGTGATGCATGGAACATAATACATCAATCAATAAATAGTATATCAAGAAGTTATGAGAAGTGTTACCTTACTTCCGGGCCAATTCTAGACAGTGTCAATAATGTACAATATAGCATTGAGCATTGACAGTAGTTAACCTAACCACCTCTTTTCTCCCTATCACTCTCTCAGGTGAAGGACATCTCACTGGAGGCCACAGGATCTCTGTGAAACCAGCAGAACACAATACATGGAGAGATGACCAACCAATCACTGTTGATGAGGGGAGTAGAACCTCAACCCAGCACGTTATCGTGATAGAGGTTAGTGTTACATTTAACATTGAATTACAGTTCCTTTTGTAAATCAAATGTGGCCATTTTTTTTAGATAGGCTCCCCTCAGCTATTCACTTGCTTACATGTACATCCTCATTTATCTGCCTTAGGGGAGCTTGTGAGACCCTACGACAACTAAACTAATGTACCGGTAATAACCTCTTGTCTTGTTAGTCTGCAGATGCAGAGCCTGCAGGTCCTGGGGTCAAACAGGAGAGGTCTGAAGGAGAGGAGAACCAACTCAACGGCAGAGACATCCAGACTGGGGCAGATGGAGCGCCCCTTGTAGCCACGGAGGACCCCACCAACGCCCCAGCGCAGCTCAGGACCCAATGCAGTATCACGGAGGTCAGTGGAACGCCGAACGCCATCCTCAAGCCAGAGACAGACACCAAGACTTTAACTGTAACACACAGGCTTTTACACAAAGGATCTGACGACAGGTCAGACCTAGAGAGACTGGAGACTGGGCTGTCCTCCTGCTCCTGGCTCAGAGTATATACCGCTATTTCACCATAGCCAGAGGATGGTTAATTCCCATGGTGATAGTGACGTGTTAGACACTGGTGGTGATGATCCGTCTTGTTCTTACACTACAGAGATGGACCTTGGCAACAAGCCCATGGGTTTAGAAAGACAGACTGATCTGTCCAGAGGGGACTGGAACCAGTACAGTAGTAGTGTATACTCTGAAGGGTGCCTAGATAAGGGTAGGGTCTGGTTGTAGATGAGGTGATTGTGAAAGTGGAGGGCGACGTTCCTCCCACATGGAATCCAGATTGTCCTTCTCCTAGGAGACTCTCACAGGGCAGAGATTTCTTAGATTACAGGGGAAGCTTAGAGACTAATCTAATTGTCGCAACCCACTCCCCTTTACACTCGTTCAGGCATCGTGAGCCAGTGTCCACGACAATGGGGCCTTCCGATTCAAACGGCTATGTCCTTTTCGATCAGGTATTGAACTGAAATGACAGGGCTAGTGCCCAGCCTCCTGGAGGGGGAGCCAGATCAGGCAAAAGTAAAGAGAAACGGTTCCTCTCTCTGCATGTTCTGTAACGAAGGCTTCAGCTGCTCCCAGAAGGTGGAGATCCAACAGAGGTTCCACACAGGGGTGAAACCCTACAGCTGCCCCCAGTGTCACATGTGCTTCACCCAGACTGGCAGCCTGAAGAGGCACCTGAAGGTCCACACGTGAGAAAGGCCGTTTGCCTGTATGCATTGCGGGAAGAGGTTCTCAGAGAGGACCTACCTCAGGATACACCAGCAGAAAAATCATTCCACTCTATAAAATGGAAACCTTTCTACTTTGTAGCTTATTACGTTTAGATCAAACCCTGCATTAAAAAGACAAAGATTCATTTTCATTGTTGTCAGCAGAAAAGGTCCACAGATGCATTTGGAATAATGAGATTGACAGATTTCAGTGTTTAATATTCCTAGTTAGAATATTGCATGGTACAGTATGTCACATATAAGCTTAAAAAGTCTTGTTACATAGTTTTTGTACTGAGTAGGCTATATGATAACAAATGCCTGTTTCATTTTTAATGGTGTATTTAAATGTTTTTCTGTTCAATAGAATGAAAAGTCCCATTTTGTGTTTAAGACTTGAGACTCTTTAGTATACAGTACCAGTCAAGACTCATTCAAGGGTTTTTTAATATTTTTTTCTATCTTCTATATTGTAGAATACTAGTGAAGACATTACACTATACAATAACACATATGGAATCATGTAGTAACCAAAGAAAGTTTAAAACAAATCAAAATATATTTTAGATTTTTCATAGCCACCCCTTGCCTTGTTGACAGCTTTGCACACTCTTGGCATTCTCTCAACCAGCTTCATGAGGAATGCTTTTCCAACAGTCTGGAATGAGTTCCCACATATGCTGAGCACTTGTTGGCTGCTTTTCCTTCACTCTGCCATCCAACTCATCCCAACCCATCTCAATTGGGTTGAGGTCGGGTGATTGTGGATGCCAGGTCATCTGATGCAGCACTCCATCACTCTCCTTCTTGGTCAAATAGCCCTTACACTGCCGTGAGGTGTGTTGGGTCATTGTCCTGTTGAAAAACAAATGATAGTGGGACTAAGTGCAAACCAGATGGGATAGCGTATCGCTGCAGAATGCTGTGGTAGCCATGCTGGTTAAGTGTGCTTTGAATTCTAAATAAATCACAGACAGTTTTACCAGCAAAGCACCCCCACACCATCAAATCTCCTCCTCCATGCTTCACGGTGGGAACTACACATGCGGAGATCATCCGTTCACCGACTCTGCGTCTCACAAAGATACGGCAGTTGGAACCAAAAATCTCAAATTTGGACCCATCAGACCAAATGACAGATTTCCAACGGTCTAATGTCCATTGCTCACATTTCTTGGCCCAAGCAAGTCTCTTCTTCTTATTGGTATCCTTTAGTAGTGATTTCTTTGCAGCAATTCGACCATGAAGGCCTGATTCACACAGTCTCCTCTGAACAGTTGATGTGTTGAGATGTCTGTTACTTTAATTCTATGAAGCATTTATTTGAGGTGCAGTTAATTCTAATGAACTTATCCTCTGCTGCAGAGGTAACTATGGGTCTTCCTTTCCTATGGCAGTCCACATGAGAGCCAGTTTCATCATAGCGCTTGATGGTTTTTGCGACTGCATATGAAGAAACGTTCTAAGGTCTTTTACCAAATAGCGCTATCTTCTGTATACCACCCCTACCTTGTCACAACAACTGATATTCTCAAATGCATTAAGAATGATTGAAATTCCACAAATTAACTTTGAACAAGGCACACCTGTTAATTGAAAGGCATTCCAGATGACTACCTCATGAAGCTGGTTGAGAGAATGCAAAGAGTGTGCAAAGTTGTCAAGGCAAAGGGTGGCTACTTTGAAGAATCTCAAATATAACATCGGTTTTAACACTTGTTTTTGCGGGGGGGTTACTACATAATTCCATGTGTTATTTCATAGTTTAAAAAACCCTGTAATTTTTTATTTAACCTTTTATTTAACCAGGTAGGCCAGTTGAGAACAAGTTCTCATTTACAACTGTGACCTGGCCAAGATAAAGCAAAGCAGTGCGACAACAGAGTTACACATGGGATAAACAAATGTACAGTCAATAACACAAAATATATAAAAAATCTGTATACAGTGTGTGTAAATGAAGTAAGGAGGTAAGGCAATAAATAGGCTAATAGTGGTGAGGTAATTACAATTTATCAATTTACACTGGAGTGATATGTGCAGATGAGGATGTGCAAGTAGGAATACTGGTGTGCAAAAGAGCAGAAAAACAAATATGGGGAAACGTAGGTAGTTGGTTGGATGGGCTGTGTACAACTGCAGCGATCGGTAAGCTGCTCTGACAGCTGACGCTTAAAAGTTAGTGAGGGAGATATAAGTCTCCAACTTCAGTGATTTTTGCAATTCGTTCCAGTCATTGGCTTTAGAGAACTGTAAGGAAAGGCAGCCAAAGGAGGTGTTGGCTTTGGGGATGACCAGTGAAATATACAGTTGAAGTCGGAAGTTTACATACACTAAGGTTGGAGTTATTAAAACTTGTTTTTCAACCACTCCACAAATGTCTTGTTAACAAACTATAGTTTTGGCAAGTCGGTTAGGACATCTACTTTGTGCATGACACAAGTCATTTTTCCAACAATTGTTAAGACAGGTTATTTCACTTATTCACTATCACAATTCCAGTGGGTCAGACGTTTACATACACTAAGTTGACTGTGCCTTTAAACAGCTTGGAAAATTCCAGAAAATGATGTCATGGCTATAGAAGCTTCTGATAGGCTAATTGACATTTGTACCTGTGGATGTATTTCAAGGCCTACCTTCAAACTCAGTGCCTCTTTGCTTGACATCATGGGAAAATCAAAAGAAATCAGCCAAGACCTCAGAGAAAAGAATTGTGGACCTCCACAAGTCTGGTTCATCCTTGGGAGCAATTTCCAAATGCCTGAAGGTACCACGTTCATCTGTACAAACAATAGTATGCAAGTATAAACACCATGGGACCACGCAGTTGTCATACCGCTCAGGAAGGAGACGCGTTCTGTCTCCTAGAGTAACGTACTTTGGTGCGAAAAGTGCAACTCAATCTCAGAACAGCAAAGGACCTTGTGAAGATGCTGGAGGAAACAGGTACAAAAGTATCTTTATCCACAGTAAAACGAGTCCTATATCGACATAACCTGAAAGGCCGCTCAGCAAGGAAGAAGCCACTGCTCCAAAACCGCTATTAAAAAAAGCTAGAGTACGGTTTGCAACTGCACATGGGGACAAAGATTGTACTTTTTGGAGAAATGTCCTCTGGTCTGATGAAACAAAAATGGAACTGTTTGACCATCATTATGTTTGGAGGAAAAAGGGGGAAGCTTGCAAACCGAAGAACACCATCCCAACCGTGAATCACGGGGGTGGCAGCATCATGTGGGGGTGCTTTGCTGCAGAAAGGACTGGCGCACTTCACAAAATAGATGGTGTCATGAGGGAGGAAAATTATGTGGATATATTGAAGCAACATCTCAACACATCAGTCAGGAAGTTAAAGCTAGGTTGCAAATGGGTCTTCCAAATGGACAATGACACCAAGCATACTTCCAAAGTTGTGGCAAAATGGCTTAAGGACAACAAAGCCAAGGTATTGGAGTGGCCATCACAAAGCCCTGACCTCAATCTCATAGAAAATTTGTGGGCAGAACTGAAAAAGCGTGTGCGAGCAAGGAGGCCTACAAACCTGACTCAGTTACACCAGCTCTGTCAGGAGGAATGGGTCAAAATTCACCCAACTTATTGTGGGAAGCTTGTGGAAGGCTACCCGAAACGTTTTACCCAAGTTAAACAATTTAAAGGAAATACTACCAAATACTAATTGAGTGTATGTAAACTTCTGACCCACTGGGAATGTGATGAAAGAAATAAAAGCTGAAATAAATCACTCTACTATTATTCTGACATTTCACATTCTTAAAATAAAGTGGTGATCTTAACTGACCTAAGACAGGGAATTTTTACTAGGATTAAATGTCAGGAATTGTTTAACTGAGTTTAAATGTATTTGGCTATGGTGTATGTAAACTTCCGACTTCAACTGTACCTGCTGGAGCGCGTGCTATGGGTGGGTGTTGCTCTGGTGACCAGTGAGCTGAGATAAGATGGAGCTTTACCTAGCAAAGACTTTTAGATGACCTGGAGCCAGTGGGTTAGGCGACGAATATGTAGCAAGGACCAGCCAACGAGAGCATACAGGTCGCAGTGGTGGGTAGTATATAGGGCTTTGGTGACTAAATGGATGGCACTGTGATAGATTGCATCCCATTTTCTGAGTAGAGTGTTGGAGGCTACTTTGTAAATGACATCGCCGAATTCAAGGATCGGTAGGATAGTGATAGTCAGTTTTACGAGGGTATGTTTGGCAGCATGAGTGAAGGAGGCTTTTTTGCGAAATAGGAAGCCGATTCTAGATTTAACTTTGGATTGGAGATGCTTAATCTGAGTTTACAGTCTAGCCAGACACCTAGGTATTTATACTTGTCCACATATTCTAAGTCAGAACCGTCCAGAGTAGTGATGCTAGTCGGGCGAGCGGGTAGTGATCGATTTAAGAGCATGCATTTCGTTTTACTAGCATTTAAGAGCAGTTGGAGGCCACGGAAGGAGTGTTGTATGGCGTTGATGGGAATGGACCCTGTTTTTGTTTGGTCGGTCACACACAAAGCACTGATTACATTATCAATGGTGGTTATGACTTGCATGGTGGACCCAAACTGCTCGCTGCAATAGAATGGTAACGCAGCGATCAGGCTGGTTCCACCAGGCTTGGTTATGAAGGTGAATTGGAACAAAACTTATCTGTTTCGACCTTTGACCAGGTCAAATGTCACCAACCTGATTCAAGCGTCCTCCCTGTTCAATTTATAGGAATGCTCACAGCGAGGGCATGTCTGTGTGATGTTGAGGGTCCCCTTGCTGGTCTTCTCTATGTTGCATGTTTGGCAGCAAACTGAACATCTCTCTAACAACTGCTGCAAGCGATCCTCAAACAATGGACTTCCTCATCTTATGAGGTGGTGTTGACTGGGATAGCCTGTGACAGCGTTATACAATAGAAAGCCAAGTGGTAAATTGCATTTTGTTATAAATAAAGTACAAAGCTTTTTGATAATGCCCGTCACAACCAAAATGACTGTACTACTTGACTGTGTGATTCACCTACTAGTTTAACAAACTGTGTGTTTTTTTATACAACTTTTCATATAACACACATTACCTTTGTCGATGAAGCCGTCTGTCATCAGGGCAGTAACTAGGGTCAAGCTAGTTCTAGGTCGTCATTAGTTGCCACAAAGTCATAAACCAGGCCAATTTCTACAATTTAACTTATTAAGATGTGATTTTTAAAAGTAACCTTAAATTAAGAACGACCTTTTTTGCCATATAATCGATTGTGGCTGTGGAAACCCTAATGATATGCCTTATAGATGTAGACTGACTGTAGCTCCAGATTGGATTCAGGCCAGGGACGCCATTGCGGGTTGTTGCTCCTAGTTCATCGTATTAGACTCAGGCATGAGTTAACCACCACCATAGTTGCATTCATTATTTAGTTTTGCTCTTAAATAACGTACAGAATACACTTATGAGTTACAAACTAATTTGCAGATCCGAATTGTCAAATGATAACGTTATATAACCAGCAGTATGAGCTACCACCTAACTCAATTGTAATGAGATAGTTATCTAGCTAGTTATGCTAAAACGCTAACTAGCCTACTTCGTTTTATCAAAAGATAGCTAACCAATAACGGTGTTAGCGAAATTATCCCAGAGGTCATATTACAGTATTTCTGGTTATACTCACCACCACCGAACGTTGCACACCAAGCTAGCGTTACTATACTGGTGGTGCAGAGGGGACTGACGAACTCCAACCACCTTTCCGCATACTAGGGTCCTTCGGCAGGGCATGTAAACCGTATAACTGTGTGGAGCCATGGTCAATCCATATAGGGCTTTTCAGTCAGAAACGGCGATGAAAAAAATAGCCCCATTCTGAAAAGTGAAGCGGATGGGGCGATTTGCACGTGGAGCTTGGCAAAATTGGGGATGATTTGTTGACATAATTGTAATCCAAAACCAAACTTCATTCACTCGTTGTGAAGCACTGGGTTCCAAACTCCGTTTTTGACAAGACTGATTTGGACAAGACTGATTGTCCTATTTTCACTTTGTAGTCAATTTTGACACTATAGTTCATGTTTGTGACTTATAAATGCCACATGGGCCATTTTCAATGGGATTAGTTGCTTTTTATTGGCAGTTGCTCTTTATGATTTTTATTAGGCTGATACGGAAATTGTTACAGGAAATAATCAATGTTCACAAGTATGGCCCTTACATGTTGAAAGTGTATTTATTACCTGTGTGTATGTACCTGAGGGAGTGTATGTCTGTGTAATCTGTATCACCTGTCTCTTCCAGGAGGAGGAGGGTCCAGAGGTGCTGCTGGTGAAGGGGGAGGGGTGTGAGGAGGGTCTGTGGAAGCCTGAGGGGAACATGGTCATGGAGGACAACCAGACTACACCTCCTCCTGAACCCACAGAGGAACCAGCTGAGCAGCACAGGACCACACACAGTCTCACTGAGGTGAGCCCACTGTGAACAACTGTCTGAATGGTATTAGGTCAGGGTCTGTATCCACAAAGCCTCTCAGAGTAGGAGTGCTGATCTAGGATCAGTTTTGCCTTTTAGATCATAATGAATATAATTATTTGGAAAGATCCTAGATCAGCAATCCTACTCTGAGACTCTTTGTAGATACGGGCCCAGGTCTTGGTTAAATTTGTCTTAAGTGTGGGACCATACCTTTTGAATTATCAAACCATTAAAGAGTGTCAAGTAATCAAATCAACTAATACAGTTAAATAGTACTCATAGCAATCCCTCATTGCCCAATCAGAAGATGCTTCATAGCAGGGTGCTCATATCAGATTTCTTAATCCAACATCCTCTCACTCTGTATCTCTTACAGTCAGTAGACATGGAGGAATGGAAGCCTGATCTGCTGCTAGTCAAAGAGGAGACAATAGAGGACGGACAAGAGAGCATTGACCTGCTGAGTGGACTAACGATGGGGGAGCAAGGTAAGGAAGAAATACATATAGCCTGCATACAGTAATAGATCTTCAATGGGAATAGTGTTGCACCTGGGAATTTGTGTCTGAATGTTCATCATTCATAAAATTAAATCAATACAACCTATGTTTCCATCCAAAAACACGCATAATGTATAAACTTGAAACTAGAGTTTTCTCTGCCATGTTTGTAAAGTGTATTTTCTAACCTCTTCCTGCAGGTGGTTGGCTGGAGGCTAACAGAGGAGACTGGGTGGCCAACTTGGTTTCCCAAACCCAGACAGGTGCAGCCAAAGGCCCTGGGGACGACATCACTGAGCAAGCCAGGACCATAGGCGACATAGTGGAGGTCAGTGGATGGGACAGCGTCCTCAACTCTGAGCTGCGGTACAATACTGTTAACCACAAACAGAAACAGACAGTCAAACACAAAACAACATCCGATCTTGACAGCAAACTGTCTGAGACCAGGCCGAGGCGTAGATTTGTTCTGCAGGGACAGGGAGGTGACCGTATGTGGAGGGAGAGAACAGACTCGGCAAGCGATGCTCCGTCCTGCTCCTATAGTTGTGATTCAGAGAGACTGATGGCGCCTCAGGTTAACCCCCTAACAGGTGCTGCATTCAACCTGCCTTCTATAGGATCTATCAACTGGAACATGGACCCTGCGACACCACAGAAACTCCCTGGCCTTCATCCTCCTCACACTCCCCTAATGTTAAAGCAGACCTCAGACAATGCCAGTGCCTCAACACTAAATGCCTACACAAACCCATTGACAAATGACAGTAGTAGAGACGGAATCAGTAAAGGTCACAGCGCCAAAGAGAAGTGCTTTCCGTGTTCGTTCTGTGAGAAGTCCTTCAGTTTCCCCCTAGAGGTGGAGATCCACCAGAGGATGCACACGGGGGAGAAATCGTTCAGCTGCCATCTGTGCCGGGCCAGTTTCTCACACTCGTTCAACCTAAAGAGGCACCATATGGTCCACACAGGGGAGAAACCCTACAGCTGTCCCCAGTGTGAGAGGAGGTTCTCCCACCAGCACCAGCTGAAGAGGCACCTGAAGGTCCACACGGGAGAGAGGCCATTCGCCTGTATGCATTGCGGGAAGAGGTTCTCAGAGAGGAGTAACCTCAGGATACACCAACAGAAAATACACACAGCCCATGTATAGAGTATTGTAACAAGTCATAAATTACTAGTTAGTGTGTTTGTAGTTCACTTTGTTGGTTTGGGATGTAGCAGGGAACTGGATGAGGTGAACTGAGGAGGGAATGAGTGTGATAAGGCAGAATAGATGATATGGTGATGGTTGGTGTGATTGTGTCTGTAAAAATGCTTCACTGATGAAGAGTGACAACTATGTCCCTATAGGTTGATACTGGTGTTTTATAGTGGGATAATGATAGTGCCTTAATTCACTTGACAAAATAGATAAGATCCGTGTAACGTAATGTTGAACCTTTTCCAAAGTATTCTAAAATTAAATTTTATCAAAGCGAGGGTACCAGATTTACAGAAATGGTAAAGTGTTACCATAGTGAGAAAAGTTATTCTACTTGTCACATGTATCGTTTTGTGCAATGAAAGTACTGTACTTCATGTTGTGACTGTATGACCATTTTTTTAAATTAAATAAAAACTGTACTGACTGATTTGGTTATTTTTGTATCATTGCAGGGTCTGAGTTTCCCTTATCTCAGTGGAACCAAAACATTATACTTCATTCTTGAGTCAACAGATATGGACATTTGTTTTTTATAATAAACTCCAATGGGTCTGTATTGTTAAGTATTTTAATCACAGTGTTAGAGATAGGTTTGACTGGTTAACATTTCATAATGTCATGTTTCTGTGTGTACAGCAAAGCATTCCTTATATAAACCTTTATATTATCTTCTGTTCAATTTGTGTTTACAGTCTGCAGTCCATGAGGACCTGCTGATAGCCGGTGTTGCTGGTAGGAGAGACTGGACCTCTGAAGCAGCTGGTCACAAACCCTGGCCCCGGATCAGGACAGTGGATCAAGAGCCGTCACTATTCCTTCCTGATTCAGATTCAGGACGGAACCACGAGGGACAAAGACTCGACCATCACGCAGAACACAACCAGTGGACAGGTGGACTGAACAACCTCAGTCCTGGTGGTCATCAGAGAGACAGAGGCTCAAGTCAGGGATCCAGTCTGCAGCCCAGACCCTTCTCTTTACAGTCTCAGTGCAGGGATGAAGCAGGGCCTGGGGCTGATAGAGATAGACCCTCCTGTTCCTATGATACAAACAGCACAGTATCCATGATGAACAGAGCATGTCACCCTGGGGTTCAGCCTTTACAGAGAGTGACAGGCGCCCCCCCTGGTGGTAGTCTATCAGCAAGTCGGTCTTCTCCGTCAGGGTCTTGTCTAATGACTGGTGAATGGGTTCATAGAAGGCCTGGACCTGGGCCTAGCCTTCCTCGGTTACCTCATGGTTACCCTACCAATACAGACCGGGTCAGGATGGGTGTTCTCCACAAGAGGTACTTATGCTATAACACAGCACACAATCCCAACAACACCCAAACAATTGCTAGAGGTCAAGGAAGGAGCTCAAAGACTAACCACCTGACGGTGGTGGCTCCTGCTTCTACTTCCTCTGGTGTCATTGGGTCACAATGTGGGAGGCCGAGCATGAGGGCGGACCCAGACAAGCCGTATGCCTGCCCCACGTGTGGGAAGCGCTTTGCTGAGGTGAACTATGTGAAGAAGCACCAGAGGGTCCACACAGGGGTGAAACCCTTCAGCTGTACCCAGTGTCACATGCGCTTCGCCCAGGCTGGTGACCTGAGGAGGCACCAGAGGGTCCACACAGGGGAGAAACCCTACAGCTGTCCCCAGTGTGAGAAGAGGTTCTCCCGCCAGTACCAGCTGAATGTGCACCTGAAGGTCCACACGGGAGAAAAGCGGTTTGTTCGCCTGCATGCACTGCGAGAGGAGGTTCTCAGAGAGGAGCTATCTCAGCATACACCAGCAGAAAAACCATTCCACTCTATAACATAGAAAATTACAATTCTACTCGATAGCTTCTGATGTTTAGATCAAACCCTGAGTAACAGATTTCAGTGTTGAATATTGCATCCAGACATTTGATATACACGGTATAAGGCACAAACAGTGCCTTCATAAAGTATTCATACCCCTTGACTTATTCCACATTTTGTTGAATACAGCCTGAATTCAAAATGTATTAAATATTTTTTTAAATCTCAGTCTACACACAATACCCCATAAAGACAAAGTGAACATGTTTTTAGAAATGTATTGAAAATTAAATATATAACTAGCAAATTTATTGAAGTATTCACACCCCTGACTCAATACATGTTAGAATCACCTTTGGCAGTGATTACAGCTGTGAGTCTTTCTGAGTATGTCTCTAAGAGCATGACACACCTGGAATGTACAATATTTGCACATTATTTTACAAATTCTTAAAGCTCTGTCAAGTTGGTTGTTGATCATTGCCAGACAGACATTTTCAAGTCTTGCCATATTTAAGTCAAAACTGTATCTAGGCCACTCAGGAACATTCAATTTTGTCTTGGTAAGCAACTACATTATAATTTTTGCCTTGTGTTTTAGGTTATTGTCCTGCTGAAAGGTGAAGTTGTCTCCCAGTGTCTGATGGAAAGCAGACTGAACCAGGTTTTCCTCTAGGATTTTGCCTGTGCGTAGCTCTATTCCGTTTCTGTTTATCCTAAAATGTATCCTTAGTCCTTGCTGATGACAAGAATACTCATAACATGATGCAGCCACCACCATGCTTGAAATTATGAAGAGTGGTACTCAGTGATGTGTTGTTGGAATTTTCCCAAATATAAAGCTTTGTATTCAGGACAAAAAGTTAATTTCATCGACACATTTTTTGCAGTTTTACTTTGGTACCTTATTGCAAACAGGATGCATGTTTTGAAATATTTTTATTCTGTACAGACTTCCTTCTTTTCACTCTGTCAATTAGGTTAGTATTGTGGAGTAACCCGTGTGGACCTTCAGGTGCCTCTTCAGTGGAGTACAATGTTGTTGATTCATCCTATCAGAGCCATTAAACTCCCTGAGCGGTTTCCTTCCTCTCCGGCAACTGAGTTAGGAAAGATGTCTGTATCTTTGTAGTGACTGGGTGTATTGATACACCAGCCAAAGTGTAATTATTAAGTTCATGTTCAAAGGGCTATTTAATGTCTGCTCCCCCCCCCCCCCCATCTACCAATAGGTTCCCTTCTTTGTGAGGCATTGGAAAACCTCCCTTGTCTTTGTGGTTGAATATGTGTTTTAAATTCACTGCTCGACTGAGGGTACTTACAGATAATTAGATATTTCTGGGGTACAGAGATGAGGTAGTCATTCATAAATCATGTTAAACACTATTATTGCACACAGAGTGTGTTCATGCAGCTTATGTGACTTAACACATGCACATTTTCACTCCTGAACTTATTTAGGCTTGCCATAGCAAATGGGTTGAATACAGACTCAAGACATTTGATTTTCATTTTTAAATCATTTGTAAACATGTCGAAAAACATAATTCCACTTTGACATCATGGGTCATTGTGTGTAGGCCGGTGACAAAATCTGAATTTAACTATTTTAAATTCAAGCTTTAACAAAAAAGCATGTTGCATTTTGTGTTTGTACTGTGTAGGTTATATGATGTTTACAAATGCCTGTTTCATGACTTCCAATCAAATAAAAAATAAAATCCCAAGAAACTTTTAATGAGAAAATAAATGCAGTTTATCAACGTGGGAGGCCGAGCATCAAGCGGTACGCCTGCCCCACGTGTAGTAAGCGCTTTGCTAGGGCAAACTATTTGAAGGAGCACCAGACCATTCACACTGAGAGGTACTCTAAGTGCAAACTATGTTACAAGATCTTCTCTTTCCAGAGTAACTTTACCTGACATAGGAGTGTCCACAACGGGGAGATATGGTAGCAGTGTAGCTTGAGATGTACACAGGGGATATCTGAGAACCATTCTTTAGTTGACATATTATAAACTGAGCAAAAAAAGAAACGTCCCTTTTTCAGAACCCTGTCTTTCAAAGATAATTTGTAAAAATCCAAATAACTTCACAGGTCATTGTAAAGGGTTTAAACACTGTTTCCCATGCTTGTTCAATGAACCATAAACAATTAATGAATATGCACCTGTGGAACGGTCGTTAAGACACTATCAGCTTACAGACGGTAGGCAATTAAGGTCACAGTTATGAAAACTTGGGACACTAAAGAGGCCTTTCTACTGACTCTGAAAAACACCAAAAGAAAGATGCCCAGTGTCCCTGCTCATCTGCGTGAACATGCCTTAGGCATGCTGCAAGGAGGCATGAGGACTGCAGATGTGGCCAGGGCAATAAATTGCAATGTCCGTACTGTGAGACGCCTAAGACAGCGCTACAGGGAGACGGGACTTACAGCTGATCGTCCTCACAGTGGCAGACCACGTGTAACAACACCTGCACAGGATCGGTACATCCAAACATCACACCTGCGGGACAGGTACAGGATGGCAACAGCAACTGCCCGGGTTACACCAGGAACGCACAATCCCCCCCATCAGTGCTCAGACTGTCCGCAATAGGCTGAGAGGCTGGACTGAGGACTTGTAGGCCTGTTGTAAAGGCTGGTTCTCACCAGACATCACCGGCAACAACGTCGCCTATGGGCACAAACCCACTGTCGCTGGACCAGACAGGACTGGCAAAAAGTGCTCTTCTCTAACGAGTCGCGGTTTTGTCTCACCAGGGGTGATGGTCGGATTCGTGTTTATCGTCGAAGGAATGAGTGTTACACCGAGGCCTGTACTCTGAAGCGAGATCGATTTGGAGGTGGAGGGTCCGTCATGGTCTGGAACGGTGTGTCACAGCATCATCGGACTGAGCTTGTTGTCATTGCAGGCAATCTCAAAGCTGTGCATTACAGGGAAGACATCCTTCTCCCTCATATGGTACCCTTCCTGCAGGCTCATCCTGACATGACCCTCCAGCATGACAATGCCATCAGCCATACTGCTCGTTCTGTGTGTGATTTCCTGCAAGATAGGAATGTCAGTGTTCTGCCATGGCCAGCTAAGAGCCCGGATCTCAATCCCATTGAGCACGTCTGGGTCCTGTTGGATCGGTGGGTGAGGGCTAGGGTCATTCTCCCCAGAAATGTCCGGGAACTTGCAGGTGCCTTGGTGGAAGAGTGGGGTAACATCTCACAGCAAGAACTGGCAAATCTGGTGCAGTCCATGAGGAGGAGATGCACTGCAGTACTTAATGCAGCTGGCCACACCAGATACTGACTGTTACTTTTGATTTTGACCCACCCTTTGTTCAGGGACACATTATTCCATTTCTGTTAGTCACATGTCTGTGGAACTTGTTCAGTTTATGTCTCAGTTGTTGAATCCTGTTATGTTCATAACATGTGTAAATATTTGTAAGTTTGCTGAATATAAACGCAATTGACAGTTAGAGGACGTTTCTTTTTTTGCTGAGTTTAGTTTAGTTATGTTAAGTGTCTTGGAGTAATTAACCACATACCCCTCATTAACTTGTCATTTGAAACAGACTTGAGTAAATACATGTTTTTAGAGAGACAGTAAACCTAGGCTAAAACAAGGACAGTTTAATATTTACCTTAATGAGGTGATGTAGATGGAATAAAGACATTTTATTATTTTCTACTCTATTCTTGTTAACACACTGTTCTTTCTAAACAAATCTGCTCTCAACTTGAAAGATACTGATCAGAGGAGATTTGATGTGTACTGTAGTAAGCAGTAACGTATTTCAAAGAACAGCGTGCATACATTTTTCATTTCACAACACACACAACACATCCTTCTCTTCAGTGTAAACGGGAGTAAACAGTGGGAGAGAATGGCGGGATGTTTTTTGTTGGGCAAGAAAGATGGCGTAAGTGGATGCTGAGTTCAGATCAAACAGAGCGTCAAGCGAAGTTGGTGAAGACGAATGTTCTGAATAGACAAGTAGTGTCAAACTGGAACAAAAAGTTAATTGTCTAAAATTGGAGTGGAGGATATGTGTATGAATTATAATGAATCGCTTCTTTTTGGGATGCAATTGTTGATTAAGGATGTACAGTATATGTGGGAGACCCATTTAAGGTGTCGAAAATGTTGAAGTATGCTCTTGGGAAAAGTCAGAGCAACCAGGAGTGGTTGATTAATTGAATATCTGAAGAACAGAGGAAGATTGCAGTGAGCCTCACAAGAATCTGGACACAAGGTTTTTTGGCTTTGAACTTCGGAGTAGAGCACCTGTCAAAGGAGTCATATTTTATTTGTTTAACTAGGAAAGTCTGTTAAGAACAAATTATTTTTTACAATGACGGCCTACCAAAAGGCAAAAGGCCTTCTATGTGGACAAAATGTAGGAAAAAACACATGACAAGAGAGCAACCACAATACTACATAAAGAAAGACCTAAGACAACAACACAGCATGGTAGCAACACAACATGACAACACAACATGGCAGTACATGGTGCCTGGCGTCTGACCCGCTTAGTGAATGGAGAAACATCATCTGTCGGTCCTGTTGTTTTTTGATTCAGAGCAAATACCTACGCACATGAAGCTCGGTTATGTAAGATATGCTGTAAGAGCTTTCGTCCCCAAACCTTTGCAGTATATGTATTGTAAAGGATTTGGCCATGTTTCAAGTGTGTGCAGACAGATGGAGTACGGTGTGTAGAAGGATGACGGTGTTGCAGTTGTGGTGGGAATCATGATCCCGAGTTCCTGGAGTGTCCTATAAGGGTGACGGAGATTGAGGTGACAAATGTTAGGGCGATCAATCGAATCTCCTACGTGGATATGATTCAAATGTGAGGCTAGTGAAGATAAAGTGCCTTGCAAAAGTATTCATCCCCGTTGGCGTTTTTCCTATTTTGTTGCATTACAACCTGTAATTTAAATTGATTTTATTTGGATTTCATGTAATGGACATACACAAAATAGTCAAAATTGGTGAAGTGAATTGAATAAAATAACTTCTAAAAAAATAAGCAAACATGTTTGTGTTCGCCAAAAGGCATGTGGGAGACTCCCCAAACATATGGAAGAAGGTACTCTGGTCATCAAGGAAGACGCTATGTCTGGCGCAAACCCAACACCTCCCATCACCCCGAGATCACCATCCCCACAGTGAAGCATGGTGGTGGCAGCATCATGCTGTGGGGATGTTTTTCATCGCAGGGACTGGGAAACTGGTCAGAATTGAAGAAATGATGGATGGCACTAAATACAGGGAAATTCTTGAGGGAAACCTGTTTCAGTCTTCCAGAGATTTGAGACTGGGACGGAGGTTCACCTTCCAGCAGGACAATGACCCTAAGCATACTGCTAAAGCAACACTCGAGCGGTTTAAGGGGAAACATTTAAATGTCTTGGAATGGCCTAGTCAAAGCCCAGACCTCAATCCAATTGAGAATCTGTGGGATGACTTAAAAATTGCTGTACACCAGCGGATCCCATCCATCTTGAAGGAGCTGGAGCAGTTTTGCCTTGAAGAATGGGCAAAAATCCCAGTGGCTAGATGTGTGAAGCTTATAGAGACATACCCCAAGAGACTTGCAGCTGTAATTCCTGCAAAGTACTACAAATTATTGACTTTGGGAGGTGAATAGTTGCACGCTCAAGTTCAGTTTTTTTGTCTTATTCATTTCACAATAAAAACGATTTTGCATCTTCAAAGTGTTGTGTAAATCAAATGATACAAATCCCCCCCAAAATCCATTTGAATTCCAGGTTAGGAAAAATGCCAAGGGGGGTAAATACATTTGCAAGCCACTGTATGGTAGTTGCCACACCATAGCCTGAAGTAAATGTCCGCTGCCAGTCAAAATATACCCTATATTAAGGTGGATTTTGTGGCAGACCTTGCCACAGTTATAAACTGTACGGTACAAGTCTCAAAGAACTCTAAAAAACTGGACATTATTGTGGCTGCGGCAGAAACGTTTTTGGGACTTAAGGATTTTACATCTGAAGATTTGCAAGGGGTACTGGTGTCGGAAGACCTGCCCTTTTTTACAGAGAAGTTGTTTGATTTAGTTTCTTTTTCGGTAGTTTGGTTTGTTTCCATTTTTTGGAGGATCCTGTTTCCATCGTGCACAGTAGGTGGTGGGATACACGTTAAATTGTGCAATCGCCAATATACCATAGAAGAAGAGAGAAACGGATACCGAATCTGATGGAGTTAGCAAATATGAGAGTGAAGGTGATGAGAATACTGGATGGACTACAGTCGCTAAAGGACAGATAAAAAGAGCTACCATCACAGTTGAAACACTATCTAGTAATCCTACTGCTCATGGCGCAACTACTTCACAGTTTTTAGTATGAGTGTGGTTTGAGGATAAGAAGATGTGCCTGGGAGATCCGTTTGATGTTGCCAAGATGGTGAAAAACGTGTTGGGTTTGGCCTGCTGATTGGCGCAGCGGTCCAAGGCACTGCAGTGCTTGCTGCGTTACTACAGATCCTGGTTCGATACCGGGCTGTGTCGCAGCCGGCCGGGAGACCCATGAGGTGACGCACAATTGGCCCAGTGTCGTCCGGGTTAGGGGAGGGTTTGGCTGGCCGGGATGTCCTTGTCCCATCGCGCTCTAGCAGCTCCTGTGGCAGCCCGGGCGCAATGCACGCTCACACGGTCGCCAGGTGTACGGTGTTTCCTCCAACACATTGGTGTGACTGGCTTCCGGGTTAAGCTTGCATTGTGTCAAGAAGCAGTGTGACTTGGCGGGATTGTGTTTCGCAGGACGCATGGCTCGAACTTCGCCTCTCCCGAGTCCGTATGGGAGTTGCAGCAATGGGAGAAGACTAACTACCAATTGAATATGACGAAATTGGGAAGAATAAATATATATTTGGGTACTGTATAATCTGTGAAGGTGGAATTTTGTTGATTATTTTGTGTGTTGTGTGCGTGTTGTGCCTCACCAGCATCAAGGAGAAAGAGATGACTGCCTTTTTGGAACAGGGCACCAATCAAGGGCGTTATTTCTGGAGTCTCTGTGGATGTTGGGGCTAAGAATATGAAAATTGCAGGAGTACACTATATATACAAAAGTTAGTGGATTCAGCTATTTCAGCCACACCCATTGCTGACAGTTGTATAAAATCGAGCACACAGCCATGCAATCTCCATAGACAAACATTGGCAGTAGAATGGCATTACTGAAGGACTCAGTGACTGTCAACATAGCACTGTCATAGGATGCCACCTTTCCAACAAATCAGTTCGTAAAATTTCTGCCCTGCTAGAGCTTCCCCGGGCAACTGTAAGTGCTGTTGTGAAGTGGAAATGTCTAGGAGCAACAACGTCTCAGCCGCGAAGTGGTAGGCCATACAAGGTCACAGAACGGGACTGCTAAGTGCTGAAGCGCATATCGCGTTGTCACGGCTGTCGTCCTCTTCTTCCTCTGAAGAGGTGTAGCAAGGATCGGACCAATACGCAGCGTGGTAGGTGTCCATGTTTTAATAGGGAAAACTGAACATGAACACAAATACAAAAACAATAAACGTGAACAAACCGAAACAGTCCCGTGTGGCACAAACACTGACACAGGAAACAATCACCCACAAAATACCCAAAGAACATGGCTGCCTAAATATGGTTCCCAATCAGAGACAACGATAAACACCTGCCTCTAATTGAGAACCAATCTAGGCAACCATAGACTTACATAAACACCTAGAATGAACACAACCCCATAAATCTACAAAAAAAACCTAGACAGTACAAACACCCTAGACAAGACAAAAACACACAAACCACCCTCGTCACACCCTGACCTAACCAAAATATTTAAAGAAAACAAAGAATACTCAGGTCAGGGCGTGACACGCGTAAAAATCGTCTGTGGTTGCAACACTCACTACTGAGTTCCAAACTGCCTCTGGAAGCAACGCCAGCGAGATAACTGTTTGTCGGAAGCTCCATCAAATGGGTTTCCATGGTCGAGCAGCCATGGCTCCCCATGCGCAACACCAACCATCGGCTGGAGTGTTGTAAAGCTTGCCGCCATTAAACTCTGGAGCAGTGGAAATGCCTTCTTTGGAGTGATGAATTACGCTTCACCATCTGGCAGTCCGACAGATAATTCTGGGTTTGGCGGATGCTAGGAGGACACTACCTGCCCGAATGCATAGTGCCAATTGTAAAGTTTGGTGGAGGAATAATGGTCTGGGGCTGTTTTTCATGGTTCGGGCTAGGCCCCTTAGTTCCAGTGAAGGGAAATCTTCACACTACAGCATACAATGATATTCTAGACGATTCTGTGCTTCCAAATTTGTGGCAACAGTTTGGGGAAGGCCCTTTCCTGTTTTAGCATGACAATGCCCCCGTGCACAAAGCGAGATCGGTGTGGAAGAACTTGACTGGCCTGCACAGAGCCCTGACCTCAACCTCATCGAACACCTTTGGAATGAATTGGAACACTGACTGCGAGCCAGGCCTAATCGCCCACCATCAGTGCCCGACCTCACTAATGCTCATGGCTGAATGGAAGCAAGTCCCTACAGCAATGTCCCAACATGTAGTGGAAAGCCTTCCCAAGAGTGGAGCCTGTTATAGCAGTAAAAGGGGGGACCAACTCCATATTAATGCCCATAATATTGGAATGAGACGTTCGACGAGCAGGTGTCCACATGCTTTTGGTCATGTAGTGTAGTTGGGGCTTGACGATTGCCTCGTATGTTCAATGGAGAGAGGATATAGTTAGTCTGTTACTGTTTTTGATGAGTCGCTCCCTACACATGTCAAGATTGGATATGTGAGTTAGCCTGTGTTTGCAGAGAGTATGACTTGAGTAATTATTTTACTGTGGAAGATGACGTTGAATGTCGCAATTGTGGTGGGAAGCATGTACAGGAGTTCCCTGAATGTCCTGTAAGGGTGAAGGAGGCCTAGATTGCTAGGATAAGAGCTGTTCAGCGTGTCTCCTATGCTGAAGCAGCAAGAAAAGTTCAAACATTTCTAGTGGTTCGGTTGTCGTGGAGACACCACAGTCCAGTGATTTGGGTGCAGTTTGCAAAGTGCAGGATCCAGATACCCTTCTCTTAAAGAAAGTATATTATTTGGGCATTTATTGCTATGGTGATGAACTGCACTGCAGGAGTGGATAAGAACTCAAGAAAGAGTGATATTATCCATAGAGATAGAGGACTCATCTTTATATCTGTGCCATTATAGCGTCTAAGACAGTATGAGCAGTTCCAATGAGGCTACAACCCATAGTAATCCCCACCCAGTTGACTACTAATCCCACCCTGTTGACTAATTTAAAATGGTGGAAGCTTGGTGGAACCCCTCAATGAAAATGTCTGTGCTAAACTGGGTTATATCCATGATGAGTCCTTTAATCTATCTCTATGATATCCTCGTATCTGCAGCTGGACACTTCTTGGGAATGAAAGATGTAACGGGTGAAGAGCTGCATGGGTACTGACTCTGAGTGGATTAAAAGTTTTAGTTAATTTCCCTTTTTACGTTTTGGATGTCACCTTTTTTTATTTCCTGAATCTAGTAGTGGGCGGCAATACACTGTTTCTGGTGTAGTCCTCCCTAAAACACCACATAAGAAGACGTAGTAAACAGTGACCAAGAACAATTTCCATGTTTACCGTTATTGTTGTTATTTCGACGTTTTAACACCATGAAACTCAAAATATGACTAATTGAACTGCACTGCATGACATACCCTCCCCCATGTAGTGTTAAACGCAAGTTACATTTGGTAAAATGTTCCAATAAAAATATAATATAAACCCCTTGAAGATGGCAATACGCCCCAAAAAACATTTACTCACTAACAAAAGGGTTGAATTGTTCTGCAACATGTGCAGTGAATGTTAACATGGCTTTGGTGATGAAACGTACATTATGCATTTATTTATCTCCCACTGCATGCTGTGACATGGGCCTGGCTGGTATCACATCTTCTTCAAGCTGCCTGACTGAATACTGGGGCCTTCAGTGGTACTGGAAGCAAGGGCATTACCTGGAAGTACAGCAACAGTCTCATTCTGTCAACATATATTGTATGTAAAATCCTACAAACTTCTACAGATGCAAACACTGACTTATATTCACTTTGTCTACTCGTCCCATTCTTTAATATTGTCTTGGATCTATATTTTAGATGACACAGCTACATGTAATGAAAGTTTCGGTTTGCTTTACATTACCCCATTTTGTGCCTGCCAGTTGGCTACTCCGCTAGCAGCTTGCTAGCTACTGTAGCTGGACTAAAAACAGCAAGCAAGATAGCCTTTTAGCTTCCCACATCTCCCCCATGGGAAGTAATCAAATTTATAATTAAATAATATCCCCTGGCAAATATTATTTACTTGCCAGCGTAACCTACATTATCCCAGTGTAATATGCTCCTTGAATGTATTCCTGCCCCCATATCAGCTAAAAATAGAATGCCATAGTTACTTTACACCACTGGAAAAATACTTTGAAGTACTACTTAAGTTGTTTTTGGGAGTATCTGTACTTTACCATTTATATTTTTGACAACTTTTACTCCACTACATTCCTTATGAAAATAATGTAGTTTTTACTCCGATACATTTTCCCTGACACCCAAAAGTACTGGTTACTGTCACACCCTGACCATAGTTTGCTTTGTATGTTTCTATGTTTTGTTTGGTCAGGGTGTGATCTGAGTGGGCATTCTATGCTGTATGTCTAGTTTGTCTGTTTCTATGTGTTTGGCCTAATATGGTTCTCAATCAGAGGCAGGTGTTAGTCGTTGTCTCTGATTGGGAACCATATTTAGGTAGCCTGTTTTGTATTGTGGGGGGTGGGTGATTGTTCCTGTTGCTGTGTTCCTGTGTTTACGTTACGGGACTGTTTCGTCTTCGTTCATTTTGTCGGTTTATTGTTTTTGTTCGTTGTTAAAGTATCCTATTAAAATGGATAATCATCACGCTGCAGTTTGGTCCTCCTCTCTTTCGCCCGAAGAAGAACGTTACAGTTACATTTTGATTGCTTAAACAGAAAAGCAATATGGTTTAATTCACGTACCTATTGATATAATGTGTTGTCATCCCGACTGCCTCTGATTTGGTGGACTCACTTAACACAAATACTGAGTTTGTAAATTATGTCAGAGTGTTGGAGTGTGCCCCTGGCTGTTCGTAAATTTTAAAAACAAAAAAATGGTGCTGTCTGCTTTGCATAATATAAGGAATTTGATCTATAGCATCTACTTTTACTTTTACTCAAGTATGACAGTTGAATACTTTTTCCACCCCTGTACTTTAGTACATTTAAAACTAAATACGAGAGTAAAAGTCTAAAAGTATTTTACTGGGTAACTTTAACTTTTACTTGAATCATTTTCTATTAAAGTATCTTTACTTTTACTTTTTGTTTATCCGTTTCACATACATCAAGTGCTTTTACGGAAAAACGATAAAGGCCTATACAACATTTAAGTTGATCGTACATCGTTAAAAAAAGTTAAAGGGCCTCATGGACTTGTCAAATAGCTGTCATGTACAGTAACGACCATTGCTTTTCAGGTGACAAACACGGCTAAAGCGGCTGAATCGTGAACGACTGTTCATTAACCGCGGGTTCGAGCACCGCTCGCTTCAAGCATTTTTGTTAAGGAAAACACAGTTAGTTCACTGCTGGTCCATGCACATGTGAAGAAGTGGATGATTAGAATAACGCATTTAAAACGTTGTACATGTAGGCGTAGGCCTACACGTCTATGTAATATAGCCTATAGGGGAGAGCGAGGTATGTCGTCACACTTTTCACGCTGTCTGACATTTACTGGGCACAATACATCACAATGATATAAATGTCATACCAAATGAAAGACGGAAGTCTTGGGCACATATTTTGTATTCATTACACCTTAATATCTTATTTTAGTACGGAGTTGTAGACTGTTAAATAGAGTGTGCACTTGTGACAATTTGCCCCATCAGCGGTTAAATTGTCACACTAGTTCGGGTAAATTGTCACATTGGATTATCAACAAATAAGAACACAACTAATTAATTGTGAATATTGATTTAAAATTCAAAACAAAATTCAACCTCATTAAAGAACTCTAGATAAAAACAATCATGCCTAGAGAGTCTGGCAAATCATGCCTTTCAATCAAAACAATAATGCTGGCAGAGCACACATTAAGTGTCACGACCAAGGTAATTGTTGGAATCGGAATGGAATGTTGCAGATAACTTGCTTAAACGTTTAAAGTATTAACAATCCAGAGGTGGTGTTTAAACACACCAACGCACTAATGCACATTTTTGAAACAGCCTATACAACATACATCCGTATCTGACTAATCAGACTCATCTTCAGAGTCACAGTTCTGGCACACATACATTGCCTGGCCTGAGGTGCAAGCATCATGGGCCCATTTGTTGCATCTCACACACTTCACCCAAGTCTCCTTTGGAAGGCTGTTAGAAAATGGCTCTACACAGACGAGGCAGAAGCATTCCTCTTCATCTGATGATAACTCTTTTACGATTTTTCTTTTTTTAGCTGCCTTCTTGTTCTTTGCAGATCCAGATTTTGACTCCCCCCTTCCCTGCCTGTGTCTGAGCTCGTGTTCGCCAGGGCTGGAATGGTGTGCTGGGGCCTGGCAGGCTGGTGCTGGGGTCTGGCAGGGCTGAAATGGTGCTGGGGCCTGGCAGGGCTTGGTTGGTGCTGGGGCCTGGTAGGGTTGGGTTCTGAATGAGGCGATCTGTAACGTAGGATGGTGTCACGACTTCTACCGAAGTCGATGCCTCTCCTTGTTCGGGCGGCGGTCGACGTCGCCGGTCTTCTAGCCATCGCCGATCCATTTTTCATTTGTTTTGTCTCATTTTCCCACACACCTGGTTCTCATTTCCCTCATTATGTGTTGTGTATTTAACCCTCTGTTCCCCCCATGTCTTTGTGTGGTATTGTTTATTGTAAGTGCACATTTTGTTTGACTGGTGCGCGTCGGGTTATTGTGCCCATACTTTGTATTTCTTATGCCGTTGGTTTTACTATTAAACTGCTCCGGCTATTACCAAGTTCTGCTCTCCTGCGTCTGACTTCCCTGCCACCAGATACACACCCCTTACAGATGGCGTAAACTCGGTTTCCAGGAATACATCCCTGTTGTAAGGTTGTACCCCAGCCACCCTAAAGCCAGCCTGAATGTTCAAGGGGGTTGCAGCCAGAGGATAGGCGATTGTCTTCCCGGGATTATTCCTCATCTAGGCATCACACGCGGTGTTGATGTGCGTCTTTAGCGGCCCTTAGACAGACCTGTCTAAGGGTTAAACCTGATGAGAGCAATGGGGTAGGAATGACAGCATAATTATGCCATTTTCTTTGGTATAATTGAGTCCATCAATTGAGTCCATGGACAGACGAGACTCGTGGTTTTGTCCAAAAGGAGTAAACAGGGCTTCTCCTTTGAGTACTTCGTATGCTCGACGAAATGTTTCAGGAAGTCAACAATGTGCACATCTTTCATCCACCCAGAGGGATTTGCCCCGCCTTTGCTGCCAGGTGGCCCGTTGATCAGGAAATTATTGCAGAAGTTGACACGGGGGAATATAAAATATGGAGGTATACTATTCCCGGTGGCTGAGACAGCACAGACCAGTGTGACAAGGGTTCCCCTTTCAGCGGAGGTCAGTGACCCTACTTGTTTGAATCCACGTCTGCCCACCACTTTGTCAGATTTATGTACAGTGGTCACCCCAGTTTCATCGACATTCCATATGTCTCCTGGTCCAAACTGATCTCTGTAGCACTTCTGCTACATTGTCGAAGAAAGCATTAAAAAAATGCACTCCGAGCTGGCCTTTTCTGTTGAAGCTACTTGCCCTGGCAAGGTTAGTTGCCTCTGGCTTTCTCAGTGACAGCGTTGGGTTGTCTGGCTGTCGGACTTTCAACTTCTTCTCTGGTAACCTTTTGACAATACATAGTCAGTGTACGGTAATTTATGTCAAAATCCTTCGCTGTACTCCTGATTGATTTGTTCTGCAACGTCACCTGCCTCACTGCCTTTAACATTATGCCAGGTGGTGTGCTGCCATTGTCTTTATTTTATCATTTCTAACCATCTTTCTTTCCTTCCCCTCTTTCTTTCCTTTCTTCCTTCAAAAACACATTTCCTCATTGCAATTACATATTCATTACAGGCGTATTACGCCCACCTCCCTGTCTACTATCCTTGTTGCCACAATGCAATTCATAACACCACACTACATTCATGACACTGTATTAAGTAGTGTGTGTGTCTGTGGATATACTGTCTCATACAGTAGGCATGTAGTGTGTTAGTAGGCACACACACACACACACACCAGAGCCTGCAAGGGATATGTCTGCTGCTCTAAACTGTACGTATATGTAACGGATGTGAAATGGCTAGCTAGTTAGCGGTGGTGCTCGCTGATAGCGTTTCAATCGGTTACGTCACTCGCTTTGAGACCTTGAAGTCTGGTTCCCCTTGCTCTGCAAGGGCCGCGGCCTTTGTGGAGCGATGGGTAACAACGCTTCGTGGGTGACTGTTGTTGATGTGTGCAGAGGGTCCCTGGTTCGTGCCCGTGTCGGGGCGAGGGGACGGTCTAAAGTTAAACTGTTACATTGATGATGTTGACCCGGATCACTGGTTGCTGCGGAAAAAAAGGAGGAGGTCGAAAGGGGGGTGAGTGTAACGGATGTGAAATGGCTAGCTAGTTAGCGGTGGTGCTCGCTGATAGCGTTTCAATCGGTTACGTCACTCGCTTTGAGACCTTGAAGAAGTGGTTCCCTTTGCTCTGCAAGGGCCGCGGTCTTTGTGGAGCGATGGGTAACAACGCTTCGTGGGTGACTGTTGTTGTGGGCAGAGGGTCCCTGGTTCGTGTCAGGGCGAGGGGACGGTCTAAAGTTAAACTGTTACATATATATAATAATCAATTTACATTTAATACTATTATCAGAACTGATTACACAATATCACAATGTTTTTTTGTCTATGTACAGTGGGGCAAAAAAGGTTAGCTCAACATAGGACTGCAGCTAAAGTATCAAAAGACATGTTATTGTCTCCTCTACTCAGTGCAAAATTCATACCTAACAAAGTTTTATTGCATAAAATGTAAAGTGCCAATTTTTTACTATTGAAGGGGAAAAATAAACTTGTTCTTACCTCAGATTAGACCTTGACTACATGTGAAAACTGTGGCAAGACATCAGTAGATTTATAACTGAACACATTTATGAAGATTTTACACTATTGTGGAGAGTTGTACTGATTGGATTCTTTACCTACGATATAAATAAACTGAAACAATTTTATGTAATTCATTTCATTATTCTTTTGGCCAAATGTCATATTCACAAATAAAACACCACATTTTCTTACCTTACAAAAATAAACTGAACTGTATTTTAAGACAACTAAATACTCTACTAACAAAAAGCTGTTAGAATTATAAGTGTATGTATGTCCCTTAAGGTCCTTGTGTAATGTGATATTGTACCCTCTAGCCCAATTGTCCTTTGTATATTATTTATATATACTTCTGTTCCCGCATGTACTTCCTGTATTGGTTTTGTTGTTAATAAAAAAAGATAAAAAACAAAAAAAAGCCTGTGTCGGTCTGCATTTTTACATTGAATTCATGGATTTTACATGAGATGGTTCCAGTATTTCACACATTAAATTATAGCATAAGCAGGACACTATATGGTGTGAATGAATGTAGGATATAGCTATATTGTTGATAGGAATTCCTATAGTACAGAAAATTCTTATTAGACAGTTAGATGCCTTTATCAAATATAAGTAATTCTCCATCTGATACTGATATAGCTAAGCGTCTTCCTCCATTAAAACTGCGGATATGGAAGGTAAGCGTGGGTTCGCGTCCGGATTTGCAATAAACTTCTTTAAAATAACTGCAATACTGCAATCTGTAGGATATGATAAAGTGAAAATATATTTGTATAAATGTTTAGGAAATACAGATATCTAATTTCCATAAGTATTCATACCCCTGAGTCAATACATGTTAGAATCACCTTAAACAACAATTGCAGCTGTGAGTCTTTATGGGTAAGTCTCAGAGCATTGCATACCTGTATTGTACAATATTTGCACATTCTTTTTTCAATTCTTCAAGCTCTGTCAAGTTGGTTGTTGATCATTGCTAGACAGCTAAGTCTTCCCATAGATTTTCAAGCCTATTTATGTCAAAACTGTATCTAGGCCCCTCAGGAATATTCAATTTTTTTAATTTCACCTTTATTTAACCAGGTAGGCAAATGAAAAAAAAATGTCATCTTGGTAAGCAACTCCATAGTAAATGTGTGTATATTTGGCCTTGTGTTTTAGGTTATTGTCCTGCTGAAAGGTGAATTTGTCTCCCAGTGTCTGTTGGAAAGCAGACTGAACCAGGTTTTCCTCTAGGATTTTGCCTTACAGCTGTGAGTCTTTATGGGTAAGTCTCAGAGCATTGCATACCTGTATTGCTCTATTCCATTTATTTTTATCCCTAGTCCTTGCCGATGACAAGCATACCCATAGCATGATGCAGCCACCACCATGCTTGAAAATATGAAGAGTGGTACTCAGTGATGTGCTGTGTTAGATACGCCCCAAACATAACACTTTGTATTCAGGACAAAAAGTTAATTTCTTTGCAACATTTTTTGCAGTTTTACTTTGGTGCCTTATTCCAAACATATTTCTATTCTGTACAGGTTTACTTCTTTTCACTCTGTCATTTAGGTTAGTATTGTAGAGTAACTACAATGCTGTGGATCCATCCTCAGTTATTCCTCTTGCACCCATTAAACTCTAACTGTTTTAAAGTCACCATTGGCCTCATGTTAAAATCCCTGGGCGGTTTTCTTCCTCTCCGGCAACTGAGTTAGGAAGGACACATGTATTTTTGTAGTGACTGAGTGTATTGATACATCATTCAAAGTGTAATTAATAACTTCCCCATGCTCAAAGGGATATTCAAGGTCTTTTTTTCTTCTCACCCAGCTACCAATAAGTGCTCTTCTTTGCAAGGCATTGGATTACCTCCCTGGTCTTTGTGGTTGAATTTATGTTTGAAAGTCACTGCTCGACTGAGAGACCTTACAGATAATTGTATGTGTGGGGTACAGAGATGAGGTAGTTATTCAAAAATCATGTTGAACATGATTGCACACAGAGTGACTCCATGCAACTTATGTGACTTGTTATGCAAATTTTTACTCCTGAATTTATTTAGGCTTGCCATAACAAAGGGTTGAATACTTATTGACTTTAGACATTTCAGCTTTTCATTTAATTAATTTGTAAAAAATTATAAAAACATAATTCCACTTTGACGTTATGGGGTTTTGTGTGTAGGCCAGTGTAAAAAAAAATCAAAATGTTATTCATTTAAAAATAAAGATTAAAAACAAATTGTGGAAAAAGTCAAGGGGTGTGAATACTTTCTGAAGGAACTGTATTTGTTGGGTGGTTGTGCAATTTCTTATTTCCCTTTTTTGTAAACGAAATGTGCAATTCATGCTCCGACCTGTGTCAGGCAGCAATACACAACAAAACGTCTAGTCTGCCGGAAAACTACACGAAGAAAAATAAGTAAACGGAAGTGAGCAGTGACCAAGACTACCTTAGCGTTTTTATAGTTATTTCGACATTTATTAACTCAAAATAAGACACATTTTATTTCATAGCAACACCTACCTACCACAGGCAGTCTTTAATTCGCGTTAGGGACAGGACTTGGTTGATTGATGTGTTATTTAGATAACGCCTAGCTAGCTGCTAAGGTTAACTAACAATGGCTAACTGTAATGGTAACGTTATGGTTTTTCACACTCAAATAGCCTCCATCATGGAGGTGCTAGCAAACGCAGCCGTGGCAGAGATCTGTAAACTCGTAGACGACGACTATGCAGTGTTTCGTTTAGAAATAACTCAAAGCCAGAAAGAAAACAGGACATTGCGGAGGAAACTACAACTACTGGAACTGAAGGTGTCACGGGAGCGCGCAGAGAGGACAATGCGAGAGCGCGTCCTCGGCAGTCGTCCCAGAAGTGTCAAGATCCTCGACCGATACAGAGGCATTGCAAGAGGTACATTTAGCCCCGTTCCCAACTGCGCATGTGTTTGGATTGTACGCAATAATTCATCTGATGTGATTACTTGGATGTCTTGCAGAAAGTTAAGTGTTTGTCTAGAATTGGCAAGGATGTAAACTGTCAAAACTGACCGAGGTCACATTTGTTTTACATTGGGAATTCGGTGTATATTCTCTCTCGTCAATAATACCAAGCATGAGATAATACTGTAACGACCCTGGGTTTATAAGCGCGGAGATCGACTGCCGCACGAGCAAGCTTTGGGGCACAGTCGATAGCGCGCCGGACCCCGGGCTAGAAGGTCGAGGGTTCGAGACCTGCCCCCCGCTGTTTCATTACAACACGATTTCGGATTAAACAAACCGTGCCATGACTAAGAAAATAATATATTTTTAATCAGAAGATGGAGAAAAATCCACTCTTTTCCCCCCGTTGTTGAATTATTATTATTTACGGATTTCAGTCTTCAATAGTACTTAAATAGCATTCACTGTTCCGTAGTTGCGGTCCCTGTCCAGCTATTACAGTGCCTTCAGCTGAGATTGCTGCTCAGATGTCCAGTTTCCACATCCTGGTCGCTGAATTCCGAGCCAGCTAAATCCCCACATAACAACTCAGGCAGGCTGCAGTGAGGAAAGTGTTGCTGTTCGAGGGGAGCTGGAAGTTGGTGGTTAAGTACGTGTCAACTGAGGCCATTGATCGACCATCAGAGACAGTAAGGACCATCTAATTCAGAGTAAACTCCTGCACAGTAAAAGTTCCTCCTGTTCTGTCAACATGACAACCGCCTTGGAAGAACTACAGGAAGAGGTAGTAGGAGAATTACACACCCTGACTAAAGACAAGTTACTAGAGATATGTGATTTCCTTGACATATCAGGCGAACAGAGAAGAAATGTTCAAGACAAATCCCGTATATCATTGATGACTCACATTATGATGTTCCTTGAAAGAGAGGAAGTTGCAGAGTTAGAAGATGGCGGCATGTCGGAATTGTTGCTACTTAAAGACAAAATGACAGAGATGATCAGTGGCATAGATAACAAAACAGGGCAAACTGACCATGACATTGAAACAGCCGGAACACATCACAGAATAGAGGAACTGAGAACTGTAACCCCACAACAAGGGGTGGGAACTGAGCCGATTACTGCAGCCAAAGCCAGTGATTCTCTGCGCCAGCCCCAACCCCATGCCAATCTCAGCGGAGCCTCCAAAAATGTTACGCCCCTGAAAAAGGGGAGAAATAATCACGAGTGTGATACGGTATTGTTTCCTCAAGGAGAACTTTTAGTGCAATCATTTTACAAAAGTAACACATTTTACAAAACAACAGATCTACAGGAAATATATAGTTTTGTAGGGTACAAGGCTTATTCAAGTCACAACAGCATACCCTGTAATTCACTGAAACAGATACTAATTTCAATATAACTGTCAAGCACAAAGCTTTAACTCAGTAAACCATAACTCAATTTAACAACAGGCAATAAAGTGTTTGAAAAACCATTATACAAATAACACCGCAAAATATCTTATTAACAACGCACCTGTTCATTCACAATCAACATAAAATGGCAGCTACTCTCAGTACGAAGCTATTCTTCGCTGCAACCGAGCAGGGCTCATATTACTCTCTGCAAACTTAACTCTAACTTCCTCAAGATGTTACTAAGACACACCTTAAACACTCTTGACATGTTAGCGAGTTATTACATTTAAATTACTCTTTTTTTTATCATCAATAACGTACCTGAAAAAGGGGAGAAATAATCACGAGAGTGATACGGTATTGTTTCCTCAAGGAGAACTTTTAGTGCAATAAGGAAAGACCGCGATTTCCCCGGGAACTTGGGTGGAGACCAGAGCAATCGATCTCAGGCTCATAGATTAAGAGCATTTAGTAGATCACAGATTAACACTTTTACCCTTCCATTAGGCACCACAAAATAAAGTAATCAATATAACGTTTACACATTCCTCTCACAATTCGTACCATTGACGGATTTTAACTTTTTAACACAATTATATGAATGTTATCAATCTCTATCAACTAATACTGAATGCATGATCTTCTTAACCTTAGATGTTTTAAGATCCTCACATACTATGAACTTACTAATACTTTTTAATGTATAACAGGCTATGAGTATTTCCTTTAACCTGTCACATTGACACCCCCTGACTGTTTCCACATGTGCAATAAGTGTTAAACATGCTTTTTGGATGACTACCTCATCTCTGTCCCCCATAAATAATTATCTCTAAAAGGTCCCTCAGTTGAGCAGTGAATTTCAAAAGACCAGTGAGGTTTTCCAATGCCTCGCAATGAAGGGCACCTTGACAGAGCGTGAATAATACAAAATAAAGTGTAAATATTGTACAATCCACGTGTGCAAAGCTCTTAGACTTACCCAGAAAGACTTACAGCTGTAATCACTGCCAAAGGTGATAATATCTATTGACTCAGGGGTGTGAATACTTATGTAAATTAGATAAGCTCAGCAAAAAATTAAGAGTTGACTCTTCACATGGGAATGATTTCACTGAACAACAAAAGAAAGGGAATATTGAATGATCCCCAATGATCCATCACATCTCCCAAAAACGTTTTCAACATAAACTCAGCAAAAAAAGAAAAGTCCCTTTTTCAGGACCCTGTCTTTCAAAGATAATTTGTAAAAATCCAAATAACTTCACAGATCTTAATTGTAAAGGGTATAAATGCTGTTTCCCATGCTTGTTTAATGAACATGCACCTGTGGAACGGGCGTTAAGACACTAACAGCTTACAGACGGTAGGCAATTAAGGTCAAAGTTATCAAAACTTAAGACACTAAAGAGGCCTTTCTACTGACTCTGAAAAACACCAAAAGAAAGATGCCCAGGGTCCCTGCTCATCTGCGTGAATGTGCCTTAGGCATGCTGCAAGGAGGCATGAGGACTGCAGATGTGGCCGGGGCAATAAATTGCAATGTCCGTACTGTGAGACGACAAAGACAGAGCTACAGGCGGACAGCTGATCATCCTCACAGTGGCAGACCACGTGTAACAACACCTGCACAGGATCGGTACATCCGAACATCACACCTGCGGGACAGGTACAGGATGGCAACAACAACTGCACGAGTTAACCCAGAAACGCACAATCCCTCCATCAGTGCTCAGACTGTCCGCAATAGGCTGAGAGAGGCTGGACTAAGGGCTTGTAGGCCTGTTGTAAGGAAGGTCCTCACCAGACATCACCGGCAACAACGTCGCCTATGGGCACAAACCCACAGTCGCTGGACCAGACAGGAGTGGCAAAAAGTGCTCTCTACTGACGAGCTGCGGTTTTGTCTCACCAGGGGTGATGATCAGATTCGCGTTTATCGTTGAAGGAATGAGCGTTACACCGAGACCTGTACTCTGGAGTGGGATCGATTGAGGTGGAGGGTCCGTCGTGGTCTGGGGCGGTGTGTCACAGCCTCATCGGACTGAGCTTGTTGTCATTGCAGGCAATCTCAACGCTGTGCGTTACAGGGAAGACATCCTCCTCCCTCATGTGGTACCCTTCCTGCAGGCTCATCCTGACATGACCCTCCAGCATGACAATGCCACCAGCCATACTGCTCGTTCTTTGCGTGATTTCCTGCAAGACAGGAATGTCAGTGTTCTGCCATGGCCAGCGAAGAGCTTGGATTTCAATCCCATTGAGCACGTCTGGGACCTGTTGGATCAGTGGGTGAGGGCTAAGGCCATTCCCCCCCAGAAATGTCTGGGAACTTGCAGGTGCCTTGGTGGAAGAGTGGGGCAATCTCACAGCAAGAACTTGCAAATCTGGTGCAGTCCATGAGGAGGAGATGCACTGCAATACTTAATGCAGCTGGTGGCCACACCAGATACTGACTGTTACTTTTGATTTTGACCCCCCCTTTGTTCAGGGACATGGTATTCCATTTCTGTTAGTCACATGTCTGTGGAACTTGTTCAGTTTATGTCTCAGTTGTTGAATCTTATGTTCATACAAATATTTACACGTTAAGTTCTGAAAATAAACACAGCTGACAGTGAAGACGTTTCTTTTTTTCATTTCTGCATTTCATTTAATACATTTCATGAGAAGCATTCTAAATTTGGACATTCTGACACAATACATTTTATTGTAAACATAAACATTGGGTGCCTGGAGAAGAGAGGATTCCACATTATTGCATTTTTACCACCAGGCAATGTGATCACATCACACCAGAAAAGCTCTCGCCATTCAAATCTCCCCGCTATTTCACGGTGAACGCTGTAGCCTATTTTTTATCCAGCAAGCAAGCGCAAGGTGCTTCTTTTGTCAAATATACTGTACCAGTCAAAAGTTTAGACACAGCTACTCATTCCAGGGTTTCTTTATTTTTACTATTTTCTACATTGTAGAATAATAGTGAAGACAAACTATGAAATAACACATATGGAATCAAATAGTAACCAAAAAGTGTTAAATCTAAATATTTTTTATATTTGAGATTCATCCTTTGCCTTGACAGCTTTGCACACTCTTGGCATTCTCTCAACCAGCTTCTCCTGGAATGCTTTTCCAACCATCTTGAAGGAGTTCCCACATATGCTGAGCTGCTTTTCCTTCACTCTGCGGTCCAACTCATCCCAAACCATCTCAATTGGGTTGAGGTCGGATGATTGTGGAAGCCAGGTCATCTGATGCAGCACCCCATCACTCTCCTTCTTTGTCAAATAGCCCTTACACAGCCTGGAGGTGTGTTTTAGCTCATTGTCGTGTTGAAAAACAAATTAGTCCAACTAAGCACAAACCAAATGGGATGGCGTATCACTGCAGGATGCTTTGGTAGCCATGCTGGTTAAGTGTGCTTTGAATTCTAAATAAATCACAGACAGTTTCATCAGCAAAACACCACCACACCATCAAATCTCCTCCTCCATGCATCACGGTGGGAACCACACATGGTGAGATTATCCGTTCACCTACTCTGTGTCTCACAAAGATACGGCGGTTGGAACCAAAAATCTGACATTTGGACTCATCAGATCAAAAGGACAGATTTTCACCGGTCTAATGTCCGTTGCTCGTGTTTCTTGGCCCAAGCAAGTCTCTTCTTATTATTGGTGTCCTTTAGTAGTGGTTTCTTTGCAGCAATTCGACCATGAAGGCCTGATTCACGCAGTCTCCTCTTGAACTCTTAAGTATTTATTTGGGCTGCAACTTCTGAGGCTGGTAACTCTAATGAACTTATCCTCTGCAGCAGAGGTAAATCTGGGTCTTCCGTTCCTGTGGCGGTCCTCATGAGAGACAGTTTCATCATAGCGCTTGATGGTTTTTGCGACTGCTCTTAAAGAAACTTTCAAAGTTCTGGAAATGTTCCTTATTGACTGACCTTCGTGTCTTAAAGTAATGATGGACTGTTTCTCTTTGCTTATTTGAGTTGTTCTTGCCATAATATGGATTTGGTCTTTTTACCAAATAGGGCTATCTTTTGTATACCCCCCCCCCCCCCCCCTTGTCACAACACAAATGATTCGCTCAACTGCATTAAGGAAAATTATACAAATTAACTAAATAAGGCACACCTGTTAATTAGAATGCATTCCAGGTGACTACTTCATGAAGCTGGTTGGGAAATGCCAAGAGTGTGCAAAGCAGTCAAGGCAAATGATGGCTACTTTGAAGAATCTCAAATATAAAATACATCTTGATTTGTTTAACACTTTTTTGGTTACTACATTATTCCATATGTGTTATTTAAAAGTTTGTCTTCACTATTATTCTACAATGTAGAAAATAGTACAAATAAAGAAAACCCTGGAATGAGTAGGTGTGTCCAAAAGTTTGATTGGTACTGTGGATATATAGAGAGATTGTTGAATTGCTCAATAAGTGAAAAAACTACACTGCTCAAAAAAATAAAGGGAACACTAAAATAACACATCCTAGATCTGAATGAGTGAAATATTCTTATTAAATACTTTTTTCTTTACATAGTTGAATGTGCTGACAACAAAATCACACAAATGATCAATGGAAATCAAATTTATCAACCCATGGAGGTCTGGATTTGGAGTCACACTCAAAATTAAAGTGGAAAACCACACTACAGGCTGATCCAACTTTGATGTAATGTCCTTAAAACAACTCAAAATGAGGCTCAGTAGTGTGTGTGGCCTCCACGTGCCTGTATGACCTCCCTACAACGCCTGGGCATGCTCCTGATGAGGTGGCGGATGGTCTCCTGAGGGATCTCCTCCCAGACCTGGACTAAAGCATCCGCCAACTCCTGGACAGTCTGTGGTGCAACGTGGCGTTGGTGGATGGAGCGAGACATGATGTCCCAGATGTGCTCAATTGGATTCAGGTCTGGGGAACGGGCGGGCCAGTCCATAGCATCAATGCCTTCCTCTTGCATGAACTGCTGACACACTCCAGCCACATGAGGTCTAGCATTGTCTTGCATTAGGAGGAACCCAGGGCCAACCGCACCAGCATATGGTCTCACAAGGGGTCTGAGGATCTCATCTCGGTACCTAATGGCAGTCAGGCTACCTCTGGCGAACACATGGAGGGCTGTGCGGCCCTCAAAGAAATGCCACCCCACACCATGACTGACCCACCGCCAAACCGGTCATGCTAGAGGATGTTGCAGGCAGCAGAACGTTCTCCACGGCGTCTCCAGACTCTGTCACGTCTGTCACATGTGCTCAGTGTGAACCTGCTTTCCATCTGTGAAGAGCACAGGGCGCCAGTGGCGAATTTGCCAATCTTGGTGTTCTCTGGCAAATGCCAAACGTCCTGCACGGTGTTGGGCTGTAAGCACAACCCCCACCTGTGGACGTCGGGCCCTCATACCACCCTCATGGAGTCTGGTTCTGACCGTTTGAGCAGACACATTCGTGACCTGCTGGAGGTCATTTTGCAGGGCTCTGGCAGTGCTCCTCCTGCTTCTCCTTGCACAAAGGCGGAGGTAGCGGTCCTGCTGCTGGGTTGTTGCCCTCCTACGGCCTCCTCCACGTCTCCTGATGTACTGACCTGTCTCCTGGTACCGCCTCCATGCTCTGGACACTACGCTGACAGACACAGCAAACCTTTTTGTGCCATCCTGGATGAGCTGCACTACCTGAGCCACTTGTGTGGGTTGTAGACTCCGTCTCATGCTACCACTAGAGTGAAAGCACCGCCAACATTCAAAAGTGACCAAAACATCAGCCAGGAAGCATAGGAACTGAGAAGTGGTCTGTGGTCACCACCTGCAGAACCACTCCTTTATTGGGGGTGTCTTGCTAATTGCCTATAATTTCCACCTGTTGTCTATTCCATTTGCACAACAGCATGTGAAATTTATTGTCAATCAGTGTTGCTTCCTAAGTGGACAGTTTGATTTCACAAAAGTGTGATTGACTTGGAGTTACATTGTGTTGTTTAAGTGTTCCCTTCATTTTTTTTGAGCAGTGTATATATCTCCAGTCGTGGCCAAACGTTTTGAGAATGACACATATTCATTTCCACAAAGTTTGCTGCTTCAGTGTCTTTAGATATTTTTGTCAGATGTTACTATGGAATACTGAAGTATAATTACAAGCATTTCATAAGTGTCAAAGGCTTTTATTGACAATTTACATGAAGTTGATGCAGAGAGTCAATATTTGCAGTGTTGACCCTTCTTTTTCAAGACCTCTGCAATTCGCCCTGGCATGCTGTCAATTACCTTCTGGGCCACATCCTGACTGATGGCAGCCCATTCTTGTATAATCAATGCTTGGAGTTTGTCAGAATTTATGGGTTTTTGTTTGTCCACCCGCCTCTTCAGGATTGACCACAAGTTCTCAATGGGATTAAGGTCTGGGGAGTTTCCTGGCCATGGACCCAAAATGTCGATGTTTTGTTCCCCGAGCCACTTAGTTATCACTTTTGCCTTATGGCAAGGTGCTCCATCATGCTGGAAAAGGCATTGTTCGTCACCAAACTGTTCCTGAATGGTTGGGAGAAGTTGCTCTCGGAGGATGTGTTGGTACCATTCTTTATTCATGGCTGTGTTCTTAGGCAAAATTGTGAATGAGCCCACTCCCTTGGCTGAGAAGCAACCCCACACAGGAATGGTCTCAGGATGCTCTACTGTTGGCATGACACAGGACTGATGGTAGCGCTCACCTTGTCTTCTCCGGACAAGCTTTTTCCCGGATGCCCCAAACAATCAGAAAGGGGATTCAGAGAAAATGACTTTAACCCAGTCCTCTCAGCAGTCCAATCCCTGTACCTTTTGCAAAATATCAGTCTGTCCCTGATGTTTTTCCTGGAGAATAGTGGCTTCTTTGCTGCCCTTCTTGACACCAGGCCATCCTCCAAAAGTCTTTGCCTCACTGTGCGTGCAGATGCACTCACACTTGCCTGCTGCCATTCCTGAGCAAGCTCTGTACTGGTGGTGCCCCGATCCCGCAGCTGAATCAACTTTAGGAGACAGTCCTGGCGCTCGCTGGACTTTCTTGGGCGCCCTGAAGCCTTCACAACAATTGAACCGCTCTCCTTGAAGTTCTTGATGATCCGATGAATGGTTGAGTTAGGTGCAATCTTACCGGCAGCAATATCTGACTAATACACTGACACCTGTGTTAACGAGAGAATCACTGACATGTCAGCTGGTCCTTTTGTGGCAGGGCTGAAATGCAGTGGAAATGTTTTTTGGCGATTCAGTTCATTTGCATGGCAAAGAGGAACTTTGCAATTCATCTGATCACTCTTCATAACATTCTGGAGTATATGCAAATTGCCATCATACAAACTGAGGCAGCAGACTGAAAATGAATGTGTGTCATTCTTAACTTTTGGCCACGACTGTACTTCTGGGACATGCATTGGGCTAGGCAACTAGTTCAAGAGCTATAAGAGGAATAGAGAGGATGGAAGAGAACAAATTCTTATTTACAATGACAGCGTACCCTGGCCAAACCCTAACGACGCTGGGCCAATTGTGCGCCACCCTATGAGACTCCCAATCACAGCCGGTTGTGACACAGCCTGGAATCGAACCAGGGTCTGTAGTGACACCTCTAGCACTGAGCTGCAGTGCCGTAGACCGCTGCGCCACATTCTTTGGGAGACTTCAGACTCGAAATTGGAGCCTTGATTGCTGTGGAGTGTCTGTAGGGCTCCATAGCGACACACCCATTTAGCTGTCAGAACTTCAGCCACTGTCACAGCTTGATCGTAGAGGGTAGGCTTCCACCCACTTTGTGAAATAGTCTTGAATAGGGTCGGAATCTTTCTGGTAAATTTCTGGAATTTTTCCATGGGAAGTTAAGCACTGGGGAATTTTGCTTAGATTTATCAAAAAAGAGCTTATAACAGTGAACCTTTTTTGTGGGATACACATAAGGCAATTCTAGGTCTTGTGGCATATTTTGGTTAAACTATCCCCAATTCAATGGAATTGCAACCCTCTGCATGCCCAGTGCATTCTTCCATCACATGTACAGCTGATTCTCAAGATCTTGTACACTAATGAGATGCTATTGGGCCCACATTACTACACTGTCTGAGCCAAGGACTACATCCTTTCTGGTAGGTTTTGATTGCAATACTGGGTGGGGTGAATATATTTTATATGACATACATTATTTTTTTGTTAACTAGTAAATAGTAGCCTACAGCAAAGTGTGTTTAAATCATTTCTAACTTGTTAACATTTTCTGCTAATTAGTTTTTGCTACCATATGGGTTGCTTGAGCCTGCTAACCGAGGAGTGTTAATTCGCCCGTTTCTATACATGTTTCATTTTAAAACATTTATCTTACAAAGGAGTTGTTTAATCTAACTGCTTAACTATTTATCTGTACATGGAATTGTATATCTTTTTTCTTTACAGGAAAATGCTACGAGCACTATCTGATGTGGAGACATTTCACTGCAGCTAATGTAGAAGGAAAAGCTGTGTACATTTGCAAATATTGTTCCAAATCATATGTGAAGAATGCAACAAAGATGCAGAATCGTCTGGCCAAGTGCATAAAATTCCCTTAGCACTCACAACAAGCAACCTCTGACAAAAGTCCCTCTACTTCTATTCAAGGTGAAAATGATGAATCAGACACCTTATCGATAGCAGCAAGTTTTTTTGATTCAATGGAGAAACGCTGATGAATGTCTCACTCGAGCTGTGTATGCAACTGGTTCACCTCTGATGCTCAAAGGCAATGTGTATTGGAAGAGATTTCTGAATGTTCTTTGCCCAGCATACACCCCTCCAACCAGACATGCTTTATCTACTCATTTGCTGGATGCAGAGTTCAAGTGAAGGTCAAGCAAATCATAGAGAAAGCAGTGTGTATTGCAATCATTTCTGATGGGTGGTCGAATGTTTGTGGGCAAGGAATAATTAACTACATCATCTCCACCCCTCAACCAGTATTGTTCAAGAGCACAGGCACAAGGGACCACAGACACACCGGTCTCTACATTGCAGATGAGCTGAAGGCAGTCATCAATGACCTTGGACCACTGAAGCTATTTGCACTGGTGACAGACAATGCTGTGAACATGAAGGCTGCTTGGTCTAAAGTGGAGGAGTCCTACCCACACATCACACCCATTGGCTGTGCTGCTCATGCATTGAATCTGATCTTCAAGGCCATTGTTGGGTTCGACATTTTGAACATTGAGATATAGAATAAATGATAGAGAAGAAGAATGGTTCTCGGTAGAAAGACAGGTGGCTTTGGAATGTGTTGGGTGGAACGGGAGGAGAGCAACGTGTTGATGTAGGGGAGACAGATGGACATCTGTGGATTAGGTGAAGGAGGGGTTGAGGTCAGATCCCCTGAAGGAAGTAATAAGGGTTAAGTATCCTGTTACTCTTTTCCTGTAGAACCATACGATGTAAGGATTGGAGAGAAGGAGTAGTGTCTTAAGTGGGATATAAATATATGATGGGAGAAATGTTGGGTTGTCTGAATTACAGCTGTCCAGAACCTTTGGGCAGAATTAAACTTGGTTAAAGCTTCTCTAGAGTCCGTGAGTTATTTACTCTGAAAAATAAGAACCTAACAACAACACGGCACAGAAAAGAATGGATACACTACAAGAGAGCCATGGAAGTGGTTAGGTATGTGAAGGGTCATCAAGTTCTAGCAGCAATCTACCTCACCAAGCAAAGTGGGAAAAATAAGAGCACCACATTGAAGCTGATCAGCAACACCCATTGGGGTGGTGTTGTCATCATGTTTGACAGTCTCCTGGAGGGGAAGGAGTCTCTTCAAGAATATATATATATAAACATTTTAAAAGGTATGGACTCGTTTAACTCCCCTGAGTTCTGCAACTAAATTGTACGAGTCACCCTCGTGCGGCAATGTTTGGAAACAAGAAAGGGGTCTATACCGTTGAGCAGACAGTAGCTAATCTAACAACCTATTTTCCCCCAATCACTCTCTCAGGTGAAGGACATCTCACTGAAGGCCACAGGAGCTTTGTGAAACCAGCAGGACACAGCACATGGACAGATGACCAACCAATCACTGTTGATGAGGGGAGTGGAACCTCAACCCAGAACGTTATCGTGATAGAGGTTAGTGGAATAGTTTTGCATTAAAAATGTGTTACTTTGTAAATCAAATGTGTCCCCAGCTATTCACTTGCTTACATGTACATCCTCATTTATCTGCCATAGGGGAGCTTGTGAGACTTCTCTTCGACATTGTTATCCAATTCAACCATTGTACTGATAATAACCTCTTCTTTTCTTGTCAGTCTGCAGATGCAGAGGCTGCAGGTCCTGGAGTCAAGCAGGAGAGGACTGAGGGACAGAAGGACACACGGCACAGCAGAGACATCCAGACTGGAGGGTCTGGAGCGCCCCCTGTAGCCACGGAGAATCCCACCACCACCCCAGCACAGCCCAGGACCATACGCAGCATCACGGAGGTCAGTGGAACGCAGAACGCCGTTTTCAAGTCAGCGACAGACACAAAGACGTTAACTGTAACACACAGGCTCTTACACATAGGTTCTGATCACAGATCAGAACCAGAGAGACTGGGGGTGCGGAGACTGGGCTGTCCTCCTGCCCCCGGCTCAGAGTATTTACCAGTATTTCACCAAAGCCAGAGAACAGTTTATTCAAGTGGTCATGGTGAATCGTTAGACTCTGGCAGCGTTGATCCGTCTTGTTCTTACACTACAGAAATGGACCCTGGCAAAATGCCCTTGTGTTTAGAGACACAGACTGATCTGTCTAGAGGGGACTGGAACCATTACAGTAGTAGTGTATACTCTGAAGGGTGCCTAGATGAGAAAGGGGAGGGTCTTGTCGTAGATGAAGTGACTTTGAAATTGGAGGGTGACGTTGCTCCCAAATGGAATGCAGATAGTAACCTAGGAGATGGACACTCACAGGGCAGAGATTTCTTAGATTACAGGGAAAGGGAAAACTTAGAGACAAATCCAAATGTTGCGACCCACTCTCCTTTACACTTGTTTAGGGATCAAGACCCAGTGTCCACATCGATGAGACCTTCCGATTCAGACAGCCACGTCCTTTTCGATCAGGGTTTGAACCCAAATGACAGGGCTAGAGCACAGGCTCAGGGAGGGGGAGCCACATCAGGCAATAGTAAAGAGAAACGGTTCAGTTGTACCCAGTGTCACATGCGCTTCACCGAGGCTGGCACCCTGAAAAGGCACAAGAGGCTCCACACAGGGGAGAAACCCTACAGCTGCCCCCAGTGTGAGAAGAGGTTCTCCCGCCAGGACCATCTAAAGATGCACCTGAAGATCCACACGGGAGAGAGGCCGTTTGCCTGTACGCACTGCGGGAAGAGCTTCTCAGAGAGGAGCTACCTCAAGATACACCTGCAAAAAAAACATTCCACTCCATAACATAGAAAGTAATCATTCCACTCGACAGCTTCTGATATTTAGATTAAACCCTGTATTGAAGGTAGACTCCGCGAGATGACGTACAGTGCCTTCGGAAACTATTCAGACCCCTTGACTTTCCATATTTTAGGTTACAGCCTTATTCTGAAATGGATTAAATAGTCCCCCCTCAAATGGACACACAATACCCCATAATGACAAAGCAAAAACCTGTTTAGACATTTTTTGCTAATTTATTACAAATAAAAATATGACATTTACATAACTATTCAGACCCTTTACTCAGCACCTTTGGCATCATTTACAGCATCGAGTCTTCTTGAGTATGACTCTACAAGCTTGGCACACCTGTATTTTGGGAGTTTCTCCCATTCTTCACTGCAGATCCTCTCAAGCTGTCAGGTTGGATGGGGAGCATTGCTGCACAGCTATTTTCAGGTCTCCAGAGATGTTCGATCGGGTTCAAGTCCACTCAAGGACATTCAGAGACTTGTCCCGAAGCTACTCCTGCGTTGTCTTGGCTGTGTGCTTAGGGTCGTTGTACTGCTGGAAGGTGAACCTTCGCCCCAGTCTGAGGTCCTGAGCGTGCGGGAGCAGGTTTTCATCAAGAATCTCTCTGTACTTCGCTCCATTCATCTTTCTCTTGATCCTGACTAGTCTCCCAGTCCCTGCCTAGGAAAACAAAAAAATACAGCATGATGGTGCCAGGTTTCCTCCAGACAAGATGCTTGCCATTCAGGCCAAAGAGTTGAATCTTGGTTTCATCAGACCAGAGAATCTTGTTTCTCATGGTCTGAGAGTCTTTAGGTACCTTTTGGCAAACTCTAAGCACGCTGTCGTACCTTTTACTGCGGAGTGGCTTCCGTCTAGCCACTCTACCATAAAGGCCTGATTGGTGGAGTGCTGCAGAGATGGTTGTCCATCTGGAAGGTTCTCCCATCTCCACAGAGGAACTCTGGAGCTATGTCAGAGTGACCATCGGGTTCTTGGTCACCTCCCTGACCAATGCCCTCCTCCCCCGATTGTTCAGTTTGGCCGGGTGGCCAGCTCCAAGAAGAGTCTTGGTGGTTCCAAACTTCTTCCATTTAAGAATGATGGAGGCCACTGTGTTCTTGGACTTTCAATGCTGCAGAAATGTTTTGGTACCCTTTCCCAGATCTGTGCCTTGACACAATCCTGTCTCAGAACTCTACGGACAATTCCTTCGATCTCATAGCTTGGTTTTTGCTCTGACATGCACTGTCAACTGTGGGACCTTATATAGACAGATGTATGCCTTTCCAAATCATGTCCAATCACTTGAATTTACCACAGGTGTACTCCAATCAAGTTGTAGAAACATCAAGGATGATCAATGAAAACAGGATGCACCTGAACTCAATTTCGAGTCTCATAGCAAATAATCTGAATACTTATGTAAATAAGTTAATTTGTTTTACTTTTCACTTTGTCATTAGGGGGTATTGTGTGTAGATTGCTGATGATTTTTATTTAATCAATTTTAGAATAAGGCTGTAACGTAACAAAATGTGGAAAAGGTCAAGCGGTCTGAATACATTCTGAAGGCACTGTAGATGCATGCACAAAGTAAACCGCAGTAATGGGTCAATTTCCACAACAACCAAGCGTGTTGAAATGCAAGGCCCAGACATTGTGGAATATATAAGTCACATTTAGAGGACAGCAGGTAGCCTAGCGGTTAAGAGCTTTGGGCCAGTAACCGAAAGTTGGCTGGTTCGAATCCCTGAGCAGACTAGGTGAAAAATCTGTGTGCCCTTGAGCAAGGCACTTAACCCTAATTTCTCCTGTAAGTTGCTCTGAATAAGAGTGTGTGCTAAATGACCTAAACATGCAAAGGTAAAATGACAAACAGTATAGCATAAAAAGTCTGTTACATATTGTGTTTGTACTGAGTAGGCTATATGATGTTCACAAATGCCTATTTCATTACTTCCAACTACTTTTTATCCCGAGACACTTTTAATGAGAAAATGAATGCAGTTCATCAAGTTCATGGAGATTTCTAGTTGAGACGTGTGTATGTGTGGTTTTCATATGGTGTATTTAAAACTTGTTTATGGTTAATAAACACAAAATGTGACTTATCATTCCAAGACTTTCATTGAGACTCTTTAGTATACATCAAATCTAATCTCACCCTATTTTGCCTACACCTGACAGCGCTTTATAACCAATATACCTACATACTAACAAACACCTACTGTACACGTCAAAATAGTTTAGTCAGGTTTGTCTGACTTTTGACTTATCATAGCTGACTCATATTTACCCACAACATCATATTTATGTCCACCATGATGGGTTTAACAACAATTAAGTCATTCTGTAACTACAGTGTAGGACTCAGACGTAGTGGGGATGGGTAAACACTCCATGTTGAAAGTGTCTGTGTGTGTATACGTACCTGAGGGAGTGTATGTCTAATCTGTATCACCTGTCTCTTCCAGGAGGACGGTTCAGAGGTGCTGCTGGTGAAGGAGGAGGGGTGTGAGGAGGGTCTGGGCAACCCTGAGGGGAACATGGTCATGGAGGACAACCAGACTACACCTCCTCCTGAACCCACAGAGGAACCAGCTGAGCAGCACAGGACCACACACAGTCTCAATGAGGTGAGCCCACTGTAAACTACTGTCTGAATTATATTAGGTCAGGTCCCGAATCCACAAAGACTGAGTAGGAGGGCTGATCTTTGATCAGTTTTGCCTTTTAGATCATAATGAATGAGATTATATGGAAAGATCCTAGATCAGCACTCTTTGTGGATACGGGGCCAGGTCTTGATTCATTTTGTCTTAAGTGTGGGACCATGCCTTTGAATTATCAGACCATTAGAGTGTAAAGTAATCAAATCAACTAATACGTTTGCATAGTAACAAATTAACTAAATGTTGCATAGTACTCATACCCCAACCAGAAGATGCTCCATAGCAGGGTGCTCATATCAGATTTCTTGATCCAACATCCAACATCCTCTCACTCTGTATCTCTTACAGTCAGTAGACATGGAGGATGGGAAGCCTGACCTGCTGCTGGTCAAAGAGGAGACGATAGAAGACGGACCAGAGAGCATTGACCTGCAGAGTGGACTAAAGATGGGGGAGCAAGGTAAGAGAGAAATACATATAACCCATTGTCTTCCGACAGGTGGCATCGCTTCTATGCAAGGCCCATCCCTCATCTGTGCTGGAGGAATCGTCTCACTATCTGACGTAAGACAATGCCTATAGTCTACATACAGTAACAGATCTTCAAAAGGAAAATTGATGCGCCAGGCTATTTTTTTCCTCATCCATAAAATGAAATCAATAGAACGTATGTTTACATACAAAACCACACATTATAATGGCTGAACTTGACCAGTTAATTTACCAAAATGAAGTGAGTTTTCCCTGTCATGTTTGGAAAGTCTATTTTCTAACCTCTTCCTGCAGGTGGTTGGTTGGAGGCTAGAGGAGACTGGACAGCCATCTTGGATTCCCAGACCCTGACCGGTGCAGCCAAGAGCCCAGGGGATGACGTCACTGAGCAGGTCAGGACCAGAGGTGACATAGTGGAGGTCAGTGGATGGGACTGCGTCCTCAACTCAGGCTAGGGAATGACATATTTACCACAACCAGAAACAGACAGTCGAAAAACAAAACAACATCCGAACTTGACAGACTGCAGACTACGGGGACGAGGAGACATAGATTTGGTCTGCGGGGACGTGTCAGTATGCAGCAGGAGAGGACAGACACAGATTCTGCTAGTGATGCTCCGTCCTGCTCCTATAGTTGTGATTCAGAGAGACTGACGCCTCAGGTTAACCTTCTAACAGGTGCTGCCTTCAGCCTGCCTTCTATAGGATCTATCAACTGGAACATGGACCCTGTGACATCAGACACTACCTGACCTTCGTTGTCCTCACACTCTCCTTATATTAAACCTGAGCGCAGCCTTATCCAGAAATCTGGTAGTGGCTTCTGATTTAAATTTGATTTTCACAGAACCGCTTGTTGCAATTTCGATGAGGCTCTCTTGTTCAGATATCGGTAAGTTGACTGGAGGCAGGGCATGAAAGGGATAACGATTCCAGTTGTTTGTGTAATTCATTTCGGGAAAGTACCTGCGTAATTGCGCACCCAGCTCACTCAGGTGCTTCACTATATCACATTTGACATTGTGCGTAAGCTTGAGTTCATTTGCAAACCGTGCGGCTGCCATCTGTGCCAGGCCAATGTTTCACACTTGTCCTGATGTGGCAGCGGAGAAATCCTACAGCTGCACCCCAGTGTGAGAAGAGGTTCTCCTGCCAGAACCAGCTGAAGAATCACCCGAAGGTCCACACGGGAGAGAAGCTGATCGCACTGTGGGAAGAGGTTCTCAGAGAGGAGCTACCTCAGGATACACCAACAGAAAATGCACACAGCCCATGTATAGAGTATAGTGACATGCAATGTAGTACTAGTTAGTTTGTAGTTAATTCTGTTGATTGTGGATGTAGTAGGGAACTGGTTGAGGTGAACTGAGGAAGGAATGAGTATGATGAGGCCGAGTAGATATGGTGATGGTTGGTGTGATGTCTGTAAAAATGTTTCACCGATTAAGTGTCATGTTTACTTGCCAAAGTAGTGAAGATGTGTGTGATGAACCTTTTCCAAAGTATTCTAAATTATATTTTATTAAAGCGAATGTACAGAAAAGTCTAATATTGAGAATGTACTCAGGTTCTCCCTCATTTAGAGGCACAACCCAGTTTCCCTTTTTATAAAAATAGTTAAGACAAAAGAGCAAAGTGGAAGATACTGTATAAATGGGTCTGTATAGGAGCAGATCGGGTTCACATTATTTAGGTAAAATGCCTAATGCATAGAGTTCTAGTAGCCTATCAGAGGCTCATATAGCTATTCAGGTCTAACAAAGGCCAAATCTGAAACCAATAACGGAACAATGTAAGCAATACAACATGGCTACAATGCATGGTTTAAAGATGAAAATGTAATTGGTTATGCATGAAATGCACTGAGAATCTCACTGCAGATATGTACTTATCACAGTGGGAGGTCGTTCCTTCTCTTACGAGAACAAAAGCGGTACCTGCTGCGTGCTGACCCGGTAGCGACGAACCTGCGGTTTCTACTTGCAGAATCGTAATGCTCGTCATTGGCCAACAACTTGACTTTGAGCCAATCCGAGAGCACGAACTGTTTAAGAGGACTGACAACAAAAGAGGGGGGGAAATTGGGCATTTTCTCTGTACATCCACGTTTAAATGTCATGAGCCAGTCACACTCGATATGCAGTGTAAGCTATTGGATGGTAACTAGCGAAGTGCACAGACGCAATGCACACAACAGTAAATACTTCCTCCCAGCAACCTAACCACTGTAGCTAGTAATTGAAGCACAATGGATTAGTTTCAATGAAACAGCTGCCTGTGTTAGTGCAGTGTCCTTAGCTAGCTATATTGTACTAGCTAGCGAATATGCTAACGATTGCTAAACATTTGGCCATGGGCTGGTACTGGCTGTCGACACTGTTCAGAGGTACGGTCGGCAGACAAACGTTTGACAATCCTACCGGTGTGTCTGAACTTTTACAAAAATCAATATAAATCAGCAAAAAGTAACATACCGTTTCTTATCTGTAACCCACACGGAATGACTCAAACGGGCTGGTTACACATTACCAGTCTTCCCTTTTGAGAGAAATGGAGCATGTCATGTACTTCATTTATGAATAGCGACAGTAACTAATCTGCATTACAATAGTCAACGTAATGTCCAAAACAGCGACGCAACGCATGTTCTCACACACACTGTATCCCCGTCTGTCGGTTGTAGCTCACCGTGAAGCAAGCATACGGTACCGATGACCATTGTCTAACTGCGCGCAACACTGCTTGAATAATACACTAACTTGACCAAGTAAGAGAGACTGCCATACTGTTTCCCTTTAACCTTCCGGTACCAAGTATAGTCGGGGTCTGACCCCAAACGTCTACCTGGTTACATTAACAGTGAGAAAATATATTTTACTTGTCACGTATCGTTTTGTGCGATAAAGGTACTGTACTTAAGTTGTGAGCTTATAGCTATTTTTTGTTGAAATTAAATACAGAATTGACTCTAGCTTGATTTTTTATTTGTATTTTTAGGGACTGAGTTTCCCTTATCTCAGTCAAACCAAAACATTATACTTCATTCTTAAATCAACACACATGGAATTGTTTTAATAATACACTCCAATGGCTCCATATTGTTAAGGTACTTATATCAAAGTATTTCGAGATGGGCTTGGCTGTGGTTAACAGTTTATAATATCATGTCATGTTTCTGTGTGTACAGCAAAGAGTTTTTTATATAAACCTTTAAGCTTTTCTGTACAATCTTTTTTTGCAGTCTGCAGTCGAAGAAGACCTGCTGATATCCAGTGTTACTGGTGCGGGAGAGTGGACCTCTGAAGCGGCTGATCACAAACTCTGGCCCCGGATCAGGATCCGGGACCAGGAGCCTTCACTCTTCCTTTCTGAGTCAGAACCAGGACCCAAACGCGAGTTTGAGAGACTCCACCACCACACAGAACACAACCAGTGGACAGGTGGACTGAACAACCTCAGTCCTGGTGGTCATCAGAGAGACAGAGGCTCCAGTCAGGGATCCAGTCTGCAGCCCAGACCCTTCTCTTCACAGTCTCAGTGCAGGGATGAAGCAGGACCTGGGGCTGATAGAGAGAGATCCTCCTTTTCCTATGATGCAAACGCCATAGTATCCATGATGGACAGAGCAGGTCACCCTGGGCTTCAGCCTTCACAGAGAGTGGTGGGAGACTGCCCTGGCGGTAGTCTTTCAGGAAGTCTGTCTTCTCCTTCAGGGTCTCGTCTAATGCCTGGTGACTGGGTTCATAGAAGGCCTGGACCTGGACCTAGCCTTCCTCAGCTGCCTCATGGTAACCCCACGAATGCAGACAGGGTCAGGATGGGTGTTCACCATGAGAGGTACCTAGCCTATAACACAGCACACAATCCCAACAACACCCAAACAATGGCTAGAGGTCAAGGAGGTAGCTCGAAGTTGGCTCCTACTTCTCCCTCTACCTCATCTGGTGTCATTGGGTCACAACGTGGTAGGCCGAGCATTAAGACGGACGCCGACAAGCCGTATGCCTGCCCCACGTGTGGAAAGCGCTTCGCTCATGCGAACTATGTGAAGCAGCACCAGACTGTTCACACCAAGGAGAGGCCTTTCATGTGCAAGCTGTGTCACAAGAGCTTCTCCTTTCAGAGTAACCTTATCAAACATAGGAGTGTCCACAATGAGGAGAAGTCATAGCAGTGTGGCTTAAGATGTACACAGGGGATGTCTGGGAACCATTCTTTAGCTGACATTATAGTTATCATGTGAAGTGTCTTGGGGTAAGAGGGTTTTTGGATTACTAAGTCCCTCAGCGCTGTTCAATGTCAGTCCTGGAGGGCCAAAACCCTTCTGGTTTTTATCTTCTCCTAATAAGGGACTAATTCCGTCCTAGGACACCAGGGGAGTGCAATTAACTACCAGGACTGAACAGTAGTTAGTTTTGTACAAAAAAAATAAATGAGAAATCATGTTGTCCTTTTGATGTGTTGATTTTGTATTTGTTTGTTTATCATTTTGAATTCAAATTGGCCTTTTTCTCCTTGGCTTCCTTCGAACCTATAGGTGTCTGTCCTTGCCAACGATTGGATTTAGCCAACCATTCTTTTTAGGTCATTTATGGTAATTTTTCTTAACAAGCCTTCTCTGAGCTTGAAAGATACTGATCATGGCCTTTTCTCAATTGGTTTTGAGCAACTCCGGCGTCCTCTCTCCTCCGGCCTCCTTTTGAAAAAGGTCAAAGGTGAGGGAGAGGGAATGTGGATGAAAATGCGCTTGAATGAAATGAGACTGCTTCTCCATATTTGCGGGTCATGAGGCAAATAATGTTTAGGGTTGGATCTCAAAATAAATGTGTAAAGTGATAATTAAGTTAGTTGTGCAAGACATTTTATAGATAAAACATAAGTAACATACAGTGGCTTGCGAAAGTATTCATCCCCCTTGGCATTTTTTCCATTTGGTTGCCTTACAGCCTGGAATTCAAATAGATTTTTTTGGGGTGTTTGTATCATTTGATTTAAACAACATGCCAACCCCTTTGAAGATGCAAAATATTTTTGGTGAAACAAACAAGAAATAAGACAAAAAGCAGAACTTGAGTGTGCATAGCTATTCAACCCGCCCAAAAGTTAATACTTTGTAGAGCCACCTTTTGCAGCAATTACAGCTGCAAGTCTCTTGGGGTATGTCTCTATAAGCTTGGCACATCTAGCCACTGGTATTTTTGCCCATTCTTTAAGGCAAAACTGCTCTAGCTCCTTCAAGTTGGATGGGTTCCGCTGGTGTACAGCAATCTTTGTCATACCACAGATTCTCAATTGGATTGAGGTATGGGCTTTGACTAGGCCATTCCAAGACATTTAAATGTTTCCCCTTATTAAACCACTCGAGTGTTGCTTTAGCAGTATGCTTAGCGTCATTGTCCTGCTGGAAGGTGAACCTCCGTCCCAGTCTCAAATCTCTGGAAGACTGAAACAGGTTTCCCTCAAGAATTTCCCTGTATTTAGCACCATCCATCATTCCTTCAATTCTGACCAGTTTCCCAGTCCCTACCGATGAAAAACATCCCCACAGCATGATGCTGCCACCACCATGCTTCACTGTGGGGATGGTGTTCTCGGGGTGATGAGAGGAGTTGGGTTTACGTCAGACATATTGTTTTCCTTGATGGCCAAAAAGCTATATTTTAGTCTCATCTGACCAGAGTACCTTCTTCCATATGTTTGGGGAGTCTCCCACATGCCTTTTGGCAAACACCAAACATGTTTGCATATTTTTTTCTTTAAGCAATGGCTTTTTTCTTGCCACTTTTCCGTAAAGCCCAGCTCTGTGGAGTGTACGGCTTAAAGTGGTCCTGTGGACAGATACTCCAATCTCCACTGTGGAGCTTTGCAGCTCCTTCAGGGTTATCTTTGGTGTCTTTGTTGTCTCTCTGATTAATGCCGTTTTTGCCTGGTCTGTGAGTTTTGGTGGGCGGCCCTCTCTTGGCAGGTTTGTCGTGGTGCCATATTCTGTCAATTTTTTTATAATGATTTAAAGGTGCTCCATGGGATGTTCAACAGTTCTGATATTTTTTTTATAACTAAACCCTGATCTGTACTTCTCCACAACTTTGTCCCTGACCTGTTTTGAGAGCTCCTTGGTCTTCATGGTGCCCCTTGCTTAGTGGTTTTGCAGACTCTGGGGCCTTTCAGAACAGGTGTATATATACTGAGATTATGTGTCAGATCATGTGACACTTAGATTGCACACAGGTGGACTTTATTTAACTAATTATGTTACTTCTGAAGGTAATTGGTTGCACCATATCTTATTTAGGGGCTTCATAGCAAAGGGGGTGAATACATATGCACGGACCCCTTTTCCGTTTTTTATTTTTGTAGAATGTTTTGGAAAATGTTATTTAATTCCATTTCACTTCACCAATTTGGACTATTTTGCTTATGTCCATTACATGAAATCCAAATAAAAATGCATGTAAATTACAGGTTGTAATGCAGCAAAATAGGAAAAACGCCACGGGTGATGAATACTTTTGCAAGGCACTGTATTTGTTTTTAAACATTTGCATGCTTTTCTCCAGCAACAAAACAAAAGCTGATTCAAAGGTGGCATGGTAGATTCCAAAAAGACTACCAAGGAGGGGACACTTCCTTTGGACTACTAATGAATTTATATCTCCTCGACCACTTATCGGAGGTCGGAAGGCACACCCGGGTGGTTGGAAGAGCGCGCATGTTTGAAAAGGAAAAGCGGTGCGATAGCTTTTGATAAAGAAAAACATCAAGATGAAACAGATGCTTTATAAGTGGGATGCACTGTTGAGAAATACATCCCGAGGGGTTCGTGCTGATTGTACGGAGATTGTGACAGCCGGTTAAAATTGCGTCCCTTGACAAGGTAAGAACAATATTTGTCAGTAGAAGTGCAATATTATCATAAGGAGATGTATACTTGGAATACGGAGGAGGAATGGAGGGGCAAAGGAGAGGCAGAGGAGGTCTGAGAGAGGAAGATGGTGAGCTTGAGTTGGTTAAAAATGGCGGGGGAAAAGGAGATTTGTTAAAGAAGAATGATAGAAAGTGTAAACAGAGTGAGCTGAAAATGGAAGTGAATGAGGGCGAAGTATTGGAGGTGGTCGGTGTGGGGAGGTTCTCGGAGCCCGAGGCTTGCACTGAGGGTCAGGATATTGATGAACTGTGACCGTAGGAGTGAAGTTTTTGGAAAAAGTGGACCCTTTTGGCTGATCCATTTGTGGTTTCAGGTGAGTGAAAACAGAGTTGGGTGCTGTGGAATCGGTGAAGGTAACAAGAAGTGGTCTTGTGATAATTGTTTGTGTTTCTGCTGGTCAGGAAAGTAGTGGTATGTGTTACCTGTAGGGGTGCCCATGGGGCTTGAGATCTGAAATGTTCTGTGCGAGAGGCAGGTTGAGGTTTCCAGGGTTAGAGTAGTGCAGAAGTTGTCATATGCTGAGGCAGTGAAGAAAGTAGAGGAACATGGGTCAAGGAGGGATCCTGAAAGGAGTGGTGTGAGTAGAATATCTGTACCAGTAGATGGACAGGACAACAAGTGACATATTGTAATGAAACAGCAGGGAGCAAGTCTCGAACCTTCGACCTTCTAGCCCGAGGTCCGGCGCGCTATCGACTGTGCCGCAAAAGCATGCTCGTGGGCAGAGTCGATTTCCGCGCTTATAAACCCAGTGTCATTACAATATGTTTCAGTAAGACTGGATTTATAGCAATGATAATCGATTGTACTGCAGGGATGGGACGTAAGTCGCAGAACATTGAGGTTGTGTTGGCGGCTGCAGAGAAGTAGCTGACATCAGAGTTAATGGGTGTGTTAAGTGGTGGTGTCAGGTTGTTGGCCTGATGTAGGACTACAAAGATTTAAATAGTGGTGGTGTTATTTTTTTGTGAGTGTAGTGTTAGATAGTAAGGTATTTGTTTTGATTTATTCCAAGCAAAGTAAACGGGAGGTGTACTCCAGTCTAGTAGGTGGCGGTAATGCAACATGCCAACCCCCGTTAAACCTCAAAGAAGACCACATATAGGTTTCCGGTTCACGGAGGACATACTTTTTTCTCAAATGCGGAAAGGTCCATGAATGGGAGGTTTGATGTGTAACGTAATAAGCAATACCGTATTTCAAAGAACAGCGCGCATAGACTTTTTACTTAGCCGCACCATTTGAGCTGACTTCAACCAATAACATCTGTGCAAACGCAAGTAAACAATGATCAAGAACCATTTCCACGTTAGCATCTTTGTTGGAATTTAGACTTTTATTAACACCCTGGAACTCAAAACTGCACAACATCACTCCAGGTAGAATTTAAATCGCGTTGGAGACAGGACTTACTTGATAGATGTTATCTAGGTAACGCTAGCTAGCCGTTAACGTTAGCTAACAATGGCTAAATGTATGGGTTTTCACACTCAAATAGCCTCCATCATGGAGCTGCTAGCGAATTCAGCCGTGACCGAGATTTGTAAACTCGTAGACGACGACTATGCAGTGTTTCGTTTGGAAATAAATCAAAGCCAGAAAGAAAACAGGGGATTGCGGAGGAAACTACAGCTACTGGAACTGAAGGTGGCACGGGAGCGCGTCCTCGCCAGTCGTCCCAGTAGTGTCAAGATCCTCGACCGATACAGAGGAATGGCAAGAGGTACATTTTGCAGAAGGGATGTCATCCCGATAATGTCAAAAGTTGCGTCGGTGAGAATTTGGTGATTTTAGCTTGTACTTTTCTTAACCTAATTATAATAACCTGTTACGTTAAGTATTCTATATTGCTGCTAACCTGATACGAAAAGTGACTTCTGACATTAGCTGCATCCCACCTAGTCAAAATCTACACTACGTGGATAATACCTAATTTAACCACCCCTTTCTCCCCCCAATAACCCTATTAGGTGAAAGACATCCCACTGGAGGCCACATGAGCTTTGTGAACCCAGCGGGACACAGCAAGTGGGGAGATGATCAACCCATAGCTGTTGAGGAGAGTGAAACCTCAAGCAAGCATGTTATTGTGATAGAGGTTAGTGTCATAGTATTACATCAAAATTAGAGTACATCAAATGTGGCCTGTATATTTCAGAAAGGCTCCCCATGGCTATTAATTTGCTTACATGTACATCCTTATCTGCCATAGGGGTGCTGTGAGACTTCCCTACAACATTGTTATCCAATTCAAATCATGTGCAGATAATAACCTCTCTTCTTGTGTCAGTCTGCAGAGGCTGCAGGTCCTGGGGTAAAGCAGGAGAGGACTGAAGGAGAGGACCCAAGACACAACAGAGACATCCAGACTGGCGCAGAGGCTGGAGTGACGCCCTCTGTAGCCATGGAGGACTTCCCCACCGTCACCATGCCCCAGGCCAGGACCCGACGCAACATCAGGGAGGTCAGTGGAACGGCGAACACCGTGCTCAAGTCAGACGTACACCGAGACTTTAACTGTAACACACAGGCTCTTAGACGCAGGATCTGACCACAGATCCGACCCATAGAGATGGGGGGGCTACTGGGCTGAATTCTTGCTCCCGGCTCAGAGTATTTACAGGTATTTCAGCAGAGCCAGAGGATGGTTAATTGGGGATAGTGATGCGTTAGACATTGGCAGCCATTATCCGTCTTGTTCTTACGCTACAGAGATGGACCCTGGCAACATGCCATTTGGTTTAGACACAAACTGATCTGTCTAGAGGGGACTGGAACCTGTACAGTAGTAGTGTATACTCTGAAGGGTGCCTAGATAGGGAGGGCAGGGTCTGGTTGTAGATGCAGTGACTGAAAGTGGAGGGCGACGTTTCTCCCACATGGAATGCAGATTGTCACCTAGGAGACGGACACTCACAGAGCAGAGATTTCTTAGGTTACAGAGAAAGCTTAGAGACAAATCCAAATGTCACGACCCACTCCCCTTTCCACACGTTCAGGGATTGCGACCCAGTTTCCTCATCGATGGGCCTTCTGATTCAAATGTCCTTTTCGATCAGGTATTGAACTCAAAGGGCCAAGTCGTGGGGAGGCGGAGCAACATCAGTCAATATTAAAGACAAACGTTCCTCTGCATGTTCTTTAACAAAGGCTTCAGCTGCCCCCAGAGGGTGGAGATCCACCAGAGGGTGGATTCTCCCGCCAGCTTCAGCTGAACATGCACCTCAAGGTCCACAGGGGAGCGAAGCCGTTTGCATGTACACACTGCAGGAAGAGGTTTTCAGAGAATAGCTACCTAAGGACACACCAGCAGAAAACAATCCCATTCTAGAACATAGAAAGTAACCATTCCACTTGATAGCTTCTGACGTTTAGACGAACCCCTACATTAAAGACAAAGATGAATTGTGATTATTGTCAGATGAAAACATCCTCAGATGCATTTGATGCACACTGAAGATGGCGCCGGCTGGTAGGGCTGTCGTCTTATCGGCTCTTAACCCACCATGCTATTTTGCTTGTTTTTTTTGTGTTTGCAACTTGTTTTGTACATAATGTTGCTGCTATCGTCTCTTATGACCGAAAAGAGCTTCTGGACATTTGAACTGGGTTTACTCACCTCAAATTGGACGAGGACTTCTTCTTCAATGAGTCAGACGTGAGGGATATACAACGGACACCCCGTGATTCGCTGGAAAAGTAAACGTAGGTTTTGCAGAAAGAAATTAGGCTGGCTTGTGAGGATCAGGCGACGAGTGGCTAATCTGCCCTTGCTTTCTGTACTGCTAGCTAATGTTCAATCTCTGGAAAATAAATGGGATGAACTGAAAGCATGTATCAGGGATCACCAACGGGACTTTCAAAACTGTAATATCTTATGTTTCACCGAGTCGTGGCTGAATGACGACATTAAGAATATACAGCTGGCGGGTTATATGCTATCGACAGAACAGCGGCCTCTGGTAAGACATGGGGTAGAGGCCTATGCATATTTGTAACAATAGCTGGTGCACGATATCTAAAGAAGTCTCAGGGTTTTGCTCGCCTGAGATGGAGTATCTCATGATAAGCTGTAGACCACACTGTCTACCTAGAGAGTTCATCTGTATTTTTCGTAGCTGTCTACATACCACCACAGACCGAAGTTGGCATTAAAACAGCACTCAATGAGCTGTATTCCTCCATAGGCAAACAGGAAAATGCTCATCCAGAGGCGGCGCTCCTAGTGGCCGGGGACTTTAGTGCAGGGATACTTAAATCATGTTAAATCACCGTGTGGTGCAAGGACAACAACCTCAATGTGATAAAGACTAAGGATATGATTGTGGACTACAGGAACAGGTGTACCGAGCACGCCCCCATTCTCATCGACGAGGCTGTAGTGGAGCAGGTTGAGAGCTTCAAGTTCCTTGGCGTTCAATTCACCAACAAATTAACATGGTCCAAGCAAACCAAGACAGTTGTGAAGCGGGCACGACAAAACCTATTCCCCCTCAGGAGACTGAAAAAATTTGGCATGGGTCCTCAGATCCTCAAAATTCAACAGCTGCACCATCGAGAGCATCCTGTCGGGTTGCATCACTGCCTGGCATGGCAACTGCCTGGCATGGCAACTGCCTGGCATGGCAACTGCCTGGCATGGCAACTGCCTGGCATGGCAACTGCCTGGCATGGCAACTGCCTGGCATGGCAACTGCCTGGCATGGCAACTGCCTGGCATGGCAACTGCCTGGCATGGCAACTGCCTGGCATGGCAACTGCCTGGCATGGCAACTGCCTGGCATGGCAACTGCCTGGCATGGCAACTGCCTGGCATGGCAACTGCCTGGCATGGCAACTGCCTGGCATGGCAACTGCTCGGCCTCCGACCGCAAGGCACTACAGTGTAGAGGTCGACCAATTTAATCGGAATGGCCGATTTGTAATTAGGGCCAATTTCAAGTTTTCATAACAATCGGAAATCGGTATTTTTGGACACTTGATTTGGCCGTTTTTTAATTTATTTTTTACACCTTTATAAATAACCTTTATTTAACTAGGCAAGTCAGTTAAGACATTCTTATTTTCAATGACGGCCTAGGAACGGTGGGTTAACTGCCTCGTTCAGGGGCAGAATGACAGATTTTTACCTTGTCAGCTCGGGGATTCAATCTTGCAACCTTACAGTTAACTAGTCCAACGCTCTAACCACCTGATTACATTGCACTCCACGAGGAGACTGTCTGTTACGGGAATGCAGTAAGAAGCCAAGGTAAGTTGCTAGCTAGCATTAAACTTATCTTATAAAAAAACAATCAATCAATCATAATCACTAGTTAACTAAGCATGGTTGACGATATTAGTTTATCTAGCATGTTCTGCGTTGCATATAATCGATGCGGTGCGTATTCGCGAAAAAGAACTGTCTTGCTCCAATGTGTACCTAACCATAAACATCAATGCCTTTCTTAAAATCAATACACAAGTATATATTTTTAAACCTGCATATTTGGTTAATATTGCCTGCTAACCTGGCTCGTTGCAAACTCTGTGAAGACTATTTCTTCCTAACAAAGACAGCCAACTTCGCCAAACGGGGGATGATTTAACAAAAGCTCATTTGCGGAAAAAAAGCGCAGTCGTTGCACGAATGTACCTAACCATTAACATCAATGCCTTTCTTAAAATCAATACACAGAAGTATATATTTTTAAACCTGCATATTTAGCTAAAAGAAATCCAGGTTAGCAGGCAATATTAACCAGGTGAAATTGTCACTTGCGTTCATTGCACGCAGAGTCAGTGTATATGCAACAGTTTGGGCCGCCTAATTTGCCAAAATTTTACGTAATTATGACATAACATTGAAGGTTGTATTTAGACTTATGGATGCCACCGTTAGATAAAATACGGAACGGTTCCGTATTTCACTGAAAGAATAAACGTCTTGTTTTCGAGATGATAGTTTCCAGATTTGACCATATTAATGACCTAAGGCTCGTATTTCTGTGTGTTATTATGTTATAATTAAGTCTATGATTTGATAGAGCAGTCTGGCTGAGCGATGGTAGGCACCTGCAGGCTCGTAAGCATTCATTCAAACAGCACTTTCGTGCGTTTTGCCAGCAGCTCGTCGCTGTGCCTCAAGCATTGAGCTGTTTATGACTTCAAGCCTATCAACTCCCGAGATTAGGCTGGTGTAACCGATGTGAAATGGCTAGCTAGTTAGCAGGGTGCGCGCTAATAGCGTTTCAAACGTCAATCGCTCAGACTTGGAGTGGTTGTTCCCCTTTCTCTGCAAGGGCCGCGGCTTTTGTGGAGCGATGGGTAACGCTGCTTCGAGGGTGGCTGTTATCGATGTGTTCCTGGTTCGAGCCCAGGTAGGGGCGAGGAGAGGGACGGAAGCTATACTGTTACTGGCAACACTAAAGTGCCTATAAGAACATCCAATAGTCAAAGGTATATGGAATACAAATGGTATAGAGAGAAATAGTCCCATAAATACTATACTAACTCCAACCTAAAACATCTTACCTTGGAATATTGAAGTCTCATGTTAAAAGGAACCACCAGCTTTCATATGTTCTCATGTTCTGAGCAAGGAACTTAAAGTTAGCTTTTTTACATGGCACATATTGCACTTTTACTTTCTTCTCCAACACTTTGTTTTTGCATTATTTAAACCAAATTGAACATGTTTCATTATTTATTTGAGGCTTAATAGATTTTTATTGATGTATTATATTAAGTTAAAATAAGTGTTCATTCAGTATTGTTATAATTGTCATTATTATATATATTTTTTTTAATCGGCCGATTAATCGGTATCGGCTTTTTTTTGGGGTCCTCCAATAATCGGTATCGGCGTTGAAAAATCATAATCGGTCGACCTCTACTACAGAAGGTAGTGCGTACGGCCCAGTACATCAGAGGCTAAGCTACCTGCCATCCAGGACCTCTATACCAGGCGGTGTCAGAGGAAAGCCCCCAAAAATACTCCAGCCACCCAAGTCATAGACTGTTCTCTCTGCTACCGCACAGCAAGCGGTACCGGAGCGCGAAGTCTAGGTCCAAGAGGCTTCTACCCTCAAGCCATAAGACTTCTGAACAGCTAATGAAATGGCCACCCAGACTATTTGCATTGCCCCCACCCTCTTCTACGCTGCTGCTACTCTCTGTTATTAGCTATGCATGGTCACCTTAACTCTACCTACATGTACATAATTACCTCAACACCGGTGCCCCCCACACATTGACTCTGTACTGGTACCCCCTGTATATAGCCCTGCTATTGTTATTTACTGCTGCTCTTTATTTTTTATTCTTATCTCTTACTTTTTTAAGGATTTTCTTAAAACGTCATTGTTGGTTAAGTAAGTAAGCATTTCACTGTAAAAGAAAACTTGTTGTATTCGGCGCATGTGACAAATAACATTTGATTTGGAATTACGAGAGTAAAAGATTTCAGTGTTGAAGATTCCCGAGTAAAAGTATTTCATCCAGACACTGTGATATACAGTTGAAGTAAGAGGTTTACATACATCTTAGCCAAATACATTTAAACTCAGTTTTTTCCACACTTCCTGACATTTAAGCCAAGTAAAAATTCCCTGTCTTAGGTTAGTTAGGATCACCACATTATTTTAATCATGTGAAATGTCAGAAGAATGATTTCTTTCAGCTTTTATTTCTTTCATCACATTCCCAGTGGATCAGAAGTTTACATACACTCAATTCGTTTTTGGTAGCATTGCCTTTAAATTGTTTAACTTGGGTCAAATGTTTCAGGTAGTCTTCCACAAGCTTCCCACAATAAGTTGGGTGAATTTTGGCCCATTCCTCCTGACAGTGCTGGTGTAACTGAGTCAGGTTTGTCGGCCTCCTTGCTCACACATGCTTTTTCAGTTTTGCCCACAAATTTTCTATGGGATTGAGGTCAGGTCTTTGTGATGGCCACTCCAATACCTTGGCTTTGTTGTCCTTAAGCCATTTTGCCACAACTTTGGAAGTATGCTTGGGGTCATTGTCCATTTGGAAGACCCATCTGCGATCAAGCTTTAACTTCCTGACTGATGTCGTGATGTTGCTTCAATATATCCACATTTTCCTCCCTCATGATGCCATCTATTTTGTGTAGTGCACCAGTCCCTCCTGCAGCAAAGCACCCCCACAACATGATGCTGCCACACCCGTGCTTCACGGTTGGAATGTTGTTTTTCGACTTGCAAGCTTCCCCCCCTTTTCCTCCAAACATAACAATGGTCATTATGGCCAAACAGTTCTATTTGTTTCATCAGACCGGAGGACATTTCTGCAAAAAGTACGATCTTTGTCCCCATGTGCAGTTGCAAACCGTAGTCTGGCTTTTTTATGGCGGTTTTGGAGCAGTGGCTTCTTCCTTGCTGTCGATATAGGACTCATTTTACTGTGGATATAGATACTTTTGTACCTGATTCCTCCAGCATCTTCACAAGGTTCTTTGCTGTTGTTCTGGGATTGATAAGTACGTTCATCTCTAGGAGACCGAATGCGTCTCCTTCCTGAGCAGTATGACGGCTGCGTGGTCCCATGGTGTTTGTACATATGAACGTGGTACCTTCAGGCATTTGAAAATTGCTCCCAAGGTTGAACCAGACTTGCGGAGGTCTCCAAAAAATATTTCTGAGGTCTTGGTTGATTTCTTTTGATTTTCGCATGATGTCAAGCAAAGAGGCACTGAGTTTGAAGCTAGGCCTTGAAATGCATCCACAGGTACACCAAATACTGAGTATGTAAACTTCTGACCCACTGAGAATGTGACGAAATAAATAAAAGCTGAAATCAATCACACTCTACTATTATTCTGACATTTCACGTTCTTAAAATAAAGTGGTGATCCTAACTGACCTAAGACATGGGATTTTTACTTGGATTAAATATCAGAAATTGTGAAACTGAGTTAATGTATTTGGCTAAGGTCTCATCTCTGTACGCCACACATAATTCTCTATAAGGTCCCTCAGTTGAGCATTGAATTTCAAACTCATTCAACCACAAAGACCAGGGAGGTTTTACAATGCCTCATAAAGAAGGGCACCTATTGTTAAAAATAATTAAAATACATTGGATATCCCTTTGAGCATGGTGCCGTTATTAATTACTCTTTGGATTGTGTATCAATACACCCAGTTACTACAAAGAGACATGCGTCCTTTCTAACTCTGCTGCCGGAGAGGAAGGAAACTGCTCTTGGATTTCATTGAGGCCAATGGTGACTTTAAAACAATTACATAGTTGAATGGTTGTGATAGGAGAAAACTGAGAATGGATCAACATCGTAGTTACTCCACAATACTAACCTAAATGACAGAGTGAAAAGGAAGCCTATACAGAATAAAAAATATTCCACAACATGCATCCTGTTTGCAACAAGACGCTAAAGTAATACTGCAAAAAAATATTACAAAGCAATTCACTTTTTGTCCTTAATAGAAAGTCATATGTTTGGAGAAAATACAAGACATTACTGAGTACCATTCCAATTCATTCCAAAGGTATTCGATGAGTTTGAGGTCAGGGATCTGTGCTGGCCAGTCAAGTTCTTCCACACTGATGTCGACAAACAATTTCTGTATGGACTTCACTTTGCACAAGGGCAAGCTGAAACATGAAAAGGCCTTCCCCAAACTGTTGCCACAAATTTGGAAGAACATAATTTTCTAGAATGTCATTGTATGCTGTAGCGTTAAAATTTCCCTTCACTGGAATTAAGAGGCCCCAGACCATTTTTCCTCCACCAAACTTTACAGTTGGCATTATGCATTGGGGCAGGCGGCAAGCTTTACACCTCTCCGCCGACACTTGGCAGTGCGCATGGTGATCTTAGGCTTGGGTGTAGCTGTTCGGGCCATGGAAACCCATTTCATGAAGCTCTCGACAAACTGTTCTTGTGCTGACGTTGCTTCCAGAAGCCGTTTGGAATTCGGTAATGAGTGTTGCAACAGAGGACAGACAATTCTTATGCACTTAAGCACTCGGCGGTCCTGTTCTGTGAGCTTGTGTGGCCTACCACTTTGTGGCTGAGCCGTTGTTGCTCCTAGACGTTTCCACTTCACAGTAACAGCACTTAAAGTTGACCGGGGAAGCTCTAACAGGGCAGAGATTTGACAAACTGACTTGTTGGAAAGGTGGCATCTTATGAAGGTGCCACGTTAAAAGTCACTGATCTCTACAGTAAGGCCATTCTACAGCGAATACGTCTGGAGATTGCATGGATGTAAGCTCAATTTTACACGCCTGTCAGAAATGGGTTTAGCTGAAATAGCCAAATCCACTAATTTGAAGGGGTGTCCACTTACTTTTGTATATATAGTGTATGTGCCCTAGCCTACCACGCAAAGGCACCATGGATTTATTTTTCCTGGTTGACACAGACTTGCCCTACCTGCCTTCTCGATCTTATCCCCACCACCTTCTTAAAACAGTTTTTAATTGCATATCTGAAAAAGTGCTAGCTATTGTTAATCACTCCCTGTTCACAGGCACTTTCCCACCACTAAAAACTGCTATGGTGAAACCCCCTGTGAAGAAAAGTAATCTAGAATCTTCAGCTCTTAGCAATGTTCGGCCAATCTCCAACCTTGCATTCTCAAGCAACATTCTGGAGAAATTGGTGTTCAAACAGTGCCAACTGTATTTTTGAAAAATGTGTCTGGTTTTCGGGCCCAGCACCGAGACCACCACCTTAGTTATAAAGTGGTAAATGATCTTAGAGCCAACACAGATGCCAAACAGCTCTCTGTCCAAACAGTACTCTTGGATTTAACTGCTGCATTTGACACTGTTGACCATGATGTCTTTCTGGACAGACTGGAGATGTGGGTTGGCCTCTCCAGTCCAGTTCTAAATTGGTTTAGAACCTATTTAACCTGTCAAGAGTTTGTCACCCGTGGTGAACATAACTCAGAAAATACATGTGGCGTTCAGTTTATATATGTTACCCTTTGGCAGCGTTAACAGAAAGCACAGCATTGATTTTCACTGCTACGCAGACAAAACACAACTTTGCATTTCTGTGTCACCAGAGGATTTTAGCTCCAAGGATAAATTATTAGACTGTTTGTGATTTTAAATACTTGGATGGCTCACAACTTCCTCCAGCTAAATCAAGACAAGACCAAGGTACTTATTGTTGTACCCAAAGCACAGAATCTGGCCGCACTTTTTTAATTCAATAAAGCTAAAACACCAGGTTAAAAACCTCTGTGTTATTTTAGATTCTGAACTCAATTTTGAATCGCACTTTAGGAAAGTGATCAAAATAGCTTTTTTCCACCTGAGGAACATTGCCATGGTGGGGCCGTTTCTCTCTCAGGCTGATGCAGAGAGACTCATCTATGCTTTTATTATAAGCAGGCTTGACCACTATAATGCTCTCCTGTCTGGTATACTCAAGAAAGCCATTTGTCAACTGCAAAACATACAGAATTCTGCAGCATGGGTACTGACCAAGACCAGACGGAGAGCAACAATGACACCGGTTTAAAGGTCTCTGCACTGGCTGCCTGAGTTTTAAAAAATAATTAATTTTAATTCTTCTCTTGGTTTTTAAATCAATCTGTGATTGTGCACCCCAATACATGTCAGACATGCTTTTAAATTATGTACCCAGTAGGCAGGATTTGGTAGGTTACTTTCTAAATATAATCTGTTAGTTACTTTTGGATTACCCAAACTCAGTAACGTAATCTGATTACATTCAGTTACTTTTATATTAATTTCCCCTTAAGAGGCATTAGAAGACAGAAATGTATGTTAGCAATTGAACCACATCTATTACAGGATAAATCAATGTTAAAGTTTACATATCTGGCCATATATGGATGGTAAATTTTACTTTATGGGTTGGTTATGTAGGTTTCTTCTAACCCACAGCTTTCTACTACATATAATAATACGATGAAATTATCTTTACATTAAAAACCAAAGTCTATCAGCATTCCAGTCATTCCAATAAATGTTATACCCCTTAATCTTCAAGAATAGGACTTGGAAATATGGAAGTATAGATTAGCCAAATTGTTTTACCTGAGCATAACCTCAACTAAGGACTTATTAATCAGCCCTACTATGTTTTTTATGATTTTGTTGTCATGGAGGACTGATTGTGCTCCATGATTCGAGTTGAAAAATAAAAGCTATGCTCATGGAATGGCATGCTTTGAGCGCTACTGAAAAGTGCTATTTACATGTGAAAAATGAATGCCATATGCTGCATTTTGCTTTAGGCCTATTGTTAAATTTTTTGTTGGTGACACTTTGATACCTTGATAATAGGCAGCTGTTTAAAGGGCAAATCCACAGATGGAACAACAACAAAATGGTCGCCTGTTTTGGTCAAAAGCTGAAGGATGGGCCTGGAGAAATGTAACCACTGTCAGATCAATAGACAGAGCTATGGATGCAAGGACTGACCATGATGTTATCAAAATTGTTTCAACCATGTTATGAGGCTATACAGTGTTTGTTTACAAACATTGGAGAAAAACAAGCTTATATTTTGGGTTTTCATGGAGTGACAGTTGAACTAAACTCATGAGGCATTTATAAGTTATATTCTTCAAGAATCAATGGATATATAAATTGTAAGTCCAAAAATGGATGTAGCAACTACAGATTGTCCCTTTTTAAGTCTATCAAAAGTGTGAGTTTGGACATGTCCATTAGGCCTATGGATGTAATTATTTTTTTTTATTTTTTTTTATCAGCATGAATTAAAAGCCCCACTTTTATTCCATAGGCTAGGATCCGCACTGTGCTTCTGTTGCAAAAGTTAGTTTCAAAAACAATATTTGATAGGCAGCTTAAACTTCCTGAATTCAACCATTATTGGGTTCAAATACACATTTTTTTAAATTTGTGAACAGCCATCCACAACAACCACAATCCGTAAGGCGCAAATAGCTAAATGAGAGCGCAACAGTGCGATTCACATCAATGTGCTATGTAGATGTCAATAGTAAGTGATATCTGTTTTGCCGTAGACTACACCACTGCTGTCATCCTTACCTTCAAGCATTTATTGGAAAATCTTTGGATGCTGACAGCAGTCATACCATTGGACGATTCCTGCTCTTTTCCCATGATCCATCAAACCTATTTGGTGTGTCATCATAGTGGTCTCTGACTTCTGGTCAGACTCGCTCAGGTAGAACAAACTTAAACTTGGGCCTTTTCAATGCTGATTTGAATGTCTTTGAGAAAATAGTTTCTGAATTTAAAACTAATCCTCGAAGTAATCATCTAGTTTTTCAAAAGTATCTGTAATCTGATTACAATATTTTTGCTGTAACGGATTACAGTTGGTTGAGAGAATGTCAAGAGTATGTAAACCTGTTATCAAGGAAAAGGGTGGCTACTTTTTTGCTTACTACATGATTCCATATGTTATTTCATAGTTTTGATGTCTTCACTATTATTCTACAATGTAGAAAATAGTAAAAATAAAGAAAAACCCTTGAATGAGTAGGTGTGTCTGAACTTTTGACTGGTACTGTGTGTGTGTGTGTGTGTGTGTATACTTAATCTATGGCAAGAACTGAAAATGGTTTTCTAGCAATGATCAACAACCAATTTTGACAGAGCTTGAAAATGTTAGGAAAGTATAAAGGGGCAAATATTGCACAATCCAGGTGTGCAAAGCTCTTAGACTTACCCAGAAATACTCAGTTGTAATTGATGCCAAATGTGCTTCTACAAAGTATTGACTCAGGGGTATAAATACTTTCATTGGCATTGTATAAGCCTAACACGGCTGTTACATAGTGTTTGTACTGAGTAGGCTATATGATAACAAATGCCTATTTCATTACTTCCATTGAACTATTTATTTTTTACCCCAGACACTGTTTTTGAATGAGGAAATGAATGCGGTTCAAATTCATGTGGATTTTCTTTTTTTTTTTACGTGTATGTTCAATAGAATAAAGTCCAATTTTGTGTTAAAGACTTGATTTAAGACTCTCTTTAGTATACATGCATCTGATCTCACCCTATTCTGCATACACACAACAGCGCTTTATAACCAATATACACTTACTAAATATAGCTACACATACTAACACCTACTGTACACATCAAAATAGTTTACGCAGTGGGGATGGGTAAACCATCCATGTTGAAAGTGTTTCTGTGTGTGTGTACCTGAGGGAGTGTATGTCTGTGTAATCTGTATCACCTGTCTCTTCCAGGAGGAGGAGGGTCCAGAGGTGCTGCTGGTGAAGGAGGAGGGGTGTGAGGAGGGTCTGGGGAACCCTGAGGGGATCATGGTCATGGAGGACAACCAGACTACACCTCCTCCTGAACCCACAGAGGAACCAGCTGAGCAGCACAGGACCACACACAGTCTCACTGAGGTGAGCCAACTGTGAACTACTGTTTGAATGGTAATAGGTCAGGGCCCGAATTCACACAACCTCCGAGCAGGAGTACTGATCTAGGATCAGTTTTATCTTTTAGATCATAATGAATAAGATTATATGGAAAGATCCTAGATCAGCACTCCTACTCTGAGACTCTTTGTGGATACGGGCCCAGGTCTTGATTCATTTTGTGTGGGACCATGCCTTAGAATTATCAAACCATTAAAGAGTGTCAAGTAATCAAATTAACCAACATGTATACATTGTATCAAATCAATTAACATGTTTGCACTGTACTCCTAGCAATGCCTCATAGCTCCATAGCAGGGTGCTCATATCAGATTTCTGAATCCAACATCCTCTCACTCTGTATCTCTTACAGTCAGTAGACATGGAGGATGGGAAACCTGATCTGCTGCTGGTCAAAGAGGAGACTATAGAAGACGAACCAGAGAGCATTGATCTGCTGAGTGGACTAAAGATGGGGGAGCAAGGTAAGGGAGAAATACATATAGCCTACATACAGTAATAGATCTTCAATGGGAATAGTGATGCATCTGGATATAGTTTTTTCTTCATTCATGAAAGGAAATCAATACAATTTATGTTAAATACAAAAACACAATGTATAAACTTGACAAAATAAATACATATGTAGAGTTTTTTTTTTCTTCCTGTCATGTCTATAAAGTCTATTTTCTAACCTCTTCCTGTAGGTGATTGGCTGGAGGCTAACAGAGGAGACTGGGTGGACATCTTGGATTCCCAGATCCAGATCGGTGCAGCCAAAGGCCCAGGGGACAACCTCACTGGGCAGGCCAGGACCAGCGGCGACATAGCGGAGGTCAGTGGATGGGACATTGTCTTCAACTCTGGGCTGCGGAACAACACTGTCAACCAGGAACAGACAGTAGAACACAAAACAACAACCAAACTGGAACACAAAATAACATCCAGATTTGGTCTCCATGACAACAGATTGGCTGCGACCAGGACGAAGCATAGATTTGGTCTGCGGGGACGAGGAGTTGTCCGTATGCGGCAGGAGAGAACAGACACAGACTCAACTAGCGATGCTCCGTCCTGCTCCTATAGTTGTGATTCAGAGAGACTGATGGCGCCTCAGGTTAACCCCCTAACAGGTGCTGCCTTCAGCCTGCCTTCCCTAGGATCTATCAACTGGAACATGGACCCTGCGACAACACAGACACTCCCTGGCCTTCATCCTCCTCACACTCTCCAAATGTTAAACCAGACCTCAGACAATGCCAGTGCACTAAATGGTGACACAAGCCCATTGACAAAGGACAGTAGTTGTAACTATATCAGCAGATCCGGTGAAAAAGAGAAGCACTTCCCATGTTCTTTCTGTGGGAAAGCCTTCAGTTTCCCTAAACAGTTGGAGATCCACCAGAGGATGCACACGGGGGAGAAACCTTTCGGCTGCCATCTTTGCCGGGTGAGTTTCTCTCAGTTGTCCAACCTGAAAAGGCACCAAAGGGTCCACACAGGGGAGAAACCCTACAGCTGCCCCCAGTGTCACATGCGCTTCACCCAAGCTGGCAGCCTGAAGAGGCACCTGAAGGTCCACACGGGAGAACGGCTGTTCGCCTGTACGCACTGCGGGAAGAGGTTCTCAGAGAGGAGCTATCTCAGGATACACCAGCAGAAAAACCATTCCACTCTATAAAATAGACACAATTCCACTTAATTTTTTATTTTTTCCCACTTAATTAAAAAAAAAATACATTTAGATCAAACTCTACATTTAAGACAATTCATTTTCATTGTTGTCAGCAGAAAAGATCCACAGATGGATTTGGAATAATGAAGTTAACATATTTCTGTGTTTAATATTCCTGGGTAGAATATAGCATCCTGACATTGTGTGATATATAGGGCATATATAAGCCCAAAGGTCTGTTACATATTGTGTTTTTACTGAGTACGCTATATGAGGTTCACAAATTCCTATTCGATTACATCCATGGAACGACAATTTTTTTTCACACATTTTTAATGAGAAACTGAGTGCAGTTGATCAAGTTCATGCCGATTTTTTTGTTGACGTGTGTACAGTGGGGCAAAAAAGTATTTAGTCAGCCACCAATTGTGCAAGTTCTCCCACTTAAGATGAGAGAGGCCTGTAATTTTCATCATAGGTACACTTCAACTATGACAGACAAAATGAGGGGGTAAAAAATCCAGAAAATCACATTGTAGGATTTTTAATGAATTTATTTGCAAATTATGGTGGAAAATAAGTATTTGGTCAATAACAAAAGTTTCTCAATACTTTGTTATTTACCCTTTGTTGGCAATGACAGAGGTCAAATGTTTTCTGTAAGTCTTCACAAGGTTTTCACACACAGTTGCTGGTATTTTGGCCCATTCCTCCATGCAGATCTCCTCTAGAGCAGTGATGGTTTGGGGCTGTTGCTGGGCAACACAGACTTTCTATGGGGTTGAGATCTGGAGACTGGCTAGGCCACTCCAGGACCTTGAAATGCTTCTTACGAAGCCACTCCTTCGTTGCCCGGGCGGTGTGTTTGGGATCATTGTCATGCTGAAAGACCCAGCCACGTTTCATCTTCAATGCCCTTGCTGATGGTAGGCTTTGTTACTTTGGTCCCAGCTCTCTGCAGGTCATTCACTAGGACCCCCCGTGTGGTTCTGGGATTTTTGCTCACCGTTCTTGTGATCATTTTGACCCCACGGGGTGAGATCTTGCGTGGAGCCACAGATCGAGGGAGATTATAAGTGGTCTTGTATCAATCAAGTTTATTTTATATAGCCCTTCGTACATCAGCTAATATCTCAAAGTGCTGTACAGAAACCCAGCCTAAAACCCCAAACAGCAAGCAATGCAGGTGTAGAAGCACGGTGGCTAGGAAAAACTCCCTAGAAAGGCCAAAACCTAGGAAGGAACTCGGCTATGAGGGGTGGCCAGTCCTCTTCTGGCTGTGCCGGGTGGAGATTATAACAGAACATGGCCAAGATGTTCAAAATGTTCATAAATGATAAGCATGGTCAAATAATAATCAGGAATAAATGTCAGTTGGCTTTTCATAGCCGATAATTAAGAGTTGAAAACAGCAGGTCTGGGACAGGTAGGAGTTCCATAACCACAGGCAGAACAGTTGAAACTGGGACAGCAGCAAGGCCAGGTGGACTGGGGACAGCAAGGAGTCATCATGCCCGGTAGTCCTGACGTATGGTCCTAGGGCTCAGGTCCTCCGAGAGAGAGAAAGAAAGAGAAGGAGAGAATTAGAGAGCATACTTAAATTCACACAGGACACTGGATAAGACAGGAGAAGTACTCCAGATATAACCAACTGGCCCTAGCCCCCCGACACAAACTACTGCAGCATAAATACTGGAGGCTGAGACAGGAGGCTGTCAGGAGACACTGGGGCCCCATCCGATGATACCCCTGGACAGGGCCAAACAGGAAGGATATAACCCCACCCACTTTGACAAAGCACAGCCCCCGCACCACGAGGGATATCTTCAACCACCAACTTACAATCCTGAGACAAGGCCGAGTATAGCCCACAAAGATCTCCACCACAGCACAAACCAAGGGGGGGCGCCAACCCAGACAGGAAGATCACGTCAGTAACTCAACCCACTCAAGTGACGCACCCCTCCTAGGGACGGCATGAAAGAGCACCAGTAAGCCAGTGACTCAGCCCCTGTAATAGGGTTAGAGGTAGAGAATCCCAGTGGAGGGGAACCGACCAGGCAGAGACAGCAATGTCTCTGCCTTGTATGTTTTCCATTTCCTAATAATTGCTCCCACAGTTGATTTCTTCAAACCAAGCTGCTTACCTATTGCAGATTCAGTCTTCCCAGCCTGGTGCAGGTCTACAATTTTGTTTCTGGTGTCCTTTGACAGCTCTTTGGTCTTGGCCATAGTGGAGTTTGGAGTGTGACTGTTTGAGGTTGTGGACAGGTGTCTTTTATACTGATAACAAGTTCAAACAGGTGCCATTAATACAGGTAACGAGTGGAGGACAGAGGAGCCTCTTAAAGAAGAAGTTACAGGTCTGTGAGAGCCAGAAATCTTGCTTGTTTGTAGGTGACCAAATACTTATTTTCCACCATAATTTGCAAATAAATTCATTGAAAATCCTACAATGTGATTTTCTGGATTTTTTTTTTTCTCATTTTGTCTGTCATAGTTGAAGTGTAACTTTGATGAAAATTACAGGCCTCTCTCATCTTTTTAAGTGGGAGAACTTGCACAATTGGTGGCTGACTAAATACTTTTTTTGCCCCACTGTATGTGTGGTTTTCAAATGGTGTATTTGACACTTTGTTTAATAAACCCAAAATGAAACATTTCAGTCTAAGACTTTCATTGTGACTCTTCAGTATTCATCACATCTGATCTCACCCTATTCTGCACACACCAATAACACCTACAAAGGTCCCGATTCAATCAAATCCACTTTAGCCAACAACCGCATAGCTGACGTTTTGAGGTGTCGGAGGTATCACTGTCGAATCCACAAGCGATTCCAGGCATTATACCTAAAGCGGACATTGCCATTGGCTGCACGGAGTCGCATTAAGAGAAATCCCATGCGGCCGCCTTTACAATTTTGAACACTGGAATTTGAGATGGAATCTATACCTCGATTAGGCCTCATTTTGTTTGAATGATTTTCAATTTCAATTATTTCTATACAGCATAAACTTTCTCATTCTGAACTACTAATGTGAGTGGGATGGGTGTGGCTTCGTGAAAATGATCACAAGAGCTGCTAGTCACCGATTTGACAATTCCACCAACAAAACAGCTATGCAGGTATCGGCTATAGCTGGTTAATGATGGATCGTATTGAATCCAAGCCTTAATATACCTACACATGCTCACAAACACCTACTGTACACGTCAAAATTTTTGCCAGGTTTGTCTGACTTTTGACTTATAGCTGACTCATATTTACCCACAACATATTTGTTCACCATGATAGATTTAACAATGAGGTAATTTTGTAACTACAGTATAGGACTCAAACATAGTGGAGATGGGTAAACACTTTGGGGCCTTACTTGTGAACATTAGGAAAAAGTAGAAGTTCAAGTTTAAGCACCAACCAATTACAATCATTGATGTAGTGGCACGTGATCAAAAGCTACATGTTAGCGGTTCCCATTGCATAACCTTGCACATTTAGCCCTATGATAACCTCACCGGTGGCCGTGATTATTTCCTGTAACAAATTCTGTATCAGCCAATTAAAACCCTCGAGGTAGTTGGACGTGTTCCAATACTTGTTCACGGAAGCTTCCTCAGAGAAGTACAGCACATACTGATAATTAAAGCAACTACACCAAGTGTATTTCACTGACTGGTCAAATTGCTCTTTGTATAGAGTGCCTAGCTCCATGTAATTGTCGCAGATTGTGACAAGGGTTCGAATCTCACGCCCCCCCCCCCCCCTTTGAAATGTAGAATTACATTTATTGTGTGTTGAAGGGACGTAGCCTACAGTCAACCGTTTGAAAATTAAGATCAAGAATGAATTTAATAAGGAACTACCTCTTCAGCCTTGTGGACAAACACCCTGCAAAAATGCTTCACTAATGAAGAGTGACACAATTTGTCCATTTAGGTTGATACTGGTGTTTTATAGTCAGATAATGCTAGTTCCTTAATTCATGTTTACTTGACATGAAGTAGTGAATATGTGTATACTGTAATGTTGAACCTTTTCAAAAGTATTCTAAAATAAATGTTATCAAAGCGAGGATACCAGATTTACAGAAAAGTGTTACCATAGTGAGAAAAGTTATTCTACTTCCACATGAATCGCAATAAAAGTACTGTACTTTAAAGTTGAGTGTAAGACCATTTTGTTCAAATTAAATTCAAAATTGACTCTGTGCTGACAGACATGGTTATTTTTGTATCATTGCAGGGACTGAGTTTCCCTTATCTCAGTCGAACCAAAATATACTTAATTCTTGAATCAATACATATGGAACGTTTGTATAATAACCTCCAATGGCTCCATATTGTTCAGTGTTAAGAGATGGGCTTGACTGTGGTTAATATTTTATAATACCATGTCATGTTTCTGTGTGTACAGCAAAGAGTTTCTTATATAAACCTTTATGCTTTTCTGTTCAATTTGTGTTTGTAGTCTGCAGTTCAAGAGGACCTGCTGATATCCAGTGTTGCTTGCAGGAGAAAGTGGTCCTCTGAAGCGGCCGGTCACAAACCCTGGCCCCGGACAGAACCCGGGATCAGGAGCCGTCGCTCTTCCTTCCCGAGTTGGAACCAGGACCGAACCACAAGGGACAGAGACTCTACCACCACACAGAACACAACCAGTGGACAGGTGGACTGAACAACCTCAGTCCTGGTGGTCATCAGAGAGACAGAGGCTCCAGTCAGGGATCAAGTCTGCAGCCCAGACCCTTCTCTTCACAGTCTCAGTGCAGGGATGAAGCAGTACCTGGGGATGATAGAGACAGACCCTCCTGTTCCTATGATACAAACACCACAGTGTCCATGATGAAAAAATCAGGTCACCCTGGGCTTCAGCCTGGGTCTACAGTTACCTCATGGTTACCCCACCAATAGACAGGGGCAGGATGGGCGTTCATCACAAGAGGTACCTAGCTCGCTCTCTAAGCAGAGTCTCTCCCACTGGATTGTGGAGGCTATCTCCCTGGCATATAGCATTAAGGGTTACCTACTGTAGTGTTGTACGCGCCAACTCCACCTGGCAGCGTCTTGGGCGTTGTTTAAAGGGTTGACTGTAGGAGATATTTGTGCTGTGGCGAGTTGGGCATCAACACACACTTTTTGAGAGGTTTTATCGCTTGGATGTCACTGCTCCATGTTTAGCCCAAAGCATGCTTACTGTGTGGACAGGGGACTGAAAGTTGACTGACTGAAAGGGAAGGTAACTGTTATGGGTGTAAGATGGCACAGTGATGCCATCTGTTGGTAAATGTTAATTACTGCAACTCCAGTGTTTTACCGGTGTGCTTGAGATAACCGGATGTATTGTAATGTACTGAACAAGACTGGTTACTCGCATCAATGCCTCTGTCTCGTCATTTAACATTCAAACAGTAACTTTGTGGCTATAACTACTGTTCCCTGAAGGAGGGAAACGAGGTACGACACCCGTTTGGCCTCGCACCGTCCGTTACTGGGCTTGGTGAAGAGCGGTATTAAATTGAAGGAATGAATCCGAGCCTTACGCTTATCAAATGTGGAAGGCGGGACTGGCAGCGAGGAGTGGATTTCTTTGGCCTTTATTGGAATTTTAGATCCTTCAATCATACTACGTTATACCTTGTTCCCCTCCTTCAGGGAACAGTAGTCATAACGTTACATTTGCTATCCTGTTAGGGCCATCAACAGAGCTTTAGTGATGGGGGGGGCGCTCATGCAGCTGGGGATCCGAAGTGCCCTGTGAGAGAGACAGGTTGCGATTACCACAGTTTGAGTGGGGCAGAAAGTTTCCTATGCTGAGGCAGTAAAGAGAGGATAGGGGTGAGTGATTTGACTGGGAGCCCCCTAGTGAGTAGGTCTGAAGAGAGAGATCCAGAGAGGATGATTTTTAGTAAGGTAGGATTTGAGTTTATTGCTATGGTTATTAAATGTACTGCACTGATGGAGCATAAATCCCAGGAAATAGATGTGGTAGTGACAGCAGCAGAGACATTGTTGGGTGTAAGAGTTTAGTGCAGAAGATCAACAGGGGGGTTCAAGAGAACTGTTCTCCTGGAGTAGGATCTGGTAGGGCTAAAGTAGTGGTGATAGTAGTGGGATAGGGGTGGTTGGTTTTTGAGGTATAGTGGTGTATATGTGTAGGGTTAGATGGTGGTGCGATTTACTTTTTCACTTCCCTTTTTAACTCCTCTTTTTGTTACAAAAGTGTAATTCACACTCCGACCTGTGACAGGCAACAATACGCAACACAGCGTCTAGTCTGCCGGAAAATCACACAAAGACGTGACCAAGAAGAATTTCCAAGTTTGCGTTTTTATTGTTGTTACTGAAACCTTTATTAACACCCTGGAACTCAAAATATGACTAATTTAACTGCACAGCGTCACATACTTACCCCATGTAGTGTTTAATTCGCGTTGGAGACAGGTTGATACATGTTATGTAGGTAACGCTAGTTAGCTGCTAACGTTAGCTAACAATGGCTAGCTGTATGGTTTTTCACACTCAAATAGCCTCCATCATGGAGGTGCTAGCGAATGCAGCCGTGGAAGAAATATGTAAACTCGTGGACGACGACTATGCAGTGTTTCGTTTGGAAATAACTCAAAGCCAGAAAGAAAATAGGGCATTGCGTAGGAAACTACTGGAACTGAAGGTGGCACGGGAGCGCGCAGAGAGGACAATGCGAGAGCGCGTCCTCACCAGTCGTCCCAGTAGTGTCAGATACAGAGCAATGGCAAGAGGTACAGTACGTTTAGCAGCAGGCCGAGACTTTGCGGCCCGTCCCCCTTTCCCCTCTGCACCCATAATTGGGTCTAGGATTTTTTGGAGATAGTATGCAATAATTCCCCAAATTATTTAGCTATAACGTGCAAAGACACAATCATATTATAACCAGATTCTTGTTTTACTGCATTTCTTATTTACTCAATGAAAACAATGTGATGCATGGAACATAATACAGTATATTGTCAAATAAATAGTATATCAATAAGTTATGAGACATGTTACCTTACATCCTTGCCAATTGTTGACAGTGACAATAGTGTACAGGCGTGGTCAAAAGTTGAGAATGACACAAATATTAATTTTCACAATCTGCTGCCTCAGTTTGTATGATGGCAATTTGCATATACTCCAGAATGTCATGAAGAGTGATCAAATGAATTGCAATTACAGTGGGGAGAAGAAGTATTTGATACACTGCCGATTTTGCAGGTTTTCCTACTTACAAAGCATGTAGAGGTCTGTAATTTTTTATCATAGGTACACTTCAACTGTGAGAGACGGAATCTAAAACAAAAATCCAGAAAATCACATTGTATGATTTTTAAGTAAATCATTTGCATTTTATTGCATGAAATAAGTATTTGATACATCAGAAAAGCAGAACTTAATATTTGGTACAGAAACCTTTGTTTGCAATTATAGAGATCATACGTTTCCTGTAGTTCTTGACCAGGTTTGCACACACTGCAGCAGGGATTTTGGCCCACTCCTCCATACAGACCTTCTCCAGATCCTTCAGGTTTTGGGGCTGTCGCTGGGCAATACGGACTTTCAGCTCCCTCCAAAGATTTTCTATTGGGGTCAGGTCTGGAGACTGGCTAGGCCACTCCAGGACCTTGAAATACTTCTTACGGAGCCACTCCTTAGTTGCCCTGGCTGTGTGTTTCAGGTCGTTGTCATGCTGGAAGACCCAACCACGACCCATCTTCAATGCTCTTACTGAGGGAAGGAGGTTGTTGGCCAAGATCTCGCTATACATGGCCCCATCCATCCTCCCCTCAATACGGTGCAGTCGTCCTGTCCCCTTTGCAGAAAAGCATCCCCAAAGAATGATGTTTCCACCTCCATGCTTCACGGTTGGGATGGTGTTCTTGGGGTTGTACTCATCCTTCTTCTTCCTCCAAACACGGCGAGTGGAGTTTAGACCAACAAACTCTATTTTTGTCTCATTAGACCACATTAACTTCTTCCATTCCTCCTCTGGATCATCCAGATGGTCATTGGCAAACTTCAGACGGGCCTGGACATGCGCTGGCTTGAGCAGGGGGACCTTGCGTGCGCAGCAGGATTTTAATCCATGACGGCGTAGTGTGTTACTAATGGTTTTCTTTGAGACTGTGGTCCCAGCTCTCTTCAGGTCATTGACCAGGTCCTGCCGTGTAGTTCTGGGCTGATCCCTCACCTTCCTCATGATCATTGATGCCCCACGAGGTGAGATCTTGCATGGAGCCCCAGACCGAGGGTGATTGACCATCATCTTGAACTTCTTCCATTTTCTAATAATTGCGCCAACAGTTGTTGCCTTCTCACCAAGCTGCTTGCCTATTGTCCAGTAGCCCATCCCAGCCTTGTGCAGGTCTACAATTCTATCCCTGATGTCCTTACACAGCTCTCTGGTCTTGGCCATTGTGGAGAGGTTGGAGTCTGTTTGATTGAGTGTGTGGACAGGTGTCTTTTCTACAGGTAACGAGTTCAAACAGGTGCAGTTAATACAGGTCATGAGTGGAGAACAGGAGGGCTTCTTAAAGAAAAACTAACAGGTCTGTGAGAGCCAGAACTGTTACTTGTTAGTAGGTGATCAAATACTTATGTCATGCAATAAAATGCAAATTAATTACTTAAAATTACAGACCTCTACATGCTTTGTAAGTAGGAAAACCTGCAAAATCGGCAGTGTATCAAATACTTGTTCTCCCCACTGTAATTGCAAAGTCCCTCTTTGCCATGCAGATGAACTGAATCCCCAAAAAACATTTCCACTGCATTTCAGCCCTGCCACAAAAGGACCAGCTGACATCATGTCAGTGACTCTCTCGTTAACACAGGTGTGAGTGTTGACGAGGACAAGGCTGGAGATCACTCTGTCATGCTGATTGAGTTCGAATAACAGACTGGAAGCTTCAAAAGGAGGGTGGTGCTTGGAATCATTGTTCTTCCTCTGTCAGCCATGGTTACCTGCAAGGAAACACGTGCCGTCATCATTGCTTTGCACAAAAAGGGCTTCACAGGCAAGGATATTGCTGCCAGTAAGATTGCACCTAAATCAACCGTTTATCGGATCATCAAGAACTTCAAGGAGAGCGGTTCAATTGTTTTGAAGAAGGCTACAGGGCGCCCAAGAAAGTCCAGCAAGCGCCAGGACCGTCTCCTAAAGTTGATTTAGCTGCGGGATCGGGGCACCATCAGTACAGAGCTTGCTCAGGAATGGCAGCAGGCAGGTGTGAGTGCATCTGCACGCACAGTGAGGCGAAGACTTTTGGAGGATGACCTGGTGTCAAGAAGGGCAGCAAAGAAGCCACTTCTCTCCAGGAAAAACATCAGGGACAGACTGATATTTTGCAAAAGGTACAGGGATTGGACTGCTGAGGACTAGGGTTAAGTCATTTTCTCTGATGAATCCCCTTTCCGATTGTTTGAGGCATCCTGAAAATAGCTTGTCCGGAGAAGACAAGGTGAGTGCTACCATCAGTCCTGTGTCATGCCAACAGTAAAGCATCCTGAGACCATTCATGTGTGGGGTTGCTTCTCAGCCAAGGGAGTGGGCTCACTTACAATTTTGCCTAAGAACACAGCCATTAATAAAGAATGGCACCAACACATCCTCCGAGAGCAACTTCTCCCAACCATCCAGTAACAGTTTGGTGACGAACAATGCCTTTTCCAGCATGATGGAGAACCTTTCCATAAGGCAAAAGTGATAACTAAGTGGCTCAGGGAACAAAACATCGATATTTTGGGTCCATGGGCAGGAAACTCCCCAGACCTTAATCCCATTGAGAACTTGTGGTCAATCTTCAAGAGGCGGGTGGACAAACAAAACCCCACAAATTCTGACAAACTCCAAGCATTGATTGTGCAAGAATGGGCCCAGAAGTTAATTGACAGCATGCCAGGGCGAATTGCAGAGGTCTTGAAAAAGAAGGTTCAACACTGCAAATATTGACTATTTGCATCAACTTCATGTAATTGTCAAAAGCCTTTGACACTTATGAAATGCTTGTAATTATACTTCAGTATTCCATAGTTACATCTAACAAAAATATCTAAAGTCACTGAAGCAGCAAACTTTGTGAAAATTAATATTTGTGTCATTCTCAACTTTTGGCCACGACTGTATAATATAGCTTTGAGCATTTACAGTATCTTACCTAACCACCACTTTTCTCCCACTCTCAGGTGAAGGACATCTCACTGGAGGCCACAGGAGCTTAGTGAAGCCAGCGGGACACAATACATGGAGAGATGACCAACCAATCACTGTTGATGAGGGGAGTGGAACCTCAACCCAGCACTCTATTGTGATTGAGGTTAGTGTTGCATAAAGAATGAGAGTTACTTTGTAAATAAAATGTGCCTGTTTATTTCAGTAGGGCTCCCCTCAGTTATTCACTTGCTGACATGTACAGTACATCCTCATTTACCTGCCATAGGGGAACTTGTGAGACTTCTCTACTAAGTACTGGTAATAATCTCTCTTATTGTGTCAGTCTGCAGATGCAGAGGCTGCAGGTCCTGGAGTCAAGCTGGAGAGGTTTGAAGGAGTGGAGGACCCACGGCACAACAGAGACATCCAGTCTGGAGCGCCCCCTGTAGCCACGGAGAACCCCACCACGACCCCAGTGCAGTCCAGGACACGATGCCTCATCACGGAGGTCAGTGGAACGCCGAACGCCATCCTCAAGTCAGAGACAGACACCAAGACTTTAACTGTACACACAGGATCTGACCACAGATCAAACCCAGAGAGACTCGGGTTGGGGAGACTGGGCTGTCATCCTGCTCCCAGCTCAGAGTATTTACCGGTATTTCACCAGAGGACGGTTCATTCCTGTGGGGATGGTGATGGTGACGCGTTTGACACTGGCGGTGATGATCCATCTTGTTCTTACGCTACAGAGATGGGCCCTGGCAACATGTCCTTAGGTTTAGAGACACAGACTGATCTGTCTAGAGGGGACTGGAACCGGTACAGTAGTAGTGTATACTCTGAAGGGTGCCTAGATACTAAAGGGGAGGGTCTGATTGTAGATGAAGTGACTGTGAAAGTGGAGGGCGACGTTCCTCCCACATGGAATGCAGATAGTCACCTAGGGGACGGAAACTCACAGGGCAGAGATTTATTTGATTACAGGGGAAGCTTAGAGACAAATCTAAACGTTGCCACCCACTCCCTTTTACACACGTTCAAGGATCGCGACCCAGACTCCACTTCGATGGAGCCTTCCGATTCACACAGCCTTGTCCTTTTCGATCAGGTATTGAACTCAAACGACACGACTAGAGCCCAGGCTCATGGAGGGGGAGCCACATTAGGCAATAGTAAAGAGAAACGGTTCCTCTGCATGTTCTGTAACAAAGGCTTCAGCTGTCCCCAGAAGGTGGAGATCCACCGGAGGGTCCACACAGGGGAGAAACCATTCAGCTGTCCCCAGTGTCACATGCGCTTTGCCCAGGCCTGCAGCCTGAAGAGGCACCAGAGGGTCCACACAGGGGAGAAACCCTACAGCTGCCCCCAGTGTGAGAAGAGGTTTTCTCGCCAGCACCAGCTGAAGACGCACCTGAAGGTCCACACGGGAGAAAGGCCGTTTGCCTGTACGCACTGCGGGAAGAGGTTCTCCGAGAGGAGCTACCTCAGGATACACCAGCAGAAAAAACATTCCAGCCTATAACATGGAAAGTAACCATTCCACTCGATAGCTTCTGATGTTTAGATGAAACCCTGCATTAAAGACAAAGATTAATTTATTGTTGTCAGCAGAAAAGGCCCACAGATGCATTTGGAATAACGAGAGTTACAGATTTCAGTGTTGAACATTCCTGAGTAGAATATTACATCCAAACATTGTGTGATATGTAAGGCATATACAGTGCCTTTGGAAAGTATTCAGACCCCTTGACTTTTTCCACATTTTGTTTCATTACAGCCTTATTCTATAATGGAATAAATAAATAAAAAATCCTCAGCAATCTATATACAATACCCCATAATGCGAAAACAGGAATACCTTATTTACATAAGTATTCAGACCCTTTGCTATGAGAAATTGAGCTCAGGTGCATCCTGTTTCCATTGATCATCCTTGAGGAAAGTTCTACAACTTGATTGGAGTCCACCTATGGTAAAGTAAATTGATTGGACATGATTTGGCAAGGCACACACCTGTCTGTATAAGGTCACACAGTTGACAGAGCATGTCAGAGTAAAAACCAAGCCACGAGGTCGAAGGATTTGTCCGTAGAGCTCCAAGACAGGATTATGTCGAGGCACAGATCTGGAGAAGGGTACCAAAAAATTTCTGCAATATTGAAGGTCTCCAAGAACACAGTGGCCTCCATCATTCTTAAATTAAGAAGTTTGGAACCACCAAGACTCTTCCTGGAGCTGGCTGCAGGTAGACTCAGCAAATCTCTAGACTCAAATGATGTAGAAGTACAAAGTAAAAACAGCAGTAGTGGGTTAATTTGAGCAACAACTAAGAACGTTGAAGCGAGAGGCTATTCTTCTCTGCGGTTTTGGTCCCGCAGCTGTGCACATGCGCAGATACTCTTTGTGACTAGGTCAGAACAAAGTCTTGCATCTCACTCATCGCAATATCTGCAGTGCTGCTCGTGGAAACCTCATAACGCTGAGTCTTCCTTGAAAGACAAAGGTTGATTTTCATCCACAGATTAATTTGGACTAACAAGAGTAACAGATTTCAGTGTTGAATATTCCTGGGTAGAATATTGCATCTAGACAATGTGTGATATATAAGGCATATATAAGCCTAACAAGTCTGTTACATATTGTGTTTGTACTGTATATGATGTTCACAAATGCCTATTTCACTGCTTCCATTCAATTACATTTTTTTTCCCAAGACACTTTTAATGAGAAAATGAATGCAGAATTTGTTCTGTATGTGTGGTTTTCATATGGCGTAAGTTAAAACTTGTTTATGTTTAATAAACACAAAATGGGACTTTTCATTCTAAGACTTTCATTGAGACTCTCTTTTGTACACATCACATCTGATCTCACCCTATTCTGCATACACCCAACAGTGCTTTATAACCAATATACACTTACTAAATATACCTACAAATACCCACACACTAACAAACACCAACTGTATGTCAAAATAGTTTAGTCAGGTTTGTCTGATGACTTTTGACTTATCATAGCTGACTTATATTTACCCACAACATCATATTTATGTCCACCATGATGGGTTTAACAACAATGAAGTCATTCTGTAACTACAGTATAGGACTCAAACAGTGGGGATGGGTAAACACTCCATGTTGAAATTATGTTTATTATCTGTGTGTACTTACCTGAGGGAGTGTATGTCTGTGTAATCTGTATCACCTGTCTCTTCCAGGAGGAGGAGGGTCCAGAGGTGCTGCTGGTGAAGGAGGAGGAGGAGGGTCTGGGGAACCCTGAGGGGACCATGGTCAGAGAGGACAACCAGACTACACCTCCTCCTGAACCCACAGAGGAACCAGCTGAGCAGCACAGGATCACACATAGTCTCACTGAGGTATGGATAAGGGCCAGGTCTTGATTAATAACTCATTGTCCAATCAGAAGATGCTCCATAGCAGGGTGCTCATATCAGATTTCTTGATCCAACATCCTCTCACTCTGTATCTCTTACAGTCAGTAGACATGGAGGAAGGGAAGCCTGATCTGCTGCTGGTCAAAGAGGAGACAATAGAAGACAGACCAGAGAGCATTGACCTGCTGAGTGGACTAAAGATGGGGGAGCAATGTACGGGAGAAATACATATAGCCTACATACAGTAATAGATCTTCAATGGGAATAGTGATGCACCTGGCTATTGATGACAAAAAAATCCATATGTAGAGTTCTCTGCCATGTTTGTAAAGTCTATTTTCTAAACTCTTCCTGAAGGTGGTTGGCTGGAGGATAACAGAGGCGACTGGGCGGCCATATTGGATTACCATACGGGTGCAGCCAAGGGCCCAGGGGACAACATCACTGAGCAGGCCAGGACCAAAGGCGACATAGTGGAGGTCAGTGGATGGGACAGCGTTCTCAACTCTGGGCTGGGGAACAACGCTGTTAAACACAACCAGAAACAGACTGACGAACACAAAACAACAATCAAATTTAGTCTCCATGACGACAGACTAGCTGAGACTAGAGCGAGGTGTAGATTTGGTCTGCAGAGACAGGGAGGTGTCCGTATGCAGTGGAAGAGAACAGACACAGACTCTGCTAGAGATGCTCCGTCCTGCTCCTATAGTTGTGATTCAGAGAGACTGATGGCGCCTCAGGTTAACCCCCTAACATGTGCTGCCTTCAGCCTGCCTTCCCTAGGATCTATCAACTGGAACATGGACCCTGCAACAACACAGACTCTCCCTGGCCTTCATCCTCCTCACACTCTCCTAATGTTAAACCAGACCTCAGACAAGCCCATTGATAAATTGCAGTAGTAGTACTATCAGCAGATATAGTGGCAAAGAGAAGCGCTTCCTGTGTTTGTTCTGTGGGAATGCCTTCACTTTCCCCAAGCAGGTGAAGATCCACCAGAGGATGGACAAGGGGGAGAAACTATTCGGGTGCCACCTGTGCCTGGCCAGTTTACCAGACACATCCAACCTGAAGAGGCACCAGAGGGTCCACACAGAAGAGAAATCCTACAGCTGCCCCCAGTGCGAGAAGAGGTTCTCCCACCAGCACCATCTGACGATGCATCTGAAGGGCCACTTGGGAGAGAAGCTGTTCGCCTATACACACTGCGAGATGAGGTTCTCAGAGAGGAGCTACCTCAGGATACACCAACAGAAAATGCACACGGCCCATGTATAGTGACATGTAATATAGTATTAGTTAGTTTGTAATTAATTCTGTTGGTTTTGGATGTAGTAGGGAAGTGAGGAAATAATGTGTATGATGAGGCAGAGTAGATGAAATGGGGATGGTTGGTATGATGGTGTCTGTAAAAATGCTTCACTGATGAAAAGTGAGAACCTTGTCTGGTTTGATACTGTGGTTTATAGTGAAATACCAAGTGTCTTATTACATTTTTCCTTAAAAATATTTAAAAAATATATTCTATCAAAGTGAAGGTTCCAGATTTAACTGTATGACCATTTTGTTGAACTGAATTATAAAATTGACAGACTATTTTTTATATAATTGCAGCGACTGAGTTTCCCTTATCTCAGTGGAACAAAACATTATACATTTTCTTTATCAACACATATGGACATTATTTATATTTATGTATTTATAATAAACTCCAATGGCTCCATATTGTTAGGTACTTGAATCGCAGTGTTTGATATGGGCTTGACTGTGGTAAACATTTTATCATGTCATATTTTTGTGTGTACAGCAAAGTTTCTTATGTAAAACGTTATACTTTTCTGTTCAATTTGTGTTTAAAGTCTGCAGTCCATGAGGACCTGCTGATATCCGGTGTTGCTGGCTGGAAATACTGGACCTCTGAGGTGGCTGGTCACAAACCATGGCCCCGGATCAGAACCGTAGATCAGGGGCCATCACTCTTCCTTCCAGAGTCGGAACAAGGACCGAACCACGAGGGACAGAGACTCCACCACACAAAACACAACCAGTGGACAGGGGGACTGAACAACCTCAGTCCTGGTGGTCATCAGAGAGACAGAGCCTCCTGTTCCTATGATACAAACACCACAGTATCCATGATGAACAGAGCAGGTCACCCTGGGCTTCAGCCTTCACAGAGAGTGGTGGGAGATCCCCCTGGTGGTCGTCTATCAGGAAATCTGTCTTCTCCTTCAGAGTCTCCTCTAATGCCTGGTGACTGGGTTCATAGAAAGCCTGGACCTGGGTCTAGCCTTCCTCAGTTACCTCATGGTTACTCCACTAATACAGACAAGGTCAGGATGGGTGTTCACCACAAGAGGTATCTAGCCTATAACACAGCACACAATCCCAACAACAGAGGTCAAGGAGAGGTCAATAGAGGTCAAGGAGGGAGCTCAAAGACTAACCATCTGAGGGGGGTCGCACCTGCTTCTACCTCCTCTGGTGTCATTGGGTCACAACGTGGGAGGCTGAGCGTTAGGACGGACGCCGACAAGCTTTACTCCTGCTCCACATGTGGGAAGCGCTTCGCTGAGGCAAACTATGTAAAGGAGCACCAGACCGTTCACACCAAGGAGAGGCCCTTTAAGTGCAAACTATGTTACAAGAGATTCTCCTTCCGGAGTAGCCTTATCAGACATAGGAGTGTCCACAATGTGGAGAAATCGGAGCAGTGTGGCTAGAGAGGGCTCCCGAGTGGCGCAGCGATCTAAAGCATTGCATCTCAGTGCTAGAGGCATCACTACAGACCCTGGTTCGATTCCAGGCTGTATCACAACCAGCCGTGATTGGGAGGCCCATACGGCGGCGCACAATTGGCTCACCGCCGTCCGGGTTAGGATTTGGCCGGGGTAGGCCGTCATTGTAAATAAGAATTTGTTCTTAACTGACTTGCCTAGTTAAATAAAAAAAATGTGAAGATGTACACAGGGCACCATACTTTAGCTATCATGTGAAGTGACCTGGAGTAAGAGCAGTGGTGTTCTGGAGGTGGGCAGAACGCCAGTGGGCAATGAGTATACTCACTTCTTAATCCCCACGATGCATATCAAAGTAGTGTAGTGGAGGTATACACTGTGTCAATAAGGCTGATGGTACAGATCTAGAATGTTTATCTTACAATGTTGATAAACTATTATTTCTTCACATTTTCGCAATGTGCTCACAGTGGTAGGCCTATGCGCAAATGATCCCAAATGCAATTTGTGGGGAAAAAACTGTGTGCAACCGGGTCATCAGGAGGGATCAGCCAATCGTGAGGAATAAAATTGGCTACTTCAAAATGGAGATAGGCTCAGTGGCACGGATACAGTGATGATGCCTCTTTCCATCTTTATGTTTTGTCCTGACTGAGAAAGACTAGTATGGATTCTATTATTTTAGGTCATTTAGAGTATATGTCACTGTTTCACATTAAAACAATTACACGGGGCACCTTTTCTTCCTGTTTGGGAATTATTTGGCACCACTTCACCACTGGGTAAGAGGACAATTAACCACTCATTAACCCTTTGTTAACTTGTCATTTGAAATAGGATTGTGTAAATACCTGTTTTTAGAGAGACAATACCTAGGCAAGAACAACCTAGACTAGAACAAGGACAGTTTAATATTTACCTTCCTGAGGTGATGTAGATGGAATAAAGTAATTATATTATTTTCTACTCTATTGTTGCTAACACGCTGTTCTTTCTAAACAAGTCTGCTCACAGCTTGAAAGATACTGATCATAGGAGATGTGGGGCTCTATTTCCGGCTGGCGTTATGGCAGGGCAAGCACAGATTAGTTTGCAATTTCAGTATGTAAAAACTGACACTGGCATTTTCCACCACATGCGCAAGGTTCAGCAATTAACCTGACTAATCTCAGCTCACTAGCTCTGAGGTGGGAGGAGTGGCAATATTTAAGGTGTGTCCTTGAAAACATGTGCAAAAGTGACACTCATGCAGCGCATATCCAGACATTTAAGACCAATGAAAAGCAGGTCTTAGTTGTAACTCGCTTGGTAAGGGCATGGATTTTGTGAGCGGAAGTGCAATTTATCCAGCCGTGACGCAGATTGCGTTTATACTCATGGAACAAGAGAAGATACGTGTTTTTTATGCCGGTAACTCTTATATTAATAAACATTTTTCTTTTTCATTTGGTTTAAATTGATTAAAAACCAAGCATAATAGCCTCTCTTCCCTTCAATGAAGGCTGGAGGTTAATTAAAGTGCAAGCTGTCAGCTTTAATTTGTATTTTCACCCATATTGAGTGAACCGTTTAGCTATAAAATATCCGCTGGAGATAGATGATACCGGAGTTTCCCAAGAATCAATGGGCGCATACCATTAAAAATAAGTCCAGAAATGTATGAAGTAACTGCAGATTTTCCCTTTAAAGGGGCAATCTGCAGTTTCTACATACATTTTTGTTCTCATAAATTAATATGTACCCATTGATTCTTGAATAATATAACTTAGAATTGCCTCATGAGCTTAGTTCAACTGTCTAACCCCATCAGAACCCAAAATATACAATTGTCCAATATTTGTAAACAAACACTATATAGCCTCAAAACATGGTTAAAACTAGAATTTTGATGACATTTACAGTGACACCTACCCCAGCCAAACCCAGACAATGCTGGGCCAATTGTGCACTACCCTATGAGACTCCCAATCATGGCCGGATGTGATACAGCCTGGATTCAAACCAGAGACTGTAGTGACGCATCTTGCACTGAGATGCAGTGCCTTAGGCCACCGCTGCACCTCTCTGGACCCCAAGTGGATGGTCAGTCCTTGCATCCATAGCTATACCTATAAATTTGAGAGCGGTTACATTTTTCCAACCGCATCCCTCAGCTTTTGACAGAAACGGGAGGGGACTACTGATTGGCGCTTTAATGTGTAATGTATCCCACTGCTGGCTTGCTTCTGAAGCTAAGAAAGGTTGGTCCTGGTCTGTCCCTGGATGGGAGAGCAGATGCTGCTGGAAGTGGCCAGTAGGAGTCACCCTTTCCACTGCCTTAGGCATTGCCCTCTGTTGGGTGCTGTCTTTCAGATGGGACGTTAAACGGGTGTCCTGACTCTCTGTGGTCACTAAAGATCCCATGGCAATTATCGTAAGAGTAGGGGTGTTAACCCCGGTGTCCTGGCTAAATTCCCAATCTGGCCTTCATACCATCATGGCCACCTAATCATCCTCAGTTTACAATTGGCTCATTCATCCCCCCTCCTCTCCCCTGTAATTATTCCCCAGGTTGTTGCTGTAAATGAGAATGTGTTCTCAGTAAACTTACCTGGTAAAATAAGGGTTAAATAAATAACAGCCTCCACTCTTTTGGGAGGGCTTTCCACTAGATGTTGAAACATTCCTGCGGGGACTTGCTTCCATTCAGCAAAGATCATTAGTGAGGTCGGGTACTGATTAGAGGTAGACCGGTTATGATTTTTCAACATCGATACCGATTATTGGAGGACCAAAAAAAGCCGATACCGATTAATCGGCCAATTTTAAAATTGAATTTTAACGCAGATACCGATTATTTTCAATTCACTGATTAAAAAATATATTTTAATATTATATATTTATTTGTAATAATGACAATTACAACAATACTGAATGAACAATGAGCACTTTTATTTGAACTTAATATAATATATACAGTTGAAGTCAAAAGTTTACATACACCTTAGCCAAATACATTTAAACTCAGTTTTTCACAATTCCTGACATTTAATCCAAGTAAAAATTCCCTGTTTTAGGTCAGTTAGGATCATCACTTTATTTTAAGAATGTGAAATGTCAGAATAATAGTAGAGAGAATTAATTATTTCATCACATTCCCAGTGGATCAGAAGTTTACATACACTCAATTAGTATTTGGTAGCATTACCTTTAAATTGTTTAACTTGGGTCAAACATTTCGGGTTGCCTTCCACAAGCTTCCCACAATAAGTTGGGGGAATTTTGGCCCATTCCTCCTGACAGAGCTGGTGTAACTGAGTCAGGTTTGTAGGCCTCCTTGCTCGCACATGCTTTTTCAGTTCTGCCCACAAATTCTCTATAGGATTAAGGTCAGGGCTTTGTGATGGCCACTCCAATACCTTGACTTTGTTGTCCTTAAGCCATTTTGCCACAACTTTGGAAGTATGCTTGGGGTCATTGTCCATTTGGAAGACTCATTTGCGACCAAGCTTTAACTTCCTGACTGATGTCTTGAGCTGTTGCTTCAATATATCCACATAATTTCCTCCCTCATGATGACATCTATTTTGTGAAGTGCACCAGTCCCTCCTGCAGCAAAGCACCCCCAAAACATGATGCTGCCACGTGCTTCACGGTTGGGATGGTGTTCTTCGGCTTGCAAGCGTCCCCCCTTTTCCTCCAAACATAACGATGGGTATTATGGCCAAACAGATTAATTTTTGTTTCATCAGACCGGAGGACATTTCTCCAAAAAGTACGATCTTTGTCCCCATGTGCAGTTGCAAACCGTAGTCTGGCTTTTTTAATGGCGGTTTTGGAGCAGTGGCTTTTTCCTTGTTGAGCGGCCTTTCAGGTTATGTCGATATAGGACTCGTTTTACTGGGGACATATACTTTTGTACCTGTTTCCTCCAGCATCTTTACAAGGTCCTTTGCTGTTTTTCAGGGATTGATTTGCACTTTTCGCACCAAAGTGCGTTCATCTCTAGGAGACAGAACGCGTCTCCTTCCTGAGCGGTATGACGGCTGCGTGGTCCCATGGTGTTTATACTTGCGTACTATTGTTTGTACAGATGAACGTGGTACCTTCAGGCGTTTGGAAATTGCTCCCAAGGATGAACCAGACTTGTGAAGGTCTACAATTTTTTTTCAGAGGTCTTGGCTGATTTCTTTTGATTTTCCCATGATGTCAAGCAAACAGACACTGAGTTTGAAGGTAGGCCTTGAAATATATCAACAGGTACACCTCCAATTGACTCAAATTATGTCAATTAGCCTATCAGAAGCTTCTAAAGCCATGAAATCGTTTTCTGGAATTTTTCAAGCTGTTTAAAGTCACAGTCAACTTAGTGTATGTAAACTTCTGACTCACTGGAATTTTGATACAGTGCATTATAAGTTAAATAATCTGTCTGTAAACAATTGTTGGACAAATTACTTGTCATGCACAAAGTAGATGTCCTAACCGACTTGCCAAAACTATAGTTTGTTAACAAGACTTTTGTGGAGTGGTGGAAAAACAAGTTTTAATGACTCGAACCTAAGTGTATGTAAACTTCTGACTTCAACTTAAATAAAATCTATTTAGTCTCAAATAAATAATGAAATATGCTCAATTTGCTTTACATAATGCAAAAACACAGTGTTGGAGAAGTGTCACACCCTGGCCTTAGTTATCTTTGTTTTCATTAGTATTTTAGTTAGGTCAGGGTGTGACATGGGTTAGTATGTGTTTTTTGTATGGGTATAGTGTGGTTTGGGTGATTGAGTGGGTTTCATAGAGTAGATGGGGTTGTGTTCAGTGTAGGTGTTTAGTATAGTCTATGGTTGAGTGTTGTGTCTAGGTATGTCTATGGTTGCCTGATTGGTTCTCAATCAGAGACAGATGTTGTTCATTTGTCTCTGATTGGGAGCCATATTTTAGGTAGCCATGGGCATCATGTATTTGTGAGTAATTGTCTATGTCAGAACGTTTGTAGCCTGTATGTATGTGCACAACGTTTGTAGCTTCACGGTCGTTTTGTTGTTTTGTTAGTTTGTATAGAGTTTTGTGTCGTGTTCATCTTCGTGGTGTTAATAAAGAAGATGGCTTATTTTCCAACTGCTGCATTTTGGTCCGTCAATCCCCCACACGATCGTGACAGAATTACCCACCTAAGGATCAAGCAGCGGGAATTGGAGCAGTGGCCTGCTACACAGGATTATTGGAGTTGGGAGGAAATATTGGACGGAGAAGATCCATGGGCACAGCCGGGAGAATATCGCCGTCCCAAAGCTGAGCTGGAGGCAGCGAAAGCAGAGAGGCGGCGATATGAGGAGGCAGCACGGAAACAAGGCTGGAACCCCGTAAGTCAAACCCAAAAATTTCTTGGGGGAGGGCTCTCGGGTAGTTTAGTTGGGTCAGTCGGGAGACGTGAGCCAACTCCTCCTGCTTACCGTAAGGAGCCGGTGAGGGCGGATTTAGAAGTGAGCGACGCAGAGACTGTTAAGGATTTATTGGGGAGGTTGGAAGAGAGTGAGATGAGGGAGCTGCTGTGTTGGTGCGTGAGGCACAAGATCCACCCGACAGAGCGTGTGCGGGATGTGAGGTTACCTGAGTCATCTCTCCATGCTCGTCCTGATGTGCGTGCTAACCATCTGGGAATGACAGTTCCACGAACCAGGCCTCCTGTACGTCTCCCTAGTCCTGCACCTCCTATATTAGCCCCCTGTACTAACTCTCCTGTGACGGTCCCCAGCCCAGTACAACCAGTGCCTCCTTCACGCACTAGCCCTATGGTGCGTGTCTCCAGCCCTTTACCACCAGTGCCTAAATCACGCACCAAGCCTCCTGTGTGTACCCAGAGTCCTGTGTGTCCTGTTGCTGCTCCCCGCACTAGCCCTGAGATGCGTGTCCCCAGCCCGGTACCACCAGTTCCGGCACCACGCACTAGGCCTAATGTGCGCTCCCAGGGTCCAGTATGCCCTGTTCCTTCTCCCCGCACTAGCCCTGAGATGCGTGTCCCCAGCCCGGTGCCACCAGTCCCGGCACTACGCACCAGGCCTACTGTGCGCCTCAGTCGGCAGGAGTCTGCCGTCTGCACAGCGATGACTGAACTGCCCGTCTGCCAAGCGCCATCTGAGCCATCCGTCTCCCCAGCGCCATCTGAGCCATCCGTCTCCCCAGCGCCATCTGAGCCATCCGTCTCCCCAGCGCCATCTGAGCCATCCGTCTCCCCAGCGCCATCTGAGCCATCCGTCTCCCCAGCGCCATCTGAGCCATCCGTCTGCAATGAGCCTGCAAAGCCGCCCGTCTGCCATGAGCCTGCAAAGCCGCCCGTCTGCCATGAGCCTACTGAGCCGTCCGCCAGACAGGAGCCGCTAGAGCCGCCAGCCAGACAGGAGCCGCTAGAGCCGTCCGTCAGACAGGATCTGCCAGAGCCGCCAACCAGACAGGATCTGCCAGAGCCGCCAACCAGACAGGATCTGCCAGAGCCGTCAACCAGACAGGATCTGCCAGAGCCGCCAACCAGACAGGATCTGCCAGAGCCGCCAACCAGACAGGATCTGCCAGAGCCGCCAATCAGACAGGAGCAGCCAGATCAGTCAGCCAGCCATGAGCAGCCAGATCAGTCAGCCAGCCATGAGCAGCCAGATCCGTCAGCCAGCCATGAGCAGCCAGATCCGTCAGCTAGCCATGAGCAGCCAGATCCGTCAGCTAGCCATGAGCAGCCAGATCCGTCAGCTAGCCATGAGCAGCCAGATCCGTCAGCTAGCCTTGAGCAGCCAGATCCGTCAGCTAGCCATGAGCAGCCAGATCCGTCAGCTAGCCATGAGCAGCCAGATCCGTCAGCTAGCCATGAGCAGCCAGATCCGTCAGCTAGCCATGAGCAGCCAGATCCGTCAGCTAGCCATGAGCAGCCAGATCCGTCAGCCAGCCATGAGCAGCCAGATCCGTCAGCCAGCCATGAGCAGCCAGATCCGTCAGCCAGCCATGAGCAGCCAGATCTGTCAGCCAGCCATGAGCAGCCAGATCCATCAGCCAGCCATGAGCAGCCAGATCCGTCAGTTAGCCATGAGCAGCCAGATCTGTCAGCCAGTCATGGGCCGTCCCTCAGTCCGGAGCTGCAGTCCCTCAGTCCGGAGCTGCCATTTCTCAGTCCGGAGCTGCCATTCCTCAGTCCGGAGCTGCCCCTTACCCTGGTACTGCCCCTGACCCTGGTACTGCCCCTTACCCTGGTACTGCCCCTTACCCTGGTACTGCCCCTTACCCTGGTACTGCCCCTTTGTCCGGTGCTGCCCCTTTGTCCGGTGCTGCCCCTTTGTCCGGTGCTGCCCCTTTGTCCGGTGCTGCCCCTTTGTCCGGTGCTGCCCCTTTGTCCGGTGCTGCCCCTTTGTCCGGTGGGGTTAAGTTGGAGGGTGGACATTTGGAGGAGGCTACAAAAGCGGGTAGTGACTATGGTGGGGTGGGGACCACGACCAGTACCAGAGCCGCCACCATGGACAGACGCCCACCCAGACCCTCCCATAGACTTTATGCTGGTGCGTCCGGAGTTCGCACCTTAAGGGGGGGGTTATGTCACACCCTGGCCTTAGTTATCTTTGTTTTCATTAGTATTTTAGTTGGGTCAGGGTGTGACATGGGTTAGTATGTGTTTTTTGTATGGGTATAGTGTGGTTTGGGTGATTGAGTGGGTTTCATAGAGTAGATGGGGTTGTGTTCAGTGTAGGTGTTTAGTATAGTCTATGGTTGAGTGTTGTGTCTAGGTATGTCTATGGTTGCCTGATTGGTTCTCAATCAGAGACAGATGTTGTTCATTTGTCTCTGATTGGGAGCCATATTTTAGGTAGCCATGGGCATCATGTATTTGTGAGTAATTGTCTATGTCAGAACGTTTGTAGCCTGTATGTATGTGCACAACGTTTGTAGCTTCACGGTCGTTTTGTTGTTTTGTTAGTTTGTATAGAGTTTTGTGTCGTGTTCATCTTCGTGGTGTTAATAAAGAAGATGGCTTATTTTCCAACTGCTGCATTTTGGTCCGTCAATCCCCCACACGATCGTGACAAGAAGAAAGTAAAGGTGCAATATATGCCATGTAAAAAAATATAACGTTTGAGTTCCTTGCTCAGAACATATGAAAGCTGGTGGTTAAAAATTCCCAGTTCTTCAATTTTCCCAGTTAAGAAGTTTTAGGTTATAGGAATTATGACGTGTTGACTATTTCTCTCTATATCATTTGTATTTGTATTATATTGTATTTGTATTAATATACCTTTGACTATTGGATGTTCTAATAGGCACTTTAGTATTGCCAGCCTATAAACAGCGCTGTGATCAAGCATTGCTAAGAGCTGCGGGCAAACGCAGTAAAGTTTGAATGAATGCTTACGAGCCTGCTGCTGCCTACCACCGCTCAGTCAGACTGCTCTATCAAATATCAAATCATAGACTTAATTATATAATAATAAACACAGAAATACGAGCCTTTGGTCATTAATATGGTCAAATCCGGAAACTATCATCTCAAAAACAAAATGTTTATTATTTCAGTGAAATACGGAACCGTTCCATATTTTATCAAACGGGTGGCAACCCTACGTCTAAATATTGCTGTTACATTGCACAACCGTCAATGTTATATCATAATTACGTAAAATTCTGGCAAATTAGTTCGCAACGAGCCAGGCGGCCCAAACTGTTGCATATACCCCTGTGTGCAATGAACGCAAGAGAAGTGACACAATTTCCCTAGTTGATATTTTCTGCTAACATGAATTTCTTTTAACTAAATATGCAGGTTTAAAAAAATATATACTTCTGTGTATTGATTTTAAGAAAGGCATTGATGTTTATGGTTAGGTACATTCGTGCAACGATTGTGCTTTTGTTAAATCATCCCCCGTTTGGCGAAGTAGGCTGTGATTCGATGATAAATTAACAGGCACCACATTGATTATATGCAACGCAGGACAAGCTAGTTAACCTAGTAATATCATCAACCATGTGTAGTTAACTAGTGATTATGTGAAGAGTTTGATGCTAGCTAGCAACTTACCTTGGCTCCTTGCTGCACTCGCGTAACAGGTGGTCAGCCTGCCAAGCAGTTTCCTTGTGGAATGCAATGTAATCGGCCATAATCCGAATCCAAAAATGTCGATTACAGATTTGTTATGAAAACTTGAAATCGGCCCTAATTAATCGGCCATGTCGAAGAGCAACCATAAAATAACAATAGCGAGACTATATACAGGGGGGACCGGTACAGAGTCAATGTGTGGGGGCTAGGGTTGCAAAGGGTTGGTAAATTTCATGAACTTTTCCAGAAATTTTCCATGGGAAGTTAAGCCCTGGAATTTGGGGAATTTTGCTTAAATTCATCAAAAAGGTTAGCTTATAACAGATAGGGATACACATAGGGCAATTCTAGGTCTTGTGGCATATTTTGGTTACATTTTCCCCAATTCAATGGAATTGCAACCCTCTGCATGCCCAGTGCATTCTTCCATCACATGTGCAGTGCACTCTTCCATCACATGTACAGCTAATTCTCAAGATCTTGCACACTAATGAGATGCTATTGAGGCCACACTACTACACTGTCTGATCCAAAGACTACATGCTCTCTGGTATGTTTCAATTACAATACTGGGTGGGGTGAATATATTTTATATGACATACATTATTTTTTGTTAACTAGTAAATAGTAGCCTACAGCAAAGTGTGTTTTAATAATTTCTAACTTGTTAGCAATTTCTGCTAGTTAGTTTTTGCTACCATGTGGGTTGCTTGAGCCTGCTAACTGAGGAGTGTTAATTCGCCTCTTTCCATACATGTTTCATTTAAAACATTTATCTTACAAAGGAGTTGTTTAATCTAACTGCTTAACTATTTATCTGTACATGGAATTGTATATATTTTTTCTTTACAGGAAAATGCTACGAGCACTATCTGATGTGTGGAGACATTTCACTGCAGCTAATGTAGAAGGAAAAGTTGTGTACATTTGCAAATACTGTGCCAAATCATATGTAAAGAATGCAACAAAGATGCAGAATCATCTAGCCAAGTGCATAAAGTTCCCTCAGCACTCACAACAAGCAACCTCTGACAAAAGTCCCTCAACTTCTATTCGAGGTGAAAATGATGAATCAGACACCTTATCGATAGCAACAGCTCATGGTCCTCCTGGAATCAGGAGTTTTTTTGACTCAATGGAGGAACGTAGTCAAAGAAATGCTGATGAATGTCTTGCTCAAGCTGTGTATGCAACTTGTTCACCTTACAGGCATTGTGTATTGAAATTAGAGTTTGACCGATTAATCGGGATGGCCGACTAATTAGGGCCGATTTCAAGTTTTCATAACAATCGGAAATCTGTATTTTTGGACACCAATTTATTTTCAATGGCGGCCTAGGAATGGTGGGTTAACTGCCTTGTTCAGAACGACAGATTTTTACCTTGTCAGCACGGGGATTCAATCTTGCGGTTAACTAGTCCAACGCTCTAACCACCTGCCTTACATTGCACTCCACGAAGAGCCTGCCTCTTACACGAATGCAGTAAGAAGCCAAGGTAAGTTGCTAGCTAGCATTAAACTTATCTTATAAAAAACAATCAATCAATCATAATCACTAGTTAACTACACATGGTTAATGATATTACTAGTTTATCTAGCGTGTCCTGCGTTGCATATAATCGATGCAGTGCGCATTCGCAAAAAAGGACTGTCGTTGCTCCAACGTGTACCTAACGATAAACTTCAATGCCTTTCTTAAAATCAATACACAAGTATATATTTTTAAACCTGCATATTTAGTTAATATTGCCTGCTCACATTAATTTATTTTAACTAGGGAAATTGTGTCACTTCTCTTGCAACAGAGTCAGGGTACATGCAGCAGTTTGGGCCGCCTGGCTCGTTGCGAACTGTGTGAAGACTATTTCTTCCTAACAACGACAGCCAACTTCGCCAAACGGGGGATGATTTAACAAAAGCGCATTTGCGAAAAAAGCACAATCGTTGCACGAATGTACCTAACCATAAACATCAATGCCTTTCTTAAAATCAATCATATATTTTTAAACCTACATATTTAGCTAAAAGAAATCCAGGTTAGCAGGCAATATTAACCAGGTGAAATTATGTCACTTCTCTTGCGTTCATTGCACGCAGAGTCAGGGTATATGCAACAGTTTGGGCTGCCTGGCTCGTTGCGAACTAATTTGCCAGAATTTTACGTAATTATGACATAACATTGAAGGTTGTGCAATGTAACAGGAATAGTTAGACTTATGGATGCCACCTGTTAGATAAAATACGGTATCGTTCAGTATTTCACTGAAAGAATAAACGTTTTATTTTTTGAGATGATAGTTTCCGGACTTGACCATATTAATGACCTAAGGCTCGTATTTCTGTGTGTTTATTATATAATAGTTAAGTCTATGATTTGATATTTGATAGAGCAGTCTGACTGAGCGGTGGTAGGCAGCAGCAGGCTCGTAATAGTCAAAGGTATATGGTTTAGAGAGAAATAGTCGACGAGTCATAATTCCTGTAATAACTTGCAGCTGAACTTGAAAGGGGTTCCTTCGTTATTTTACCGTTCATGTCTTCCATAGAGAATGTCTTGATCTACTTCAAATAAGGTCTGTGTTTCGTGCAGGCTTAAACTGCCTCAGCGTTTTGATACCCGTGTAAATCTCACTAGGATAAGGTAACGTTTGTCAACATATTTTCATAAATCGACTCTAAAATGATCTTCACTTATGTTTAACCAATATTGATCAGAGTTACCTTGTCCTATGGATATCTACACAGTTATAAAATTGGCAAGGTGGTGTAAGCCTACATGAAACACAGACCTTATTTTAAGTGAATCTAAAAAATATCCTATGGAATAAATTAATGAAGGAAGATTTTGCTAGAAGGTGTCATGGGAATTATGACTCACACTTTGGCAGTCAATTCTTACCATGCCCATCATTAAAATAGAATTTCCTGCATATAGAAATTACAGTTTTTGTTTTCAACATTCATCACAGGTAACTTAAGTTGAGCGTATTTGTCTCCTAAGCAGACTCTTCAGTATCGTTGTCACTTCAGAGCTGTGTGTGTGTGTGTGTGTGTGTGTGTGTGTGTGTGTGTGTGTGTGTGTGTGTGTGTGTGTGTGTGTGTGTGTGTGTGTGTGTGTGTGTGTGTGTGTGTGTGTGTGTGTGTGTTTTACAGATGGCAGAGAAAAGCAGAGCACCAGTGTGGGACTATTATATGGAATTGGCACCAGGGAAAGCAAGGTGTCTTATTTGTGATAAAGGTCTAAGCATGGGGTCAGCAACAGCTAAATAAAAAAATACAACTAACCTGTGGAATCACCTTAAGAACACCCACCCAAAATCCCATAAGGAAGCAATGATGAAAAAAGCAAATGCAAATTCTACACAAGGAAAAAGTGATACAGACACGTCACAGACATCGCAGGCTACAATCTTACAACTTTTTAATAAACAAGCAAAAAGCAGGACAAAGACCCAAGGGCCAAGAAGATGGATGTAGCAATTATTGAGATGATTGCCACTGACAACCAGCCATTCACAGTGGTGTCTGACGTTGGTTTTCAGCGGCTGATTACTCTTGATGAACCCCGGTACAGGATCAAAGATGAAAAATTATTTCGCACAGAAATGCTAGATAAAACACATGAAAGAGTTGTGATGAAAGTGAAGAATCTGGTGGCACCAGTCAACGCTCCACACATGGCATTCACAACTGACTGCTGGTCAGGCACTACAGAGTCCCTGATGAGCCTTACTGGACATTTCATTGACAATGTTTGGACAAGAAAGCAGGTTGTGCTGAATGTCAAGACTATGGATGGATCACACACAGGAAACTACGTCAGAGAGATGTTTTTGACCATGTTGGAATACTGGGAAATCCACACAGAACGTGTAGTGCTGGTCCTCAGGGACAGTGGGGCAAACATGGTGAAAGGTATGAGACTGGCAGAGCTTCCAGACTTCAGCTGCAGTGCACACATCCTACAGCTTGTAATTAATGATGGCCTATCCAGTCAGAGAGCTGTGCTAGACATTATTGCCATGTTGAAGAGCTGTGCAACTCACTTTGACCACTCTGTACTGGCCAAACAGAGGCTGAGGGCCATTCAGGAAGAGCTTGGCCTTCCCAAACACAACATCATCCAAGCAGTTCAAACTCGCTGGAACTCAACACTACACATGTTGCAGAGGATGTTTGAACAGAGGCGTGCACTGAATGTGTATGCAGGTGAATACGGACACATACAGCATCTGCTGCACAGTTTGTCTGCTGCACAGTGGGACATTGTCTCTAACCTAATTGAGACTCTGGCACCTATGGAGGAGGTGACACTGGAGATGAGCCACTCCAACTCTACAGCAGCATGCATCATCCCCAGTGTGTCGGTGCTGATGCTACAGCAGGAGGGTTCTTCCACTCAAGGCATCAAAACTTTACGGAAGACCATGTTGGGCAGTCTGACAAGGAGGTTCTCCAAGGCCGAGGAGACAAAGTGCCTGGTGCTGGCAACTGTCCTGGATCCATGTTACAAGAGCTATGCCTTCACCTTAGGGACAGCACTAGAGAAAGCAAAAGAGTGGCTGAAGGAGGAGTCTGACCTACTAAGGAAACCAAATCCCAGAGCCACAGCAGATGGGACGAGTGAAGAGGATGACCCAGATCCAGGTGCAAAAAGGCAAAGAGTCCAAGTAGATCAGCCACCCAGTCTGGTGGACAGCCTCTACGCTAGAATCCTTGGAAGTCAAGAGGGCAGGGCTGAAGTCCAGTGCAGTTTTGAAATTGAGTTTGAGCGTTACCTCACAGAGCCTGACAGAAAGAGCGAGTTGCCTTTGGAGTGGTGGAAGCAGAATGAGGACAGACTTCAATCACTCGCTCCACTGGCAAAGAAGTTTCTCTGTCCCCCACCTTCTTTAGTCCCAAGCGAGAGAGTGTTCAGTGAGGTGGGAATCATTTATGATAAGCGGAGGAGCAGACTGACAGGGGACCATGCAGACAAGCTCTACTTTCTGCACTACAACCTAAAACTTCTTAACTGGGAATATTGAAGACCCATGAAAGCTGGTGGTTCATTTTAACATATGTTCTCATGTTATTTGAGACTAAATTGATTTTATTTATGTATTATATTGAGTTAAAATAAAAGTGTTCATTGTTTATTCAGTGTTGTTGCAATTGTCATTATTACAAAATTGTGTGTGTGTGTGTATATATATATATAATTATTTTAAAAAATCGGCCGATTAATCGGGATCGGCTTTTTTTTGGTCCTCCAATAATCGGTATCAATATCGGCGGTGAAAAATCATAATCGGTCGACCTCTAATTGAAATACATTTCTGAATGTTCTTTGCCCAGCATACACCCCTCCAATGAGATCAGCCATTGCACCGATTGAGGGAGACAATGCCATCCTGTCTGATGTTCAGACTCTGCTTGCAGAAGTAAGATAATAAATCCATACTGCCCTGCCCACTTCACTGTTGCTCCAAGCAGAGGAAACTGCAGTTCTGAAATGCATCAAAAAGTGTGAAGACTTCTGCCTGAAGCCCATACACGCCTCAGCGTACATGTTGGACACCAAGTATGCTGGCAAGAGCATCCTGTCTGGTGCAAATACCACCATGGCCCGGATGAGGGCAAGGTTCTTGGCAGTCTGGCGAAGTACACTTCCAAGCAAGAGCTTTGGGATGGAGATGCAATATGGCAGTGGTGGCAACATATCTCATCAGCCACCTGGTGGAAGGGATTTTGTGGATCTGACGCTCTTTCCCCTGTTGCTTCCATCATCCTCCAAATCCCATCAACATCAACCACCTCAGAGCCCAACTGGTCCTTGTTTGGGAACACACACACCAAATCACGCAACAGGCTGACCAATACAAGGGTTGAAAAATTGGTGGCCATTCGGACAAATTTCTGTCTTTTTGAGCCTGACAACGAGCCATCCTCAACAAGGTTGAAAAGTGATAGTGAAGATGAGGCCTCATAGAGTCTGATGTTCAAGAGGTGAACATTGAGGAAGTCCAGGGAGAAGACATGGAAGCCTGAGAGGAAAACAACCAAAGCTTAAGTTTCTAGACTATAATTTTACAGATGTATGTTGAAAATGTTTTTGGGAGATGCGATGGATCATTGGGGATCATTCAATATTCCCTTTTTTTGTTGTTCAGTGAAATCATCCCATGTGAAGAGTCCACTCATTTAATTTAAGTTCAATTCATAACTAAAATATATTTTTTTCTATTGCAAGGATTTAAGCATTTGCAATTATGTCTCCTTATGATAAGGTAAAATGTTTATGTTTCTGTCTCCATATGATATGGTAAATATAGCCAATGCATTTTAAAAAAAATGGTATTAATATTAATTTTCATATTTTTAATTCCCACGGAAAGTTTACACCTCTGAATATTCCCCAAAATGTGCACGAGTCTTATGACTTAGGGGTAGCAGCTGTTAAGAAGCCTTTGGGACCTAGACTTGGCGCTCCAGTACCGCTTGTCATGCGGTAGCAGAGAGAACAGTCTATGACTAGGGTTGCTGGAGACTCTGGCAGTTTTTAGGGCCTTCCTCTGACACCGCCTGGTATAGAGGTCCTGGCCCCAGTGATGTACTGGCAGGAAGTTTGGCCCGAGTGATGTACTGGGCCGTATGTACTACCCTCTGTAGTGCCTTGCGGTCGGAGGCCGAGCAGTTGCCATACCAGGCGTTGATGCATCCAGTCAGGATGGTGCAGCTGTAGAACTTTTTGAGGATCTGAGGACCCAAGTTTAAAATATTTTCAGTCGCCTGAGGGGGAATAGACGTTGTCGTGCCCTCTTCACGACTGTCTTGGTGTGTTTGGACCATGATAGTTTGTTGGTGATGTGGACACCAAGGAACTTAAAGCTCTCAACCTGCTCCACTACATTGAATGCTGTAGCGTTAAGATTTCCCTTCAATGGAAACTATTGGGCCTAGCCCGAACCATGAAAAACAGCCGCAGACCATTATTCCGCCTCCACCTAACTTTACTTTTGTCACTATGCATTTTGGCAGGTAGCCTTTTCCTGGCATCCGCCAACTCAGATTCGTCCGTCGGACAGCCAGATAGTGAAGCGTGATTCATCACTCCAGAGAACGCGTTTCCACTGCTCCAGAGTCCAAAGGCTGCGAGCTTTACACCACTCCAGCAGGCCTGATTCACACAGTCTCCTCTGAACAGTTGATATTGAGATGTGTCTCTTACTTGAACCCGCAAAACACCAGTCTCATGGTCAACAACGAAGAGGCGACTCCGGGATGCTGACCTTCTAGGCAGAGTTCCTCTGTCCAGTGTCTGTGTTCTTTTTCCCATCTTAATGTTTTCTTTTTATTGGCCAGTCTGAGATATGGCTTTTTCTTTGCAGCTCTGCCTAGAAGGCCAGCATCCCGGAGTCGCCTCTTCACTGTTGACGTGGAGACTGGTGTTTTGCGGGTACTATTTAATGAAGCTGCCAGTTGAGGACTTGTGAAGTGTCTGTTTCTCAAACTAGACACTAATTTACTTGTCCTCTTGCTCAGTTGTGCACTGGGGTCTCCCACTCCTCTTTCTATTCTTGTTAGAGCCAGTTTGCTCTGTTCTGTGAAGGGAGAAGTACACAGCGTTGTATGAGATCTTCAGGTTTTTGGCAATATCTCTCATGGAATAGCCTTAATTTCTCAGAACAAGAATAGACTGACGAGTTTCAGAACAAAGTTCCTTGTTTCTGGCCATTTTCAGCCTGTAATCGAACCCACAGGCCGATGCTCCAGATACTCAACTAGTCTAAAGATGGCCAGTTTTATTGCTTCTTTAATAAGCACAACAGTTTTCAGCTGTGCTTACATAATTGCAAAAGTGTTTTCTAATGATCAATTAGCCTTTTAAAATTATAAACTTGGATTAGCTAACACACCGTGCCATTGGAACACAGTAGTAATGGACATTTCGAAGTGACCCCAAACTTTTGAACGGTAGTGTATATTTTACATTTTAGAGTCTTCAAAGTAGCCACCCTTTGCCTTGATGGCAGCTTTGCATACTCTTAGCATTCTCTCAACCAGCTTCACCTGCAATGATGTTCCAACCGTCTTGAAGGAGTTCCCACATATGCTGAGCACTTGTTGGCTGCTTTTCCTTCACTCTGCGTTCCAACTCGTCCCAAACCATCTCATTTGGGTTGAAGTCAGGTGATTGTGGTGGCCAGGTCATCTGATGCAGCACTCCATCACTCTCCTTCTTGGTCAAATAGCCCTTACACAGCCTGGAGGTGTGTTGGGTCATTGTCCTGTTGAAAAACAAATGATAGTCCCACTAAGCACAAGCCAGATGGGATGGTGTATCGCTGCAGAATGCTGTGGTAGCCATGCTGGTTAAGTGTGCCTTGAATTCTAAATAAATCCCTGACAGTGTCACCAGCAAAGCACCCCTTCATCCTCACATGCGGAGGCATCCCTTCATCACATGCGGAGGCATCCGTTCACCAACTCTGCGTCTCACAAAGACACAGAGGTCAAATTTGGACTCATCAGACCAAAGGACAGATTTTCACCAGTATAATGTCCATTGCTTGTGTTTCTTGGCCCAAACAAGTCTCTTCTTATTATCGGTGTCCTTTAGTAGTGGTTTCTTTGTAGCAATTTGACCACGAAGGCCTGATTCACACAGTGTCCTCTGAACAGTTGATATTGAGATGTGTCTCTTACTTGAACTCTGAAGCATTTATTTGGGCTGCAATTTCTGAGGCTGGTAACTAATGAACTTATCCTCTACAGCAGAGGTAACTCTGGGTCTTCCTTACCTGTAGCGGTCCTAATGAGAGCCAGTTTCATCATAGCGCTTGATGGTTTTTCCGACTGCACAAATTGCGTGAAATTTTCCAGATTGACTTACCTTCATGTCTTAAAGTAATGATGGACTGTCGTTTCTCATTGTTCTTACAATAATATGGACTTAGCCCTATTTGGTAAAAGACCATCTTCTGTATACCACCCCTACCTTGTCACAACACAACTGATTGGCTCAAGTACATTAAGAAGGAAAGAAATTCCACAAATCCCATCTGTTAATTGACCTCTTGAAGCTAGGGGGCAGAATTTTTATGTTTGGAAAAATAACGTTCCCAATGTAAGCTGCCTATTTCTCATGTCCAGATGCTAGAATATGCATATAATTGACAGAGTAGGATAGAAACACTCTAATGTTTCCAAAACTGTCAAAATATTGTCTGTGAGTATAACAGAACTGATTTTGCAGGCGAAAACCTGAGGAAATCCAACCCGGAAGTGCCTTTTATTTTGAAAAATCACTGTTCCATTGCCTTTCGGCCATTTAAAGGGATATCAACCAGATTCCTTTTTCCTATGGCTTCCTCAGGGTGTGAACAGTCTTTAGACATAGTTTCAAGCTTTTATTCTGAAAAATTAGCGAGATTTATCAAAACGCGTCAGTGGATAGCTGAATGTCCTTCCATTAGTTCATGCGCGCGAAAGTTGTAGCTTGACATTTTCCTTATCTCTGTTATTGAATAGTTTACCGTCCGGTTGAAATATTATCGATTATTTATGTTAAAAACAACCTGAGGATTGATTAAAAACGTTTGACATGTTTCTACGAACTTTACGGATACTAATTGGAATTTTCGTCAACCCTTGCATAACGCGCCAAACAAATAGAGGGTTTTTAATATAAAAATTATCTTTATCGAACAAAAGGAACATTTATTGTGTAACTGGGAGTCTCATGAGTGCAAACATCTGAAAATCATCAAAGGTAAGCGATTAATTTTATTGCTTTTCTGACTTTCGTGACCAATCTACATTGCTGCTAGGTGTTCGTAATGTTTTGTCTAGTGATCGATAAACTCACACAAACGCTTGGATTGCTTTCGCTGTAAAGCATATTTTCAAAATTTGACACGACAGGTGGATTAACAACAAGCTAAGCTGTGTTTTGCTATATTGCACTTGTGATTTCATGAATATAAATATTTTTAGCAATTTTTTTTTATTTGGCGCTCTGCAATTCAGCGGTTGTTGATGAAAATGATCCCGCTAAAGGGATCCGTGCGTCAAGAAGTTAATTGAAATGCATTCCAGGTGCCTACCTCATGAAGCTTATTGAGAGAATGCCAAGTGTGCAAAGCTGTCGACAATGCAAAGGGTGGCTATTTGAAGAATCTCAAAAATAAAATATATTTTGATTTGTTTAACATTTCTTTGGTTACCACATGATTCCATATGTGTTATTTCATAGTTTTGATGTCTTCACTATTATTCTACAATGTAGAAAATAGTAAAAATAAAGAAAAACCCTTGAATGAGTAGGTGTGTCCAAACTTTTGACTGGCACTGTATAGGATGCCCATGATTTTCTACCAAGATGTTCAACAGGCAGGTGTCCACATACTTTTGGTCAGGTAGTGTATCTTGCACAAAGATCATATATAATATTCAAGGTTGAGAAGTAACGGATCACATGTAAACCATTACATGTAACAGATTACAAAAATACTAATTGTAGCCTAATCCATTACATTGCCAGCTAAAAATATTGTAATCAGATTACAGATTCCTTTTGAAAAACTAGATGATTACTTTGAGGATTCCTTAAAAATTCAGAAAATATGTTTTGCGCAAAAATTATTTGAGAACTTTCTGTTTTCTCAATAGATAGGTTTCCATCCAATTGGTGGCAGATTTTCATGCGAATATTCTAAAATCTGCATAAAGAACGCACGCGCATTTTACCACCAGGGGTGTTTCCACCAAACAGACAAGTTTCACATAAAAATCAGTGCATGATGACGCATTTTTAGCTTAATTAAGTTTCAATACACCGAATAAAAATATAATGTTCAATGTCTTTCCATCCCATTTTCAACTCTACCGATAGTTTTGTCACAAGCTGTTGCGTTAAATCGCAAATGTTCTTACTCTGGTCTTGGCACGTGCGCTCTAGCCGTCAGCTCGCAAATACAGTCTGCTCAAACTCACACACTTTTGATACACAGCTGCAAATTATTGAAATATCTAAGTGTCACCAACAAAAACGTAAACAATAGGCCTATAGCAAATGCAGCATATGGCATACATTTTTCACATGCAAATGGCTGACCAGAGTTGCTGACCAGAGTTGTGTTAATGAGGTGGCTGGTTTTCAATTGGATAACACATGGTTTGTGCAGCCTGAATGGTGCATTGGGATGTTATCAGAAACTTTAACATTTGTAACAACCATGGTAACAAGCATTAATTGTTACACCCCTGTAATTACAGACTGCAATTACCACAACATGTTGTTATTACAGTGTAACTATAAAATATAAAAATGAATTACAATACTTGTTACAGTGGAGTTACATATAATTACACTGTAATATGTAATTACACTGTAATAAGGACCCCTTAAACTGAAGTGTTACCTATTTTTCTTGCACGTTGACATTAGAGTATTTTGTGTAGATCGTTTTAATCCCATTTTGTAACAACAAAATGTGGAAAAAGTTAAGGGGTGTAAATACTTTCTGAAGGCACTGTATATGTAGATATATTTTCTTTATTTATATATTAGATCAATACATTTTCCAAATATATTTACATATCTTTCTATTTTATTTAAATATATTATGTTTCTCTACACACAATGTTTCTCTACACACAATCACATACAATCATCATTTGAGGAATGAGGAATAATTGTGTAAGACAAATCAGAAAGGCTAAATCTGATTATTATGTAAACACTCTTTTGGATTGTAATGGGAACCCGGCTACATTCTGGAAAACTGTCAAATCCCTGAAGAGTTCTGCTTCCTTCTCTCTGCCACAACAATTTAATTCACCGGCCTCATTACACAAAAAAAACACGAACTGCATAAGTGTGCAGCGCCCATCATTGTTGGCTCAATAACCCAAATTTTTTATTTAACACTGTTATCAGGAAATATTCAAAAAGTATGGAAATCAGCTCTTGTGCTGCCACTCCATAAAGGTGGGGATAGTAGTGTTCTTTTTATCTGAGAAATTTATTTTTTTGCTTTGCCCAGGCTTAAATCAATCATGGTTTAGGCCTGGGCATAGCACTATTACAGCAACCACTTCAGTTGTTAATGATCTTGTCAATGGTTTAGACACTCAAATAAATGTGCCACTTTGTGGACCTGTCAAAAGCTTTTGATACTGTTGATCATGCCAATTTATTGAATAAGTTGTCAACGATAGGCCTGAGCTCTGACGCCTGTTTATGGATTCAGAACTCAGGCCATTTGTAACGCTTGTCGTGGTTGGAAGAAGAGGAGGACCAATGCGCAGCGTGGTAAGTGTCCATATTGTTTTAATATGAATAGTGAACACTGAACAAAAACAATAAAACGACAAACGAACACTCCTGTACGGTGAAACAAAACACAGAACAGAAAATATAATCACCCACAAAACACAATGAAAAACAGGCTACCTAAATATGGCTCCCAATCAGAGACAACGACTGACACCGACCTCTGATTGAGAACCATACTAGGCCAAACACATAGAAATAGAACAATAGAACAAAACATAGAAAAAACAACATAGAATGCCCACCCCAGCTCACGCCCTGACCAAACTAAAATAAAGACATAACAAAGGAACTAAGGTCAGAACGTGACATTACGCCCCCCCAAAGGTGCGGACTCCGGCCGCAAAACCTGAACCTATAGGGGAGGTTCTGGGTGGGCATTTACCGCGGTGGCGGCTCTGGAGCGGGACGAGGACCCCACTCCACCATAGTCTCGGCCCACTCCTGTGACACCTTAGGAGCGGCGACCCTCGTCACCGACCCTGGATTGGACACCCTAGTAAAGGGCACCACTGGACTGAGGGGCGCCTCTGGACTGACGAGCGCCTCTGGACTGATGGGCGGCTCCTGACTGAAGGGCGGCTCCTGACTGAAGGGCGGCTCCTGGCTGAAGGGCGGCTCAGGCTGCTCCTGACTGAAGGGCGGCTCAGGCGGCTCCTGACTGGAGGGCGGCTCAGGCGGCTCCTGACTGGAGGGCGGCTCAGGCGGCTCCTGACAGACGGGCGGCTCAGGACAGACGGGCGGCTCTGGCCTGGAGAGAGAACCTGGAGGGAGGAGACGGAGAGACAACCTGGTGCGTGGGACTGCCACAGGACCCACCAGGCTGGGGAGACCTACAGGAGGCCTGGTGCTTGGAGGAGGCACCGGAAGGACCGGGCTGTGGGGGAGCACTGGAGCTTTGGTGCGCAGCCTTGGCACCACTCCCCCAGGCTGGATGACTACTCTAGCCCGGACCCTCCAGAGTGCAGGCACAGGTTGAACCGGGCTGTGGGTGAGCACTGGAGATCTAGTTTATACTACACGCACCTCTCCCTTAGGCTCAACTCCCACATTCGCCCGGCACGAGCGGAGCGCAGGCATAGGACACACTGCACCCTCCTAGCGCCCCGGAGACACAGCACGCAGAGCCGGCGCAGGATACCCTGGACCGAAACGGCGTACCGGAGACCAGACACGCTGAGCAGGCACAATAAGTCCTGGCTGCATGCCCACACTCGCATGACACTTTCGGGGGGCTGTCCTATAGCGCACCGGGCTATGGACGCGTACTGGCGACACCGTGCGCTTAACCGCATAACACGGTGCCAGACCAGTAACGCGCTGCTTACAATAAGCACGAGAGGTGGGCTCAGGTCTCCAACCTGACTCTGCCATACTCCCCGTGTGCCACCCCCCCCCCCTCACCAATTTTTGGGGGAGGCTGCCTCTCGTGCCTGTTGCGCTGCAGTGTTCTTGTCACCAACTCCATTCTCCTGTATCCCTGCTCGCACTGTTCCAGAGAATCCCAGGCGGGCTCCGGCACTCTCCCTGGATCGATTGACCACCTCTCTATTTCCTCTCAGGTTGTTACATAGTCCAGATTGCACTGTTCCAATTTACCACGCTGCTTGGTCCTTGGTTGGTGGGTGATTCCGTAACGCTTGTCGTGGTTGGAAGAAGAGGAGGACCAATGCGCAGCGTGGTAAGTGTCCATATTGTTTTAATATGAATAATGAACACTGAACAAAAACAATAAAACGACAAACGAGCACTCCTGTACGGTGAAACAAAACACAGAACAGAAAATATAATCACCCACAAAACACAATGAAAGACAGGCTACCTAAATATGGCTCCCAATCAGAGACAAAGACTGACACCTACCTCTGATTGAGAACCATACTAGGCCAAACACATAGAAATAGAACAATAGAACAAAACATAGAAAAAACAACATAGAATGCCCACCCCAACTCACGCCCCGACCAAACTAAAATAAAGACATAACAAAGGAACTAAGGTCAGAACGTGACACCATTGTGATTGATGGGGTTAAGTCTGAATTTCTTTCTTGAAATACATAAAGGTGTACCACAGGGGTCAATCTACAGTGCATTCAGAACGTATTCAGACCCCTTGACTTTTTCCACATTATGTTGCGTTACAGCCTTATTCTTTTACTTCATCAATCTACATACACACAATGCCCCATAATGACAAAGTTTTAAAAAATCAGGTATAAAATATATATATATACATATACATACCTTATTTACATAAGTATTCAGACCCTTTGCTATGAGACTCGAAATTGAGCTCAGGTGCATTCTGTTTCCATTGATCATCCTTGAGATATTTTTACAACATGATATTTCTACAACATGATTGGAGTCCACCTGTGGTAAATTCAATTGATTGGACATGACATACACGTGTTTAGCAGATGTTATTGCGGGTGTAGTGAAATGCTTGTGCTTATAGTTCTGACACTACAGCAGTATCTAACAAGTAATATCTAACAATTTCACAACATATACCCAATACACACAAATCTAAGTAAGGAATGGAATTAGGAACATATAAATATATGGACGAGCAATGTCAGAGCGGCATAAACTAAGATACAGTAGAATAGTATAAAATACAGTATATACATATGAGATGAGTAATGCAATATATGTAAACATTCTTAAAGTGACTAATGATATCAAGTATGTGTTTTAAGGCAGCAGCCTCTCTGAGCTAATGATGGCTATTTAGCAGTCTGATGGCCTTGAGATAGAAGCTGTTTTTCAGTCTCTCTGTCCCAGCTTTGATGCGCCTTCTGGATGATAGCGGGGTGAACAGATCAACTGGTCCCACAGTTGACAGTGCATGTCAGAGCCCAAACCAAGCCATGAGGTCAAAGAAATTGTCCATAGAGCTCTGAGACAGGATTATGGGCACCAAAACATTTCTGCAGCATTGAAGGTCCCCAAGAACACAGTGGCCTCCAATATTCTTAAATGGATATTTAATATTCCAAACTGGCTGGCCGCCCAGCCAAACTGAGAAATCGGGGGAAAAGAGCCTTGGTCAGGGAGGTGACCAAGAACCCGATTGTCACGTTCCTGACCTATTTCTGTTAGTTTGTTGTATGTGTTAGTTGGTCAGGACGTGAGTTTGGGTGGGCATTCTATGTTTTCTGTTTCTATGTTGGTTTATGGGTTGCCTGGTATGGCTCTTAATTAGAGGCAGGTGTTTGGCGTTCCTCTAATTAAGAGTCATATTTAGGTAGGTGTTTTCACAGTGTTCGTTGTGGGTGGTTGTCTCCTGTGTCTGTGTATGTCGTTGCGCCACACGGGACTGTTTTCGGTTTGTTTGTTTTTCGGTTTATGTAGTCTGTTCCTGTTTCATGCGTTCTTCGTTATATGTAAGTTCTTATGTTCAGGTGCGTCTACGTCGTTTGTTGTTTTGTTAGTGTATAGTCGAGTTCGTGTTTTCTTTAATAAATAATAATGTCTTCAAACTCCGCTGAATATTGGTTCAATCCCTGCTCCTCCTCTTCTGATGAAGAGGAGGAGGAAAGCCGTTACAGAACCACCCACCGATCCAGAACCAAGCGGCGCGAAGTCGAGCAGGATACTACACAGGAATCATGAACTTGGGAGGAAGTATTGGAAGGTAAAGGACACTGGGCTCACATTGGGGAATATCGCCGCGCTCGTGAGGAGATGGAGGCAGCGAGAGCCCAAGAGCGGTGGTATGAGGAGGCAGCAAGGAGACGTGGCTGGAAGTCCGAGAGGAGACCCCAAAAATTTCTTGGGGGGGGGGCTAAGAGGTAGTGGGCCAAGGGCAGGTAGGAGACCTGCACCCACTTCCCAGGCTTACCGTGGAGAGCGGGAGTACGGGCAGGCGCCGTGTTACGCAGTAGAGCGCACGGTGTCTCCTGTACGAGTGCATAGCCCAGTGCGGGTTATTCCACCTCCCCGCACTGGTAGGGCTAGATTGGGCATTGAGCCAGGTGTCATGAGGCCGGCTCAACGTGTCTGGTCTCCAGTGCGTCTCCTCGGGCCGGCTTACATGGCACCAGCCTTACGCATGGTGTCCCCGGTTCGCCTACAAAGCCCGGTGCGGGTTTTTCCACCTCCCCGCACTGGTCGGGCGACGGGGAGCATTCAACCAGGTAAGGTTGGGCAGGCTTGGTGCTCAAGGGAGCCAGTACGCCTTCACGGTCCGGTATTTCCGGCACTACCTCCCGCCCCAGCCCAGTACCACCAGTGCCTACACCACGCACCAGGCTTCCAGTGCGTTTTCAGAGCCCTGTGCCTCCTCCACGCACTCTCCCTATGGTGCGTGTCTCCAGCCCAGTGCCTCCAGTTCCGGCACCGCGCACTAAGCCACCTGTGCGTCTCCTAAGTCCTGTGCACACTGTTGTTTCTCCCCGCACTCGTCCTGAGGTGCGTGCCTTCAGTCCGGTACCACGCACCAGGCATATAGTGCGCTTCGAGAAGTCAGTGTGCCCTGTCCCTGCTCCCCGCACTAGGCTTGAAGTGTGCATCCTCAGTCAGGTGCCTCCAGTTCCGGCACCACGCACCAAGCCTACAGTGCTTCTCAGCCGGCCAGAGTCTGCCGTCTGCCCAACGGCGCATGAACTGCCTGTCTGCCATGAGCCTGCAAAGCTGCCCGTCTGCCATGAGCCTACAGAGCCTTCCGCCAGACAGGAGCAGCCAGAGCCTTCCGCCAGACAGGAGCAGTCTGAGCCATCCGTCTCCGCAGCGCCATCTGAGCCATCCGTCTCCCCAGCGCCATCTGAGCCATCCGTCTCCCCAGCGCCATCTGAGCCATCCGTCTCCCCAGCGCCGTCTGAGCCATCCGTCTCCCCAGCGCCGTCTGAGCCATCCGTCTGTCCCGAGCCATTAGAGCCGCCCGTCTGTTCCGAGCCGTCAGAGCCGATAGTCAGTCAGGAGCCGCTAGAGCCGCCAACCAGACAGGATCTTCCAGAGCCGCCAACCAGACAGGATCTGCCAGAGCCGCCAACCAGACAGGATCTGCCAGAGCCGCCAACCAGACAGGATCTGCCAGAGCCGCCAACCAGACAGGATCTGCCAGAGCCGCCAACCAGACAGGATCTGCCAGAGCCGCCAACCAGACAGGATCTGCCAGAGCCGCCAACCAGACAGGATCTGCCAGAGCCGCCAACCAGACAGGATCTGCCAGAGCCGTCAGTGAGCCATGAGCGTCTAGAGCCGTCAGCCAGCCATGAGCGTCCAGAGCCGTCAGCGAGCCATGAGCGTCCAGAGCCGTCAGCGAGCCATGAGAGTCGAGAGCCGTCAGCCAGCCATGAGAGTCGAGAGCCGTCAGCCAGCCATGAGCGTCGAGAGCCGTCAGCCAGCCATGAGCGTCGAGAGCCGTCAGCCAGCCATGAGCGTCCAGAGCCGTCAGCCAGTCTTGAGCTGTCCCTTAGCCCAGAGCGGCTATTTACCCAGAACTGCCCCTCAGTCCAGAGCTGTCTCTCTGTCCGGAGCTGCCTTTCAGTCCGGAGTTGCCCCTCTATCCTGAGCTACCCCTCTATCCTGAGCTACCTCTCTATCCTGAGCTACCTCTCTATCCTGATCTATCCCTCTGTCTTGAGCTATCCCTCTGTCCTGAGCTATCCCTCTGTCCCGGTGCTGCCCCTGTTGTCGATGTTACCAAAAGGATCTAGTGGGGGTAAGATGAGGGTGGACATTCATAGGGGGAAATGGAAGCTGGGATTGACTATGGTGGGGTGGGGACCTCGCCCGGAGCCTGAGCCACCACCGTGGTCAGATGCCCACCCAGACCCGCCCCTAGACTTTGTGCTGGTGCGCCCGGAGTTCGCACCTTATGGGGGGGGTTATGTCACGTTCCTGACCTATTTCTGTTAGTTTGTTGTATGTGTTAGTTGGTCAGGACGTGAGTTTGGGTGGGCATTCTATGTTTTCTGTTTCTATGTTAGTTTATGGGTTGCCTGGTATGGCTCTTAATTAGAGGCAGGTGTTTGGCGTTCCTCTAATTAAGAGTCATATTTAGGTAGGTGTTTTCACAGTGTTCGTTGTGGGTGGTTGTCTCCTGTGTCTGTGTATGTCGTTGCGCCACACGGGACTGTTTTCGGTTTGTTTGTTTTTCGGTTTATGTAGTCTGTTCCTGTTTCATGCGTTCTTCGTTATATGTAAGTTCTTATGTTCAGGTGCGTCTACGTCGTTTGTTGTTTTGTTAGTGTATAGTCGAGTTCGTGTTTTCTTTAATAAATAATAATGTCTTCAAACTCCGCTGCATATTGGTTCAATCCCTGCTCCTCCTCTTCATCAGAAGAAGGAGGAAAGCCGTTACACCGATGTTCACTCTGACAGAGCTCCAGAGTTTCTCTGTGGAGATGGGAGAACCTTCCAGATGGACAACCATCTCTGCAGCACTCCACCAATCAGGCCTTTGTGGTAGAGTGGTCAGACGGAAGCCACTCCTCAGTAAAAGGCACATGACAGCCTTCTTGGAGTTTACCAAAAGGCACCTAAAGTATTCTCAGACCATGAGAAACAAGATTCTCTGGTCTGATGAAACCAAGATTGAACTCCCTGGCCTGAATGCCAAGCGTCACATCTGGAGGAAACCTGCCACCATGTTTTTCAGCGGCAGGGACTGGGAGACTAGTCAGGTATGAGGGAAAGATGAACGGAGCAAAGTACAGAGAGATCCTTGATCAAACCCTGCTCCAGAGCACTCAGGACCTCAGACTGGGGCGAAGGTGCACCTTCCAACAGGACAACGACGCTAAGCACACAGCCAAGACAATGCAGGGGTGGCTTTGGGACAAGTCTCCGAATGTCCTTGAGTGGCACAGCCAGAGTCCGGACTTGAACCCGATCTAGCATCTCTGGAGAGACCTGAAATTAGCTGGGCAGCAATGCTCCCCATCCAACCTGATAGAGCTTGAGAGGATCTGCAGAGAAGAATGGGAGAAACTCCCCAAATGTGCCAAGCTTGTAGCGTCATACCTAAGAAGACTTGAGTCTGTAATCGCTACCAAAAGTGCTTCAACAAAGTTCTGAGTAAAGGGTCTGACTATTTATGTACATTTTATATTTCAGTTTTTATAAATTTAACAAAATGTCTAATAACCTGTTTATGCTTTGTCATTATGGGGTATTGTGTGTAGATTGATGAGGGGGGAAAACTATTTCATACATTTTAGAATAAGGTTGTAATGTAAAAAAATGTGGGAAAAGTCCAGGGGTCTGAATACTTTCCGAATGCACTGTATTTGTGGATGATACTATTATCAATGCTATTGCCACGACTGTTGATTGGCTGTGTCTAAACTACAGTCAGATGTTATAGCTATGCAGGAATCCCTTGCTGATTTAAAACTTGTGCTTATTACGGGCAAAACTAAATTGAACCTCTCATAAGAATGTTTCAGATTAACTACATGTTCACTCATTAGATGGTTATCCAATCAAGCGGATTCCTGTTTATAAATACTTAAGCATTTGGATGGATATGGATTTGACGCACCCCCTTTTCTCAATTGGGGGTCCTGTTGGCACTTTGTAATAATTTCGTTCCCAAATTAAACTGCCTCGTACTCAATTCTTGCTCGTACAATATGCATATTATGATTACTATTGGATAGAAAACACTCCCTAGTTTCTAAAACCGTTTGAATTATATCTGTGAGTAAAACAGAACTGGAGTTAGAGCAATTTTCCTATGAGGATGTGAGAATGCTGAAATCTGCAGGCTGTTCTGAGATCCGTTTATTAATTTGCCTGTCTTCTATTGGTTGAGATGCACTGGAAACGCCTTCCCCTGGATGTCAGTGAATAGTGAGAATTGAAATGGTGTTGCTAGGCAGATCTGAGAGCTTATAAATGGGCTGGCAACGTGGGGTCCGTCCTTTCTTCTCTTCGCCATGACGCAAAAAGGACCTCTGGATGTCGTTCTAGAAAGCTCCCGTTATAGCCCTTAGATATATCCGGCTCTGTTTTTATTCGATATAGGTGTTAAAGACATCATAATGTTGTTATTTTAAACCGAGTTATATCAGTTGATATCAATATATTGCGATTTTCGGATATTTATTAGTGCTGGCTTTTAGTGAGTTGGGCACGTCTTTGCCACATGGCTAATGTTTACTGCTAATTCGAACGTTGAAGACGACAATCTACAACCGAGCAACGATTCTTTTGGAAAAAGGACAACTTGCCCAAGATTCTGATGGAAGCTCATCAAATAGTAAGAACTATTTATGATGTTAATTCGTTGGTCTGTTGAAAAATGTTAAACTCATATTCCGCCATTAATCTTGGTGCGGTCTCGCTTTAACGCACGCTGTATGTCGTAGTAACGTTAATTTTAAAAATCTAACACAGCGATTGCATTAAGAACTAATGTATCTTTCATTTGCTGTCCAACCTGTGTTTTTTAGTCAAGTTTAGGATTAGTTACTGATTAGATTAGGTGCCTCTCCCAAGATTTCTCCCGACATATTGTTGGCAGCTTGGCTACTTTTCTCATTGTATAACCACGATTTGTGCCACTAAATGTGCACATTTTCGAACAAACTCTATATGTATTGTGTAATATGATGTTATTAGGACTGTCATCTGAAGAAGTTTGAGAAGGTTAGTGAAAAAATTAATATCTTTTGCTGGTTTATTCGTTATCGCTATTGTTGGCCTGAATCAATGCTGTTGTGTGGTTGGCTATTGTAGTAAGCTAATATAATGCTATATTGTGTTTTCGCTGTAAAACACTTAAAAAATCTGAAATATTGGCTGGATTCATATTTGTCTTTCATTTGCTGTACGCTGTGTATTTTTCAGAAATGTTTTATGATGAGTATTTAGGTAATACACGATGGTCTCTGTAATTATTCTAGTTGCTTTGGTGAGAGTTGTGATGGTGGCTGCAATGGTAAACTATGATTTACACCTGAAATATGCACATTTTTCGAACAAAACATATGCTATACAATAAATATGTTATCAGACTGTCATCTGATTCAGTTGTTTCTTGGTTAGTGGCTATTTATATCTTTATTTGGTCAAAATTGTGATAGCTACCTATGCAGGAAAAAAAAAAAGTTGTGTCTTTTGCTATCGTGGTTAGCTAATAGATTTACATATTGTGTCTTCCCTGTAAAACATTTTAAACATCAGAAATGATGGCTGGATTCACAAGATGTGTATCTTTCATCTGGTGTCTTGGACTTGTGATTTAATGATATTTAGATGCTAGTATTTACTTGTGACGCTATGCTAGGCTATGCTAGTCAGCTTTTTTACTGATGGGGGTGCTCCTGGATCCGGGATTGTGATGAAGTAGAATTAAAAAACATATAGATGAGCTGGTTAAGAAGCTAAGATTTAGATTTGGCTTTTTCTACAGAAACAGATCGTGCCTTTCTCTAAGCAGTAGGAAGCAGGTTATTCAGTCAACCTTTATCTGTACTTGATTAATGTGATATTATTTATCAAAGTGCAGCTGCTGCTACTCTTAAACCTTTGGATGCTATCTACCATAGTGCCATTCATTTTGTTACAGGTTACAGTTTTGATACACATTACTGTATCCTGTATCAAAAGGTTTGCTGTACTTCGCTAAAGACCCGTAGATTTCAATATTACTCCCTTTTTGTTTACAAGGCCCTACATAAAAGGCAGTTTTATCTAACTTTGTTGTTGAAGTATAGACACCTGAGTTGCCTAAACCATTCACATGATTTGTTAACTCTTGAGGTTCCTAGGGTCTCCTCAGAACTAGGTAAATCTGCTTTTAGTTTTAATGCACTGTATTGCTGGAACAAAATTCAAAACACATTTATTCTGATGTGCTGGTGCCATTCGGGCAATTTAGTATTGATTGGGGACTTTGTGGAGGAATGTAACTGTTTTTCAGGGTGATTTGTGATATTTTATTTGTGCTTCCCATGATTGTGTTTTGTATTTATATATATAATTGTTTGTGTGAACAATACATGTAGTTAGTTATATTGTATTATAAAGAGCACAATATTTCTTCCCTGTTAAAATAAAGGTTCAATAAAATAACGCTCTAGCTACTCTGTTTATTATATATCCTGATGCCTAGTCACCTTACCCCACGCACACTTATTAAGACCCAAAATATTTTTTTTATTTTAATGAACTTTTACGACATAGACAATTTTGACTTTGTGGCTGTGGTAACCCTGTGAAAGGCGGAAATACGTAAAACAACGTCTAGTCTGCCGGAAACTCACACGAAGAAGTAAACGGAAGTGAACAGTTATGAAAAAACAATTTCCACGTTATCGTTTTTATTGTTGTTATTTAGACGTGTATTAACACACATGAACTCAAAATATGACTCATTTAAATGCATCACATCACACCCCATGTCGTGTTTAATTCCCGTTGGAGACAGGACTTGGTTGAAAGCTGTTATCTAGGTAACGCTAGCTAGCTAGCTGCTAACGTTAGCAAAAAATGGCTAACTGTATGGTTTTTCACACTCAAATAGCCTCCATCATGGAGGTGCTAGCGAATGCCGCCGTGGCAGAGATCTGTAAACTCGTAGACGACGACTATGCCGTGTTTCGTTTGGAAATAAATCAAAGCCAGAAAGAAAACAGGGCTCTGCGGAGGAAACTACTAGAAGTGAAGGTTGCACGGGAGCGCGCAGAGAGGACAATGCGAGAGCGCGTCCTCGCCAGTCGTCCCAGTAGTGTTAAGATCCTTGACCGATACAGAGGAATGGCAAGAGGTACATTTTGCAGAAGGCAGAGGCTGTGCGACCTGTCGCCGTTCATTTATAGTTCAGTGCCTGTCGCCCCGTTCCCCTCTGTATATGTGTTCAGATGTTATCCAGAATTGTCCGTTTTTGGGTCGTATACAATACATCCCCTGATTACTTAGCTATCTTGTGCAGAGACATTATCATATTATAACCAGATTTTTGATTTACTGCATTTTCCATTATTTACTTAATGAAAACAATAAGATGCATGGAACATAATAAATAATATATCAAGAAGTTATGAGAAGTGTTACCTTAAATCCTTACCAATTGTAGACAATAATGTGTACAATATAACATTGAACCTAACCACCTCTTTTCCCCCAATCACACTCTCAGGTGAAGGACATCTCACTGGAGGCCACAGAAGCTTTCTGAAGCCAGCGGAACACAATACATGGAGAGATGACCAACCAATCACTGTTGATGAGGGGAGTGGAACCACATCCCAGAATTCTATGGTGATAGAGGTTAGTGTAATAGTGTTACATAAAAATTTGTTATCAAATGTGGCCTGTTTATTTCTGAAAATCTCCCCTCAGCTATTCACTTGCTTACATGTAACATCATCATTTATCCTCAGTTAAATAAAGGTAAAACATTTATTTTTATTTTTATCTGCCATAAGGAAGCTTGTGAGACGATATTGTTATCTTCCTGTGTCAGTCTGCAGATGCAGAGGCTGCAGGTCCTGGGGTCAAGCAGGAGAGGTCTGTAGGAGACCCACGGAACATCAGAGACATTCAGTCTGGAGCGCCCTCTGCAGCCACGGAGGACCCCACCAACCAAGCGCAGCCCAGGACCGGACGCAGCATCACGGAGGTCAGTGGAACACAGAACGCCGTCCTCAAGTCAGAGACAGACACCAAGACTTTAACTGTAACACACAGGCTCTTACACCCAGGATCTGACCATAGATCAGACCCAGAGAGACTGGGGCTGAGTAAACTGGGCAGTCCTCTTGCTCCCGGCTCCGAATATTTACCAGTATTTCACCAGAGCCAGAGGACTGTTAATTCCCGTGGGGATGGTGATGGTGATGCGTTAGACACTGCCGGTGATGATCCGTCTTGTTCTTACAATACAGAGATGGACCCTGGCAACATGCCCTTGGGTTTAGAGACACAGATTGATCTGTCTAGAGGGGACTGGAACCGGGGCAGTAGTAGTGTATACTCTAAAGGGTACCTAGATAAGAAAGAGGAGGTTATATTAGCAGATGAGGTGACAGTAAAAGTGGAGAGCGATGTTCCTCCCACATGGAATGCAGATAGTCTCCTTGGAGACGGACACTCACAGGGCAGAGATTTCTTAGATTACAGGGAAAGCTTGGAGACAAATCTAAATGTCGCCACCCACTCCCCTTTACACGTGTTCAAGGATCGCTACCCAGTTTCCACGTTGATGGCACCTTCCGATTCACACGGCTGTGTCCTTTTCGATCAGGTATTGAACTCAAACGACAGGGCTAGAGCCCAGGCTCAGGGAGGGGGAGCCACATCAGGCAATAGTAAAGAGAAACGGTTCCTCTGCATGTTCTGTAACAAAAGCTTCAGCAGCTCTCAGAAGGTGGAGAGGCACCAGAGGGTCCACACAGGAGAGAAACCATTCAGCTGTACCCAGTGTGAGAAGAGGTTCTCTCGCCAGGACACCCTGAAGAGGCACCAGAGGATCCACACAGGGGAGAAACCTTACAGCTGTTCACAGTGTCACATGCGCTTTGCACAGGCTGGTCAACTGAAGATGCACTTGAAGGTCCACACGGGAGAAAGGCCATTTGCCTGTACACACTGCGGGAAGAGGTTCTCAGAGAGGAGCTATCTCAGGATACACCAGCAGAAAAAACATTCCACTCTATAACATAGAAACATACCTATTCCACTCGATAGCTTCTGACATGTATATGAAAGCCTGCATAAATAAAAAAAACATTTAAAAAAACATCAGCAGAAAATATCCACAGATGCATTTGGAATAACGAGAGTCACAGATTTCAGTGTTGAATATTCCTGGTTAGAATATTGCATCCAGACATTGTGTGATATAAGTATGAAAAGTATTTTACATAGTGTTTGTACTGTAATGTTTACAAATGCCTATTTCATTACTTCCATTCAACAATAAATATTTTTCCCAAGACACTTTTGTAATGAGAAAGTGAATATAGTTTTGGTTTAGACATGTGTATGTGTGGTTTTCATATGGGGTATATAACCCATGTTTGTTTAATAAACACAAAATGGGACTTTTTATTCTGACTTTCATTGAGACTCCCTTTAATATACACTGAGTATACAATACATTAAGAACACCTGCTCTTTCCATGACAGACTGACCAGGTGAAAGCTATGATCTGTTATTAACATCACTTGTTAAATCCACTTCAATCAGTGTAGATGAAGAGGTGGAGACAGGTTAAAGAAGGACTTTAAAGCCTTGAGACAATTCATAGCACACGTGGCAAAGGAGATTATGAAAATGCATATAAAACGTTGGCCTACATTTAGGTGTACACGTCCATGTAATATAGCCTATGCAATATGATTATTTGACAATAGCAGTGTGTTTGTGTGCAGGGGGTGACTCATGTGAGATTCGAACCCTTTGCCACAATTACACAGAGAACAATTTAACCATTCAATGAAATACACGTGACAGTCTTGTTGTTAAGGACGCTTCCATGAACATGTCCAACTGTCTACGACTTTAGTTGTCTGCAGAAGGTGTGCCGGGATGTAATCGCTGCCACCTGGTGAGGCTATCAAAGGGCTAATGTGTGCCATGTTATCTGATGGGACCAGCTACAATTTAGCTTTCTGTCACATGCAAGTAAAATAATCATTTTAATTGGCTACTGTGCATTTTTTACATGAGAACCTGTTTAACTTTAAACGCTTGCTTATGTTTGCAAGTGTGGACCCTCCATGTGGAGTGTTTATCTTGTGTGTGTGTATGTACCTGAGGGAGTGTATGTCTGTGTAATCTGTATCACCTCTCTCTTCCAGGAGAAGGAGGGTCCAGAGGTGCTGCTGGTGAAGGAGGAGGGGTGTGAGGAGGGTCTGGGGAACCCTGAGGGGACCATGATCATGGAGGACAACCAGACTACACCTTCTCCTGAACCCACTGAGCAGCACAGAACCACACACAGTCTCACTGAGGTAAGCCCACTGTAAACTACTGTCTATATGGTATTAGGTTAGAGTAGGAGTGCTGATCTAGGATCAGTTTAGCCTTTTAGATCATAATGAATAAGGCTATGTAGATGGGTGGGGACCTGATTCTTAGTCAGCACTTCTACTCTGAGACTCTGTGGATAAGGGGGCCAGGTCTTTCTTGATTAATTTTGTCTAAAGTATGGGACCATGCCTTTGAATTATTAAACCATTAAAAGAATGTCAAGTAATCATATCAACTAACATGTTTGCATAGTACTCATAGCAGTCCCTCATTGCCCAATCAGAAGATGCTCCATAGCAGGGTGCTCATATCAGATTTCTTGATCCAACATCCTCTCACTCTGTATCTCTAACAGTCAGTAGACATGGAGGATGGGAAGCCTGATCTGCTGATAGTCAAAGAGGAGACAATAGAAGATGAACCAGAGAGCATTGACCTGCTGAGTGGACTAAAGATGGGGGAGCAAGGTAAGGGAGAAATACAGTGTACCAAACATTAAGAACACCTTCCTAATATTGAATTGCACCCTCCCCACTCAGAACAGCCTCAATTCATCTGGGCATGGACTCTACAAGGTATCAAAAGTGTTCCATAGGGATGCTGGCCCATGTTGACTCCAATGCTTCCCACAGTTGTCAAGTTGGCTGGATGTCCTTTGGGTGGTGGACTAGTCTTGATACACACGGGAAACTGTTGAGCGTGAAATACCTAGCAGCATTGCAGTTCTTGACACAAATGTGTGCCTGGCTTAAGTGTCATCAGCCGGTGGCAAATAACTGTCAGGCTCACAGTAATTAATTAACAAACACATTTAGCGTCGCCTGGCTACCACACATCGCCTACAAGCCACTGATGTTGACCTTTGGAACATCTACATTTTAAAAAGTCTAATAAAGACTACACATCACAATAGTCATTTATTTTAGACAGCTCTAAAGAAGCATTGTTACAAATCCCTTTGGCCTGACAGTCTAGGGGGGATGGTAATGGGACCCGAAACATAACTCATGCAAAGTGTAATAGTGACAAAGAAACGGTGAGGACGAAATATCCACAACAACTTAAATTACCATCAAACACACACAGGGTTTATTTCTAAACGCACTGTAAAGGGGGGAGCAGGAAAAGGGGCTGAGCTGGACCCAAGGAAAGAAACAATAAGCATCCAAAAACACCCCTAAGCTAGAATAGCCTATTTCAACAACGGCTAACTAACCAAAAATAGTGGGTGGTCCGCCCAGTTCTAACTAGTGTATTTAACAAAGTATTCCTACAGGTAAGTCACCCGTGGTCATACTTTATCTTGGTACCCCCTTTTCCCACCGTCAAACAAACACCATAACAAAACCAATACTCACAGGTGGGGACAAAGTGACATGTACTTGCAAACCAAACAAGATATCTATAGACAGATGGCATTGACAGAGAGATTGAGCTCCAGAGAAAACAACTGACAGGGTTTTTAAACCAAGGGAAAGGGAATGTGATTGGGTAAGGGAAAAGGAGCAGGTGTCTTCCGATTAGCGACTGATTGATGACTGATTGGGGAATGATGATTGTCACCTGTGAGTAGGGGAGAAGGAGAGAAAATAAATACACACAGGATACACACAGAATACTTGTATCCGTAACAAGCATGATATGAAGAAAATGTAGTCTATTTCAGAAGAACAGAATAGCATACTCTGAGTTGTCCTGATCTGGCTATGCCAAATGGCTGTGGGCTACACTAGTTCATTTAGCAGACAAGGTTTTCTTAGAATTCCGTGGCATTATTTTACAGTATGAAGAATACAATTGAACAAAGCAGAATAAAGGATATTTTCTCCAAACGATTTGAGGGAGTGCGCACATGCGGCTATTCTGGGTTGAGCGGTTAACAAAGAAATAGGTACTCCTATATGCTTAATTTAGAGTTATTAGTGTTCCTTTAGTTGTTCTACAAACGTCGGGCTATATGTTTTGATTTTTAATACATTGTACAGCTGCATGAGGAGACTCTAATGATGATTCGAAAAAAGCTGCTTGAAAGGCATGAGCTCTGCTTAGTTTTTTTGCGCACGCTGTACACGCTACATCAGTCACGCATTCACAATTTGACAAGCATTTGATAATGCCTAGAATTTCACGGCGGTATCCCCTTTGTGTGGCCGTAATGCACCATAAAAAAATCCATGCCTTTTGCAGCCAGTGGCAGTTGTGCCCTTCTCCCGGAGTGCTGCTCGCTCCGTAACGTGATCGGGTCTTTCTCACAGGCTACAAGTGAAGACAGACACATCGGGGGATGCAACTGCGCGCATCCTTATCCATTTCCGAGGTGCATATTGATGATACTGGAAGAACTGTCCACATGTACTTTTCGGCAGCCAACAAAATGAGTAGGCATAATGAACAGCAAAAGCCTATGTCAATCTACTATCCTCCGTAGTACTTTTTATGCAATGTGGCTGACGCAACAAATCATAACGAATAGCTTAAAATGTTGATAAACTATTAGGATATTTATTCACATTATAAGCACAACAATGCGCTCATGGTAGTAGGCTATAAGCGCGAATGTTCCATTAGCGGAAAACACCATTAGCAAAAATGAGAATGGGAAATTATCTTCCCCAAACTTGAAACTCACATGCTGCTTATGTATGCCTGTTAGGCTCTACAGCCCTTGTAAAGCGGCATAATGTGCTTAATATTAAGAAGTTATTTGGACATTTTAGTTGTGATAAAAACCTTATTAAAACATATAGGCCCATGGGCTAAGCTACATGAGGTGTGCGACTATGATTAGAAAAAGTTGCCCCCAAAAAAGGCATTGTTTCTGATGCTGGGCATCATTCACAAATGATAATATAAACTCAGCAATTGACAGTCCTCTCACTGTCAATTGCGTTTATTTTCAGCAAACTGAACATGTGTAAATATTTGTATGAACATAAGATTCAACAACTGAGACATAAACTGAACAAGTTCCACAGACACGTGACTAACAGAAATGGAATAATATGTCCCTGAACAAAGGGGGGGTCAAAATCAAAAGTAACAGTCAGTATCTGGTGTGGCCACCAGCTGCATTAAGTACTGCAGTGCATCTCCTCCTCATGGACTGCATCAGATTTGCCAGATCTTGCTGTGAGATGTTAACCCACTCTTCCACCAAGGCACCTACAAGTTCCCGGACATTTCTGAGCGGAATGGTCCTAGCCCTCACCCTCCGATCCAACAGGTCCCAGACGTGCTCAATGGGATTGAGATCCGAGCTCTTCGCTGGCCATGGCAGAACACTGACATTCCTGTCTTGCAGGAAATCACGCACAGAACGAGCAGTATGGCTGATGGCATTGTCATGCTGGAGGGTCATGTCAGGATGAGCCTGCAGGAAGGGTACCACATGAGGGAGGAGGATGTCTTCCCTGTAACGCACAGCGTTGAGATTGCCTGCAATGACAACAAGCTCAGTCCGATGATGCTGTGACACACCGCCCCAGACCATGACGGACCCTCCACCTCCAAATCGATCCCGCTCCAGAGTACAGGCCTCGGTGTAACGCTCATTCCTTCGACGATAAACGTGAATCGGACCATCACCCCTGGTGAGACAGAACTACACTTTTTGCCAGTCCTTTCTGGTTCAGCGACGGTGGGTTTGTGCCCATAGGCAACGTTGCTGCCATTGATGTCTGGTGAGGACCTGCCTTACAACAGGCCTACAAGCCCTCAGTCCAGCCTCTCAGCCTATTGTGGACAGTCTGAGCACTGATGGAGGGATTGTGCGTTCCTCGTGTAACTCGGGCAGTTGTTGTTGCCATCCTGTACCTGTTCTGCAGGTGTGATGTTCAGATGTACCGATCCTGTGCAGGTGTTGTTACACACGTGGTCTGCCACTGCGAGGACGATCAGCTGTCTGTCCTGTCTCCCTGTAGCGCTGTCTTAGGCGTTTCACAGTACAGACATTGCAATTTATTGCCCTGGCCACATCTGCAGTCCTCATGTCTCCTTGCAGCATGCCTAAGACACGTTCACGCAGATGAGCAGGGACCCTGGGCATCTTTCTTTTGGTGTTTTCAGTGTCAGTAGAAAGGCCTCTTTAGTGTCCTAAGTTTTCATAACTGTGACCTTACTTGCCTACAGTCTGTAAGCTGTTTGTGTCTTGATGACTGTTCCACAGGTGCATGTTCATGAGTTGTTTATGGTTCGTTGAACAAGCATGGGAAACAGTGTTTAAACCCTTTACAATGAAGATCTGTGAAGGTATTTGGATTTTTACGTATTATCTTTGAAAGACAGGGTCCTGAAAAAGGGATGTTTATTTTTTTGCTGAGTTTATAATTCACAAGTGATAGGCTAATATTGTCACCCATCAGACTATTCTTGATTTAATCTTGTCTCTAAATAATATGTGTGAAATTTGTTTTGATTTAGAATCGACCATTATCATGCACCTGTATCGAAACAGGGGCAGCGGGAAAAAATAAATGTCATCTATGCACTTAAATAGCGAATACAGGACGTTTTCCCCATGGTTCATTTTCATCTCAGCCAGGTAAGCTATACTCCTGTTGTAAAGAGAAGAAATGTGCTTAATATTAGGGAAGTTGAGAAATAAATATAGTAGGCCTAGCCTATATGAAGCTGATGGGATCCTTATCTTTTTAGGAGGCCATCACTCTGTTTTCTTGCGCAATTGCATAGCCTATTGAAATGTTGCGCAACATGTGCTCATGGGCTCTCATGAAGTGTTTGATTAGATTTTTGATTACATTTGCAATGTAAGAGTGATTAGAGGGACAATAGAATGCTGAGTACCAGGCAGTTAGCAAGTTTGGTAGGCCGCTAATGACCAGCAGCAGCAGCATCAGAGCTTGGAGAAGCCTAATTACCGTGACTCTACGGTCACATGGAATTTGACTGCCTTCATGACTCGTGACCGCCGGTGTGGTGGTAATACAGTCCCCGCAACAGCCCTATGCCTGGCACCTACTACCAAACCCGTTTAAAGCCACTTAAATCTTTTGTCTTGCCCATTCACAATCTAAATGGCACACATACATAAACAAGCCATGTCTCAAGTCTTAAAAATCATACTTTAACCTGTCTCCTCCCTTTCAGTCTGTCATCTCTGTGTCATGGAAAGAGCATGTTTTGTATACTGTGTACATATAGCCTACATACAGTAATAGATCTTCAATGGGAATAGTGATGCAACTGGCAATTTTTTCTTCATTCAAAAAATGAAATCATTACAACTTATGTTTACATACAAAAACACAAATTATAATGTATAAACCTGACCTGATAAGTGACATTTAAAAAAAAAATAGGTCTATTTTCTAACCTCTTCTTGCAGGTGGTTGGCTGGAGGCTAACAGGGGAGACTGGGTGGCCATCTTGGATTCCCAGAACCAGACGGGGGCAAACAAGGGCCCAGGGGACATCACTGAGAAGGCCAGGACCAGAGGTGACATAGTGGAGGTCAGTGGATGGGACAGCGTCCTCAACTCTGGGCTGGGGAACAACACTGTTAACCACAACCAGAAACAGACAGTCGAACACAAAACAACCAAACTTAGTCTCCATGACAACAGACTGGCTGAGACCAGGGCAAGGTGTAGATTTGGTCTGCGGGGACGGGGAGGTGTCTGTATGCAGGGGGAGAGAACAACTGACACAGACTCAGCTAGCGATGCTCCGTCCTGCTCCTATAGTTGTGATTCAGAGACACTGATGGCACCTCTGGTTAACCACCTAACAGGTGCTGCCTTCAGCCTGCCTTCTATAGGATCTATCAACTGGAACATGGACCCTGCGACAACCCAGGTACTCCCTGGCCTTCGTCCTCCTCACAGTCACCTTATGTTAAACCAGACTTCAGACAATGCTAGTGCCTCAAAACTAAATGGCTATATAAGCCCGATGACAAATGACAGTAGTAGTAACGCTATCTGTAGATCACGTGGAAAAGAGAAGCGCTTCCCATGTTCTTTCTGTGGGAAAGCCTTCAGTTTCCCGAAACAGGTGGAGATCCACCAGAGGATGCACACGGGGGAGAAACCCTACAGCTGTACCCATTGTCACATGTGCTTCGCACAGGCTGGTCACCTAAAGAGACACCAGAGGGTCCACACAGGGGAGAAACCCTACAGCTGCCCCCAGTGTGAGAAGAGGTTCTCTCACCAGCACCAGCTGAAGATGCACCTGAAGGTTCACACGGGAGAGAGGCCATTTGCCTGTACGCAATGTGGGAAGAGGTTCTCAGAGAGGAGCTACCTCAGGATACACAAGCAGAAAATGCATACGGCCCATGTATAGTGTGTAGTGTTGACATGTAATACAGTACTAGTTAGTTTGTAATTCATTCTCTTGGTTTTGGATGTAGTAAGGAACTGAATGAAGTGAAACAGGAAAGAATGAGTATGATGGGGCAGAGTAAAGGATATGGTGATGGTTGGTGTGAAGGTGTCTGTAAAAATTTTTCACTGGTGTAAAGTAGTGAAAATGTGTGTAATGTTGAACCTTTTCCAAAGTATTCTCAAATTAATTTATCAAAGGGAGTGTACCAGATTTACAGAAAATGTAAAGTGTTACCATAGTGAGAAAAGTTATTATACTTGTCACGTATCGTTTTGTGCAATAAAAGTACTGTACTTCAAAGTTATGTTAGTGTATGACCATTTTGTTGAAATGAAATACAATATTGACTGTGCTGACCTACTTGGTTATTTTTGTATTATTTTAGGGACTGAGTTTCCTTTCTCAGTCTAACCAAAACATTATACTTAATTTTTTAATCAACACATATGGACATTGGCTCCATATTGTTAGGTACTTGAAATCACAGTGTTAGAGATGGGCTAAACTTTATTTATTATTTTACCCACCTCCACCTTCCCACATTTAGAGGAACTAAAAGATTTATTATAAACTGAGCAAAAAAAGAAATGTCCTCTCACTGTCAACTGCGTTTATTTTCAGCAAACTTAACATGTGTAAATATTTGTATGAACATAACAAGATTCAACAACTGAGACATAAACTGAACAAGTTCCACAGACAAATGACTAACAAATGGAATAATGTGTCCCTGAACAAAGGGGGGGTCAAAATCAAAAGTAACAGTCAGTATCTGGTGTGGCCACCAGCTGCATTAAGTACTGCAGTGCATCTCATCCTCATGGACTGCACCAGATTTGCCAGTTCTTGCTGAGATGTTACCCCACTCTTCCACCAAGGCACCTACAAGTTCCCGGACATTTCTGGGGGGGAATGGCTTTAGCCCTTACCCTCCTATCCAACAGGTCCCAGACGTGCTAATGGGATTGAGATCCGTGCTCTTCGCTGGCCATGGCAGAACACTGACATTCCTGTCTTGCAAGAAATCACGCACAGAACGAGCAGTATGGCTGGTGGCATTGTCATGCTGGAGGGTCATGTCAGGATGAGACTGCAGGAAGGTTACCACATGAGGGAGGAGGATGTCTTCCCTGTAACACATAGCGTTGAGATTGCCTGCAATGACAACAAGCTCAGTCCGATGAGGCTGTGACACACCGCCCCAGACTATGACGGACCCGCCAACTCCAAATCGATCCCGCTCCAGAGTACAGGCCTCGGTGTAATGCTCATTGCTTCGACGATAAACGTGAATCGGACCATCACCCCTGGTGAGACATACCGCGACTCGTCAGTGAAGAGCACTTTTTGCCAGTCATGTCTGGTTCAGTGACGGTGGGTTTGTGCCCATAGGGGGACGTTGTTGCCGGTTATGTCTGGTGAGGACCTTCCTTACAACAGGCCTACAAGCTCTCAGTCCAGCCTCTCTCAGCCTATTGTGAATAGTCTGAACACTGATGGAGGGATTGTGAGTTCCTGGTGTGACTCAGGCAGTTGTTGTTGCCATCCTGTACCTGTCCCGCAGGTGTGATGTTCGGATGTACCGATCCTGTGCAGGTGTTGTTACACGTGGGCTGCCACTGCGAGGACGATCAGCTGTCCGTCCTGTCTCCCTGTAGCGCTGTCTTAGGTGTCACACAGTACGGACATTGCAATTTATTGCCCTGGCCACATCTGCAGTCCTCATGTCTCATTGCAGCATGCTTAAGGCACGTTCACGCAGATGAGCAGGGACCCTGGGCATCTTTCTTTTGGTGTTTTTCAGAGTCAGTAGAAAGGCCTCTTTAGTGTCCTAAGTTTTCATATTTTGACCTTAATTGCCTACAGTCTGTAAGCTGTTAGTGTCTTGACGACCGTTCCACAGGTGCATGTTCATTAATTGTTTATGGTTCATTGAACAAGCATGGGAAACAGTGTTTAAACCCTTTACAATGAAGATCTATGAAGTTATTTGGATTTTTATGAATTATCTTTGAAAGACAGGATCCTGAAAAAGGGATGTTTCTTTTTTTGCTGAGTTTACAAATATAAGGAGACATCCTTATTCTTTTGGCAGGTTTTCTTTCCTTGTATTCTTTTCAATCGTAGGCATGTAATACCATTGACAGATGTTACAAAAAAGCCATCCCACAATAGGGAAGTGGGAGCTAAAGGTTCATGGTCCCCCAGACTACCCGCCAGACCACCCCACCCTCTTCAGTCCACTACCTCAGTGTTGTAAACACACAAAAGCAAAGAAAGAATTATCTTAAACTAGAAAAGGACATAAACAGGAATCACATACAAACAACCACAAATACTACTCAACAAACAAAAATAATGAAACAAATAGAATTGTCATATGACTGGCAATCAGGAGCTCCTTTTGTATATGAAATCTGGCCCATCCTTCTTGATGTGTTATTTGGTCCCACTATACCTCACACTTTATTTTGCAATCTAGTGTATAATAGTGTTTCACAGTTAGGTTAAAAGAGTCCAAGACTAACATATTTATTTTCTGAGTTTTAAAAATGAAAACCTTCCCCAGCAGAATCAAAAGATTGTATATCGTTTTGTATCTGTCCCTGCACTCAATATAACTGTTTGTGGAAAAATAACAAAATCGTGTAAAACAGGGAGCAACCACTCTTGTACTTTTGCCCAAAAGTTAACTATGGAGCAATACCAGAAAATATGTAACAAATCCAGCGCTTCCACACGACAAAAACGGTAGAAAGAGGATTCTTCGATGCCCAATATGTGTAACATCTTGTTAGTAGCCAGAAATATTTACAATATCTTCAACTGAAACATTCAGTTTGTGGAGTCTGTTGTTCTATAAATGCTTTTCCCAGTAAGAGTTGAATTTGTGTGGGAAGGCAACTAATTTGTTGTTTTCCCAAATTAAAATGGTACTTGTCTTTATCTCTAGTTAACCATCTGTGAGATTTAATATGAGGTCTACCAACAGTTTATATTTTCTTTCCCTTAACTTTTTCTTCCATTCTGTTTGAATTGCTGCCAATACCTGATAGTAAATATGTTCCCATACAATTGTGCACAGTGTAAAATTCCCATTACTATCAATTATATATTTTTTATTATAAGATCCTCTTTTTCAGAAACACATTCCCAATTTTTTTTATTTATCCGTGTATTTGAATTCAACCATATGATCTGGCTCTGAATTTTTCTGGGGATCATGGCTCTCAATTCTCCTGGGGACATTCCTGCTGTCAGCATGCAAGAAAGATTTTATTGATTATTTGAAGAATGGGTATACAGTGCCTTCAGAAAGTATTCATACCCCTTGACTTAATGCAAAGTGTTTTTTAAAATATTTGCACATTTATTGAAAATTAAATATCTAACTTACATAAGTAAATCAATGCATGTTAGAATCACCTTTGGCGGCGATTACAGCTGTGAGTCTTTCTGGATAAGTCTTTAAGAGTTTTGCACACCTGGATTATACAAAATTTGCACATTATTATTAAAATAATTATTCAAGCTCTGTCAAGTTGGCTGTTGATCATAGATAGACAGCCATTTTCAAGTCTTGCCATAGATCTTCAAGCCGATTTAAGTCAAAACTGTAACTAGGCCACTCAGGAACATTAAATGTCTTGGTAAGCAACTCCAGTGTGTATTTGGCCTTGTGTTTGAGATTATTGTCCTGCTGAAAGCTGAATTTATCTCCCAGTGTCTGTTGGAATGCAGACTGAAGCAGGTTTTCCTCTAGGATTTTGCCTGGCCTCTATTCTGTTTCTGTTTATCCTAAAAACCTCCTTGGTCCTTGCCGATGACAAGAATAATCATAACATGCTTGAAAATATGAAGATTGGTATTCAGTGATGTGTTGGACTTACCTGAAACATAACACCTTGTATTCAGTATATAAAGTTAATTTCTTTGCCACATTTTTTGCAGTTTTACTTTAGTGCCTTATTGCAAACAGGCTGCATGTTTTGGAATATATTTATTCTGCACAGGCTTCATTATTTTAAATCTGTAATTTATGTTAGTATTGTGGAGTAACTACAATGTTGTTGATCCATCCTCAGTTTTCTCCTACCACAGCCATTAAACTTTAACTGTTTTGAAGTCCCCATTGGCCTCATGGTGAATTTTGGCCACGATTGGCCTCATGGAGCGGTTTCCTTCCTCTCCGGCAACTGAGTTAGGAAAGATGCCTGTGTCTTTCTAGTGGCTGGGTGTATTGATACACCGTCCAAAGTTTAATTAATAACTTCACCATGTCCAAAGGGATATTCAATGTCTGCTTTTTTACATTTTTACCCATCTACCAATAGGTGCCCTTCTTTGCGAGGCATTGGAAAACCTCCCTGGTCTTTGTGGTTGAATCAGTGTTTGTTTGAATTTCACTGCTCAACTGAGGGACCTTACAGATAATTGTATTTGTGGGTTACAGGGATGAGGTAGTCATTATAAAACCTGTGTCATTCTAAACACACTTATTGCACACAGAGAGAACCCATGCAATGCATTATGTGACTTGTTAAGCACATTTTTACCCCTGAACTTATTTAGGCTTGCCATATCAAAGGGGTTGAATAGTTATTGACTAAAGACATTTCAGCTTTTTAATTAATTTGTAAACATTTCTAAAAACATAATTACACTTTGACATTACAGGGTAATGTATGTAGTCCAGTGACACAAAATTCAGGCTGTAACACAACAAAATGTAGAAAAAGTAAAGGGGTGTGAATACTTTCTGAAGGCACTGTAGATCAACTGAGAGGCAATGAAGGTGTTTGTCAAGGTTACTCTGCCATATAAAAGACAAAGCTTTACCTTTCCACAGCAATAGTATTTTGTCATTCTTGGCTAGTTTCAAATCTAAGTTCTCCTTTACAAGATCCTTTATTCTTTTGGAATGTGGATGCCAAGCATGTCCACTGGGCCATTGCTCCACTTCATTGGTACGCAAGACAATCCCGTAGGACAAAGAAGCCATATGTGGAGATCCTAGGCTGGTGTGGTTACACGTGGTCTGCAGTTGTGAGGCTGCTTGGATGTACTGCCAAATTCTCTAAAACGACGTTGGAGGCGGCTTATGGTAGAGAAATGAACATTAGATTCTCTGGCAACAGCTATGGTGGACATTCCTGATGACAGCATGCCAATTGCACACTCCTTCAAAACTTGATAAATCTGTGGTATTGTATTGTGTGACAAAACTGCACATTTTAGAGTGGCCTTTTATTGTCCCCAGCACAAGGTGCACCTGTGTAACGAGCATGCTGTTTAATCAGCTTCTTGATATGCCATACCTGTCAGGTGGATGGATTATCTTGGTAAAGGAGAAATACTCACTAGAGAGAAATACGTTTTTCTTGTGTATGGAACATCTCTGATCTTTTATTTCAGCTCATGAAACATGGGACCAACGCTTTACATGTTGCGTTTATATTTTTGTTTAGTATATATTGGAATTGTTCCTGATTGGGATGGCCAGCATCTCGATAGCCAATAAGAATAAATAAGGCGAAACTGGATCCCCTTGTCGAACCCCTCTAAATAAATAAATACCCAATATTCACTACTTTACTCACCGGTTTCTGATATAAGACTTTAAACGATTGAATAAATGACTTACCAAAATTAAAATACTGAAGGCATCTATATAAATGAGATTCCATCTTGTCAAAAGCCTCCTCAAAATCTGCACTTGCCTTTTCTTCTATTTCACAATGTTCAATAGTTTCCAGAAAAATACTGTCACCTATGTAGCGATCCTAAATAAAGCCAGATTGCTCACTTTCAGTAATTTTGCTTATTACGTTCGTCATTCTAAGTGCTAAACATTTTGATAGAATATGGGTGTCACAGCATAAAGTGAGGGGTCTTCAGTTTTTGAGATGCACAGGGCTTATATAATGGCCATTTGCCTCCTGCTTCAATAGTAATGTAATCAGTCCCTCTCTTTGGGTTGTTGATCATTCCCCCTGTTCAAATGAAACATTTAAGCAGGTGAACAAAGGTTCTTTGTTTTCTGTAAAAAAAAATACCCTCTACACCTCAATTGGTACACCGTCAAAGCCAGGAGATTTACCAGTTTGGAATTAGTTAATTGCCATTAGTAGTTCATCGTCAGCGATCAACCCCTCACAGGATGCTTTTTGTATTTCTGTTAAGCTGCAATATGTAACTTTTTTGGGTGACCCGACCAAATTCACATAGAAAGCCAAGGTGTAACTTTTCATCTTGGTATAGCTTGCGGTAATATAGAGCTTGTCAACAACAATATAAGCACCAAGCCTAGTCTATTTCTGTAAAGCTGCAATATGTAACGTTTTGGGCGACCCAACCAAATTCACGTAGAAATGTGCGTTATAGATCTGTCATTCTCATTTATTTATTATTATTTATTTTTTTTACCGTTATTTTACCAGGTAAGTTGACTGAGAACACGTTCTCATTTGCAGCAACGACCTGGGGAATAGTTACAGGGGAGAGAAGGGGGATGAATGAGCCAATTGTAAACTGGGGATTATTAGGTGACCATGATGGTTTGAGGGCCAGATTGGGAATTTAGCCAGGACACCGGGGTTAACACCCCTACTCTTACGATAAGTGCCATGGGATCTTTAATGACCTCAGAGAGTCAGGACACCCGTTTAACGTCCCATCCGAAAGACGGCACCCTACACAGGGCAGTGTCCCCAATCACTGCCCTGGGGCATTGGGATATATATATATATATATATATATATATATATATATATATATATATATATATATATATTTTAGACCAGAGGAAAGAGTGCCTCCAACTGGCCCTCCAACACCACTTCCAGCAGCATCTGGTCTCCCATCCAGAGACTGACCAGGACCAACCCTGCTTAGCTTCAGAAGCAAGAAGCATTGAAAGCAAGTCTAAGAAGCGGTAGATCTGTGAATTTCTATGCTTCCCATTCTTAAGTTTTGTTTTTGCGTCTTTTACTTTCGATTTTGTGCACCAGCTTCAAACAGCTGAAAATATAATATTTTTGGTTATTGAAAAGATATTTCACATTTAGATGGTATAATGATTCTCTGCACTGATTTCTTGTTTTGTCACAAACTGAAATTATGCAAACTGTTAGAATTTTAGCAACCATTGCATCAACCAGTGTGCATCATTGACCATATTTAAGCATCGGGTAGAGTATTTTCCGCATGTTATTTCTTTCTTGAGGAAACTGGTCATTAAGCCCAAAGTTCCTACTTTGTAATTGTCTACCCTTGGATTTAACCAGTACTTTTTCTTTGTAGGCCTAATGACCGAATTTGGCCATGATGGGGCGATTTTTGATACCTCATCTGCTAGGATATGTAGTTTTGTTTGTATTTTCCTAAGAATTTCCTCCATTATTCTCAGAAATACCTGTGAAAACTAGGTTCTCTCATCGAATGAGACTGTAAGTCTAATGAATCCACCTAGAGTCCACCGGTGTGTCAATATAAGTAACATAATTTAAAAAATCCCATCAAAATCTTTCCGTTTAAGCTAGATATCTGATTTTTTGGCATGGGCTGCGTCTCAATCCATCGCGTCCGCATCTGCAGTGGAAGGTGGCCAAGCTCCATCGGTGTTTGTCAGACATCCCGAAAAACGGTCTTCTCACGAAAATGGCTGTGGCGCGTCTGAGCGGTTTGGCCTACAAACTAACATGGAAAGATGAGACGAACATGATGGTGTTCTCCGTTTTGCTCAACGACCCGCACAAGTGTCACGGGACTCATGTGAATGTAACCAGTACTGTTTTTTTTTAATGAATGGAAGTATGGAGGTAGTTTTGTACCTACCCCAAAAAAGGGGTTAAATATGTGTAAAAGATTTCCTGAGATTTCTTTTATCTCCTAGATATAGGACAGACACTCCAAAACATTATTCCTTGTGATTTATTTTTTAACTGTCTTTTTTCCATTTATGAATGTATTATTCAATGCGTTTTTATTGGATTTGGTACTAAAGGCCAAAGTCATTTGATCAAATATATAAGAGTACCAGTCAAAAGTTTGGAGACACCTACAGTTGAAGTCAGCAGTTTACATACACTTAGGTTGGAGTCATTAAAATTTGTTTTTCAACCACTCCACAAATTTCTTGTGAACAAACTATAGTTTTGGCAAGTCGGTTAGGACATCTACTTTGTGCATGACACAAGTAATTTTTCCAGCAATTGTTTACAGACAGATTATATCACTTATAATTCACTGTATCACAATTCCAGTGGGTCAGAAGTTTACATACACTAAGTTGACTGTGCCTTTAAACAGCTTGGAAAATTCAAAAAAATGATGTCATGGCTTTAGAAGCTTCTGATAGGCCAATTGACATCATTTGAATCAATTGGAGGTTTACCTGTGGATATATTTCAACGGCTACCTTCAAACTCAGTGCCTCTTTGCTTGACATCATGGGAAAATCAAAAGAAATCAGCCAAGACCTTGTAGGCCTCCACAAGTCTGGTTCGTCCTTGGGAGCAATTTGCACTTTTCCAAAAAAAGTGCAAATCAATCCCAGAACAACAGCAAAGGACCTTGTGAAGATGCTGGAGGAAACAGGTACAAAAGTATCTATAGCTATAAATATATCTATAAAGTATTTATATCCACAGTAAAACGAATCCTATATTGATATAACCTGAAAGGCCGCTGAACAAGGAAGAAGCCACTGCTCCAAAACCGCCATTAAAAAAGCCAGATTAAGGTTTGCAACTGCACAAAGATCGTACTTTTTGAAGAAATGTCCTCTGGTCTGATGAAACAAATATAGAACTGTTTGGCCATAATGACCATCGTTATGTTTGGAGGAAAAAGGGGGATGCTTGCAAGCCGAAGAACACCATCCCAACCGTGAAGCAGGGGGGTGACAGCATCATGTTGTGGGGGTGCTTTGCTGCAGGAGGGGCTGGTGCACTTCACAAAATAGATGAGCATCTTGAGGGAGGAAAATTATGTGGATATATTGAAACAGCATCTCAAGACATCAGTCAGGAAGTTAAAGCTTGGTCGTAAATGGGTCTTCCAAATGGACAATGACCCCAAGCATACTTCCAAAGTTGTTGCAAAATGGCTTAAGGACAACAAAGTCAGGGTATTTGAGTGGCCATCACAAATCCCTGACCTCAATCCTATAGAAAATTTGTGTGCGAGCAAGGAGGCCTACAAACTTGACTCAGTTACACCAGCTCTGTCAAGTGGAATGGGCCAAAATTCTAAACTTATTTTGAATTAGTTGGTGAACGGATGATCTCCGCATGTGTGGTTCCCACCGTGAAGCTTGGAGGTGGTGGTGTGATGGTGCTTTGCTGGTGACACTGTCTGTGATTTATTTAGAATTTAATCAGACTTAACCAGCAAGGCTGTCACAGCATTCTGCATTATACACAATCCCATCTGGTTGCGCTTAGTGGGACTATCATTTGTTTTTCAACAGGACTTCCAGGCTGTGTAAGGGCTATTTGACCAAGAAGGAGAGTGATGAGTGCGGCATCAGATGACCTAGCCTACACAATCACCTGACCTCAACCCAATTGAGATGGTTTGGGATGAGTTGGACCGCAGAGTGAAGGAAAAGCAGCCAACAAGTGCTCAGCATATGTGGTAACTCCTTCAAGATGGTTGGAAAATGCATTCCAGGTGAAGCTGGTTGAGAGAATGCCAAGAGTGCAAAGCTGTCATCTAGGCAAAGGGTGGCTACTTTGAAGAATCTAAAATATATTTTGATTTGTTTAACACTTTTTTGGTTACTACATGATTCCATATGTGTTATTTCATAGTTTTGATGTCTTCACTATTGTTCTACAATGTAGAAAATAGCAAAAATAAATAAAAACCCTTGAATGAGTAGGTGTCCAAATTTTGATTGGTATTGTATATATTGTTTTAGACCTACGAATTCAAAATCAAATAGCTTACTAATCCATGGTATGACCATCTTAGAACAATAATAACCCCCCAGTCTTAGACTTAGAGAAATAATGTTTATTTGAGCATGTTATTGTCACTTGATAATGAATTAACAATAGTTGTGAGTGTTTTGACATTACCTTGGAGCTGTAGGTTGTCTTTGATCAGGTATTTTATTTGGAGCTGGCTTAATTCCATACTGGCCGTTAGGTCAGACTTTTACTGTTTTTTCTCCCCAATTCTGTGATATCCAATTGGTCGTTAGTCTTGTCCCATCGCTGCAACTCCCCTACGGACTCGGGAGAGGCGAAGGTCGAGAGCCATGCGTCCTCCGAAACATGACCCTGCCAAGCCGCACTGCTTCTTGACACACTGCTCGCTTAACCCGGAAGCCAGCTGCACCAATGTGTGGGAAGTAAACACTGTCCATTCGTGCACAACTTATAGCATTGATCATTTCTTTTTGAAGGACTGTAGTACATTGGTTTCAACCAGAGTTGTTTCCAAATCGGCAGTGTCTGTAGAATAGATCCTGCATCTTTTCGCTCCTTGGGGAGCTTGTTCTATTGACTGTGGTTAATGTTTTGTCATAGAAAGAGAAATGGGTGTGCTCAGTTCAAATGTTTGTAGTGACAAAAGTTCTCCGGGTGCCGCTGATGGAAAGCTGCCGGCGAAAAGCGTCCATTTGTTCTGGCCTCCGTTGCTAAACATGATATTTTATAATATCATGTCATGTTTCTGTGTGTACAGCAAATTGTTTCTTATATAAACCTTTATATTCTCTTCTGTACAATTTGTGTTCACAGTCTGCAGTCCACGAAGACCTGCTGATATCAGGTGTTGCTGGCGGAAGAGACTGGACCTCTGAGGCGGCTGGTCACAAACCTTGGCCTCGAATCAGGACAGTCGATCAAGAGCCGTCACTCTTCCTTCCCGAGTCGGAACCAGGACCCAACCGTGAGGGACAGAGACTCCACCAACACCACTATACAGAACACAACCAGTGGACAGGGGGACTGAACAACCTCAGTCCTGGTGGTCATCAGAGAGACAGAGGCTCCAGTCAGGGATCTAGTCTGCAGCCCAGACCCTTCTCTTCACATTCTCAGTGCAGGGATGGAGCAGGGCCTGGGGCTGATAGAGATAGACCCTCCTGTTCCTATGATACAAACACCGCAGTATCCATGATGAACAGAGCAGGTCACCCTGGGCTTCAGCCTTCAAAGAGGGTGGTGGGCGACCCTCCTGGTGGTAGTCTTTCAGGAAGTCTGTCTTCTTCAGGGTCTCGTCTAATGCCTAGTGACTGGGTTCATAGAAAGCCTGGACCTGGGTCTAGCCTTCCTCAGTTACCTCATGGTTACCCCACCAACACAGACAGGGTCAGGATGGGCGTTCCCCATGAGATGTACCTTGCTTATAACACAGCACACAATCCCAACAACACCCAAACAATGGCTAGAGGTCAAGGGGGGAGCTCAAAGACTAACCACCTGAGGGCGGTGGCTCCTGCTTCTACCTCCTCTGGTGTCATCGGGTCACAACGTGGGAGGCTGAGCATTAGGACGGACGCAGACAAGCCATACGCCTGCCCCACGTGTGGGAAGCGCTTTACTGAGGCAAACTATGTGAAGAAGCACCAGACAGTTCACACCAAGGAGAGGCCCTTCAAGTGCAAACTATGTCACAAGAGCTTCTCCTTCCTGACTAACCTTACCAGACATAGGAGTGTTCACAAAGGGGAGAAATCATAGCAGTGTGGCTTGAGTTTTACGCAGGGGATATCTGGGAACCATTCTTTAGCTGCCAAACACTACATGGCCAAAAGTATGTGGACACCTGCTCGTCTACACATCTCATTCCAAAATCATGGGCATTTACATGGTCTCCCCTTTGCTGTTATAACATCTTACACTCTTCTAGTAAGGCTTTCCACTAGATGTTGGAACATTGCTGCGGGGACTTGCTTCTATTCAGCTACAAGAGCATTAGTGAGGTCGGGCACTGTTGTTAAGCGATTAGGCCTGGCTCGCAGTCGGCGTTCCAATTCATCCCAAAGGTGTTCGATGGGGTTGAGGTCGGGGCTCTGTGCAGGCCAGTCAAATTCTTCCACACCGATCTCAACAAACCATTTGTGTATGTACCTCACTTTGTGCACGGGGGCATTGTCATGCTGAGACAGGAAACGGCCTTACCCAAACTGTTGCCACAAACTTGGACACACATAATCTTCTAGAATGTTATTGTATGATGTAGCGTTAACATTTCCCTTCACTGGAACTAAGGGCCTAGCCCAAATAATGAAAAACAGTTCCAAACCATTATTCACCCTCCACCAAACTTTACAGTTGGCGCTATGCATTCGGGCAGGTAGCGTTCTTGTGGCATCCGCCAAACCCAGATTTGTCCATTGGACTGCCAGATGGTGAAGTTGTTCTTCCAGATGGTGAAGCGTGATTCATCACTCCAGAGAATGCGTTTCCACTACTCCAGTGTCCAATACCGGCGAGCTTTACTCCACTCCAGCTGATGCTTGGCATTGCGCATGCTGATCTTAGGCTTGTGTGCGGCTGCTTGGCCATGGAAACCCATTTCATGAAGCTCCCGACGAACAGTTCTTGTGTTGACGTTGCTTTCAGAGGCAGTTTGGAACTGGGTAGTGAGTGTTGCAACCGAGGACAAACAATCTTTACATGCTACGTTCTTCAGCACTCGGCGGTCCGGTTCTGTTAGCTTGTGTGGCCTACCACTTCACGGCTGAGCCGTTGTTGCTCCTAGACGTTTCGACTTCATAATAACAGCTATTACAGTTGACCAGGGCAGCTCTAGCAGGGCAGAAATTTGACAAACTGACTTGTTGGAAAGGTGGCATCCTATGACGGTGCCACGTTGAAAGTCACTAAGCTCTTCAATAAGGCCATTTCACTGACAGTGTTTGTCTGTGGAGATTGCATGTCGGTGTGCTCAATGTTATACACCTGTCAGCAACAGGTGTGGCTGAAAAAGCCGAATCCACTAATTTGAAGGGTGTCCACATACCTATGTATATATGTGTATGTTACAAGAGCTTCTCCTTCCTGAGTATCCTTATTAGACAGTGGGAAGGTCCACAATAGGGAGAAATCATAGCAGTGTGGCTTGAGATTTATTGGTATTTTATTAGGATCGCCATTAACTGTTGCAAATGCATCAGGTTCTCTTCCTGGGGTCCACACAAAACATGATACAATAAGAACATTAATAGTCAAGAACAGCTCAAGGACAGAACTACATACATTTAAAACGTCACACAGATTACAAATGAGTACATACACACAAAAGATCTAGGTCAAATAGGGGAGAGGTGCTGTGCTATGAGCTGTTCATTAATCTGTTTTTTTAAAAACAGGTTTGCTGTAAACTTGAGCAATTTCAGATGGAAGAGAGTTCCAGCTAATCATGGCTCTATATAATACTGTACATTTCTTGAATTTGTTCTGGATTTGGGGACCGTGAAAAGTTCCCTAGTGGCATGTCTGGCAGGCTAAGTGTGTGTATCAGAGCTGTGTGTAAGTTGACAATGCAAAGGATTTGGAATTTAACACTGATTGCATCACCTTTTTTCATAAGAAACAGTCTCTGCTGCACTTAGCCAAGAGAGACTGGTATGTATATTGTTGATATTAGCCCTCTAATTACAGTGAAGAGCAAGACATTCCACTCTGTTCTGGGCCAGCTTCAGTTTTTCTATGTCCTTTGCAGCACCTGACTGGGCAATAATCAAAATAAGATAAAACTAGAGCCTTTATTTGCGGAGTGTGGTGTCAAAAAAGCCAAGCATCTCTTTATCATGGACAGACCTCTCCCCATCTTTACAACCACTCAATGAATATGTTTTGTCCATGACAGTTTACAATCTTTTCCTGGTTAAAAAAAATATTTTTTATAATTCCAAGGTCACACCATGTAATTTAGTCTCCTCAACTTGCTCACCGGCCACATTATTCATGATCAGATTCAGCTGAGGTATAGAACTTAAATGATTTGAGGGAATGATTTTTCCCAAATATAATGCTCTTAGTTTTAGAGATGTTCAGTTCAGACTAGTTTATTACTGGCCACCTATTCTAAAACTGACTTCAACTCTTTGTTTAGGGTTGCAGTGATTTCACTAGCTGTGGTTGCTGACACATATAGGGTTGAATCATCAGGGTACAGTCAGTATACAGTGCATTCGGAAAGTATTCAGACCCCTTAATTTTCCCCCACATTTTCTTACGTTACAGCCTTATTCTAAAATTGATTAAATAGTTCCCCCCCCCCCCCCCTCATCAATTTACTCACAATACCCCATAATGACGAAGCAAAAACTGTTTTTTTTTCAGAAAAAACGAAAATATCACATTTACCTAAGTATTTAGACCCTTTACTCAGTACTTTGTTGAAGCACCTTTAGCAGCAATTACAGCCTTGAGTATTCTTGGGCATGACGCTACAAGCTTGGCACACCAGCTTTTGGGGAGTTTCTCCCATTCTTCTCTGCAGATCCTCTCAAGTTCTGTCAGGTTGGATGGGGAGTGTCGCTACACAGCTATTTTCATGTCTCGAAGCCACTCCTGCTTTTTCTTGGCTGTACTTAAGGTCATTGTCCTGTTGGAAGGTGAACCTTCGCCCCAGTCTAAGGTCCGGAGCGCTCTGGAGCAGGTTTTCATCAAGGAACTCTCAGTACTTTGCTCCGTCATCTTTCCCTCGATCATGACTAGTCTCCCAGTCCCTGCCTCTGAAAAACATCTCCACAGCATGATGCTGCCAGCACGATGCTGCCAGCACCATGCTTCACCGTATCGAAGGTGCCAGGTTTCCTCCAGACGTGATGCTTGGTATTCAGGCCAAAGATTTCAATCTTGGTTTCATCTGACCAGAGAATCTTATTTCTCATGGTCTGAGAGGCCTTTAGGTGCCTTTTGGAAAACTCCAAGCGGGCTGTCATGTGCCTTTTACTGAGGAGTGGCTTCTGTCTGGCCACTCTACCATAAAGGCCTGATTGGTGGAGTGCTGCAGAGATGGTTGTCTTTCTGGAAGGTTCTCTCATCTCCACAGAGGAACTCTGGAGCTCTGACAGAGTGACTATCGGATTCTTGGTCACATCCCTGACCAAGGACTTTCTCCCCCGATTTCAGCCAGCTCTAGGAAGAGTCTTGGTGGTTCCAAATTTCTTCAATTTAAGAATGATGGAGGACACTGTGTTCTTGGGGACCTTCAATGACCTTAATTTTTTGGAACCCTTCCCCAGATCTGTTCCTCAACACAATCCTGTCTCGGAGCTCTACAGACTATTCCTTCGACCTCAAGACTTGGTTCTTGCGCTGACATGCACTTTCAAATATGGTACCTTATATAGACAGGTGTGTGGTTTTTCCCACCTTCTCAGCTTTAATATTGAGGATAGATTGTTGCTTCCATCAATGTAATTGTCTGCAACATTTCCAATTCCCCATATATTTTTGGGTAACAGACTTTTTTTGACTATACCTTTATTATTCCCCGCAAACCCTACCACCCCTCCCCCAATTGGAGTAAACTAAGAAACAATAACACTTAGGCTTCTACCTTCAGTTTATACATATTATATACATATCTATTTTACAATAGTTATATTTTGTTTGTTTTTAGTCCTTCCTCTATTTCCGATGTCCATCCAGTTTGTAACTGTGCTATTTAACAACATTTCTGAACATATTTTACAGACCCGTATGTTTTACATTGGTTATCTTATTAGTCCCACCCTTCAGCTCCATTCAACCCCTCCCATCTATCTCTTAACACCATCCATTTTGGATTTCTATTTGCCATATATTTTTCAACTGTGCTGTGATGCTTCACAAAAGTACTGAACCTTTTTATTTTCATAGCTACTACAGATTGTAAATTAAAGACAAAAAAAATCTAAAATAATTATTATATTATTGATCAATTGACTATGACTTTTCAAATCACCCAGTATTGCTATCTGCAGCATTAGTTCTAGGTAAATGTTGCAATTCTTCAGCCATTCCTGGACCTGTGACCAAAAACAAGCTAAATATGGACAGTACCAAAATATATTATCTAATGTCTCTTCCTCCTCGCAGCAGAATCTGCAGAGCTGGGAAGATTGTATCCCCCATATATATATATAATATTATATTGGTTGCAAGAATTCTGTATAATAATTTAAATAGAAAAATTTGAATTTGAATTTTTGAATCCGGCGTCGTTTTGCGTGTCAATTCATATACCATGTGCCATGGAATCGGTACATCGAACATCTCTTCCCAACTATTTTGCGATTTACATGTTACAGATGTAAATTTTTTGGTCCTTAAATTAAATTGGTATATATTTTTATTTATCACAATTTTCTTTAACAATTTGTGGTTTTTAATGCAGGGCCTGACAGACAAGTTCCTTACTTTTCCCCCTTCCACTTGCCTCTTCCATTTTTGTGGTAATGAGGCAATTAGTTGGTTGTAATTTTGGGTAGAGCAGACATTTCCATATGTCTGTGTTAGCTGCATGTGTGACATAACTCCACCAGTCCTATTCATGATATCATTTGAAAAAATTATACATTTTTTAAAGATTTTATTGAAAAATAAGTTTATATTAAAATTAGTATATTTGAGTTTTACCACAAAATTTGTTATATTGATTTTTCTGTCTTTTCAGGTGGATTAAACTGAAATTGCAAACAACTTCAAATCAAATTTTATTTGTCACATACACATGGTTAGCAGATGTTAATGCGAGTGTAGCGAAATGCTTGTGCTTCTAGTTCCGACCATGCAGTAATATCTAACAAGTAATCTAACAATTTCACAACAACTACCTTATACACACAAGTGTAAAGGAATGAATAAGAATATGTACATAAAAATATATGAATGAGTGATGGCCGAACGGCATAGGCAGTAGATGGTATAGAGTACAGTATATACATATGAGATGAGTAATGTAGGGTATGTAAACATTATATAAAGTGGCATTGTTTATTAAAGTGGCTAGTGATACATTTATTACATACATTTTTCCATTGTTAAAGTGGCTAGAGTTGAGTCAGTATGTTGGCAGCAGCCCCTCAATGTTAGTGATGGCTGTTTAACAGTCTGATGGCCTTGAGATAGAAGCTGTTTTTCAGTCTCTCGGTCCCCGCTTTGATGCACCTGTACTGACCTTGCCTTTTGGATGATAGCGGGGTGAACAGGCAGTGGCTCGGGTGGTTGTTGTCCTTGATGATCTTTTTGGCCTTCCTGTGACATCGGGTGGTGTAGGTGTCCTGGAGGGCAGGTAGTTTGCCCCCGGTGATGCGTTGTGCAGACCTCACTACCCTCTGGAGAGTCTTGCGGCTGTGGGCGGAGCCGTACCAGGCGGTGATACAGCCCGACAGGATGCTCTCGATTGTGCATCTGTAAAAGTTTGTGAGGGTTTTTGGTGACAAGCCGAATTTCTTCAGCCTCCTGAGGTTGAAGAGGTGCTGCTGCACCTTCTTCACCATGCTGTCTGTGTGGGTGGACAATTTCAGTTTGTCCGTGATGTGTACGTCGAGGAACTTAAAACTTCCCACCTTTTCCACTACTGTCCCGTCGATGTGGATAGAGGGCTGCTCCCTCTGCTGTTTCATGAAGTCCACGATCATCTCCTTAGTTTTGTTGACACTGAGTGTGAGGTTATTTTCCTGACACCACACTCTGAGTGCCCTCACCTCCTCCCTGTAGGCCGTCTCCTCGTTGTTGGTAATCAAGACTAGCACTGTAGTGTCGTCTACAAACTTGATGATTGAGTTGGAGGCGTGCATGGCCACGCAGTCATGGGTGAACAGGGAGTACAGGAGAGGGCTGAGAACACACCCTTGTGGGGCCCCAGTGTTGAGGATTAGCGGGTTGGAGATGTTGTTACCTACCCTCACCACCTGGGGGCGGCCCGTCAGGTCCAGGACCCAGTTGCACAGGGCGGGGACGAGACCCAGGGTCTCGAGCTTAATGAAGAGTTTTGAGGGTACTATGGTGTTAAATGCTGAGCTGTAGTCGATGAACAGCATTCTTACATAGGTATTCCTCTTGTCCAGATGGGTTAGGGCAGTGTGCAGTGTGATTGCGATGGCGTCGTCTGTGGACCTATTGGGGCGGTAAGCAAATTGGAGTGAGTCTAGGGTGTCAGGTAGGGTGGAGGTGATATGGTCCTTGACTAGTCTCTCAAAGCACTTCATGATGACGGAAGTGAATGCTACGGGGCGGTAGTCATTTACCTCAGTTACCTTAGCCTTCTTGGGAACAGGAACAATGGTGGCCCTCTTGAAGCATGTGGGAACAGCAGACTGGGATAAGGATTAATTGAATATGTCCGTAAACACACCAGCCAGCTGGTCTGCGCATGCTCTGAGGACGCGGCTGGGGATGCCGTCTGAGCCTGCAGCCTTGCGAGGGTTAACACGTTTAAATGTTTTTCTCATGTTGGCTCCAGTGAAGGAGATCCCGCAGGTTTTGGTAGCGGGCCGTGTCAGTGGCACTGTATTGTCCTCAAAGCGAGCAAAGAAGTTGTTTAATTTGTCTGGGAGCAAGACATCGTGGTCCGCGATGCTTGTTTAAAAAAATTACGATATTTTGGAGATGATTTCATTTTCAAATAACCAAAAGTGAGCAGTTGTAATCTGAATAAAGGGAAAAAGGCCATTCTTGAACATGGGGTGAGACATTCTTACTAATTTACTAGAGAACCATTTCGGATTTAAGTATAACTTTTGTATGACTGACGCCTTTAGTGAGAGGTCTAATGCTTTAATATTTAATAATTTCTGCCCTCCGAATTCATATTCGTTATATAAATAGGCCCTTTTAATTTTCTCTGGCTTGCCATTCCAAATAAAATTGAATATTTTTTGTTCATATAATTTAAAAAGCAGGTAACTAGGTGTAGGCAACCATAAGCAAATAGGTAAACTGTGATATGACTAAAGAGTTAATCAGGGTGATTTTCCACAAATACAGGTATTTTCCTTTCCATGGTAGCAAGATTTTATCTATTTTTGCTAACTTTCTATAAAAATGTATTGAGTGAGATCATTTCTTTATTTTGGGATATGTATACCGAGTATGTCCACATCCCCCCCCCCCCCCCCCCCCCCTCATAATTTGTTTTACTCCTCTTGACAGTTTAAAACTTTCTGAGATGAAGCCATTATTTGCTATTTTACACCTAGGGTTACTATACATAACTGTAACCCATTTTATAAGAGATTCTCCAAAATTGAAATATTCTAGGCATTTATACACTGCTCAAAAAAATAAAGGGAACACTTAAACAACAATGTAACTCCAAGTCAATCACACTTCTGTGAAATCAAACTGTCCACTTAGGAAGCAACACTGATTGACAATACATTTCACATGCTGTTGTGCAAATGGAATAGATAAAAGGTGGAAATTATAGGCAATTAGCAAGACACCCCCAATAAAGGAGTGGTTCTGCAGGTGGTGACCACAGACCACTTCTCAGTTGCTATGCTTCCTGGCTGATGTTTTGGTCACTTTTGAATGCTGGCGGTGCTTTCACTCTAGTGATAGCATGAGACGGAGTCTACAACCCACACAAGTGGCTCAGGTAGTGCAGCTCATCCAGGATGGCACATCAATGCGAGCTGTGGCAAGAAGGTTTGCTGTGTCTGTCAGCGTAGTGTCCAGAGCATGGAGGCGCTACCAGGAGACAGGCCAGTACATCAGGAGACGTGGAGGAGGCCGAAAGTCAAATGTTAAATGGTTAAATGTGGTGGTTTGCGCTTTCAGTTCTGCACGAATGCCGCCATCTATCCACGGTTTCTGGTTAGGGTAGGTTTTAATAGTCACAGTAGGTGCAACATCTCCTATGCAGTTCCTTATAAACTCACTCAACGAATCAGTGTATACGTCGATATTATTCTCTGAGGCTACCCGCAACATGTCCCAGTCCGCGTGATCAAAACAATCTTGAAGCGTGGATTGATCAGACCAGCGTTGAATAGTCCTTAGCACAGGTACATCCTGTTTGAGTTTCTGCCTCTAGGAAGGGAGGAGCAAAATGGAGTCGTGGTCAGATTTGCCGAAAGGAGGGTGGGGGAGGGCCTTGTATGCATCGCGGAAGTTAGAGTAGACTACAGTCAATATGCTGATAGAATTTAGGTAGCCTTGTTCTCAAATTTGCTTTGTTAAAATCCCCAGCTATAATAAATTCAGCCTCAGGATATATGGTTTCCAGTTTGCATAAAGTCCAGTGAAGTTCCTTGAGGGCCGTCGTGGTATCGGCTTGAGGTGGGATATACACGGCTGTGACAATAACCGAGGAGAATTCCCTTGGGAGATAATATGGTCGGCATTTGATTGTGAGGAATTCTATGTCAGGTGAACAAAAGGATTTGAGTTCCTGTATGTTGTTACAATTACACATTAGTCATTAATCATGAAACATATACTTCCGCCCTTCTTCTGTCCGGAGAGATGTTTTTTCCAGTTGGCGCAACGCACAAAGAATCCAGGTGGCTGTACCGACTCCGACAGCATTTCCCGAGAGAGCCATGTTTCCTTGAAACAGAGTATGTTACAATCCCTGGTGTCTTTCTGGAAAGCAACCCTTGCCCTAATTTTGCCAACCTTGTTATCTAGAAACTGGACATTAGCGAGTAACATACTCGGGAGCAGTGGGTGGTGTGCGCCTCCAAAGTCTGACCAGAAGACCACCCCGTCTACCTATTCTCCGGCAGCGTTGTTTTGTGTCAGCCTCTGGAATCAGTTAAAACTCGGAGTGTGGTGTCAGGAAAACAACCTCTCACTCAACATCAACAAAACAAAGGAGATGAAGGTGGACTTCAGGAAACAGCAGAGGGAGCACCCCCCTATCCACATCGACGGGACAGCAATGGAGAAGGTGAACAGTTTTTAAGTTCCTCGGCGTACACATCACGGACAAACTGAAATGGTCCACCCACACAGACAGTGTGCAACAGCGCCTCTTCAACCTCAGGAGGCTGAAGAAATTTGTCTTGTCACCTAAAACCCTCACAAACTTTTACAGAAGCACAATTGAGAGCATCCTGTCGGGCTGTATCACCGCCTGGTATGGCAACTGCACTTCCCACAACCGCAAGGCTCTCCAGGGGGTGGTGCAGTCTGCACAATGCATCACCGGGAGCAAACTACCTGCCCTCCAGGACACCTACAGCACCCGATGTCACTGAAGGCCAAAACAATCATCAAGGACAACAACCACCCGAGCCACTGCCTGTTCACCCCGCTACTATGCAGAAAGCGAGGTCAGTACAGGTGCAGCAAAGCTGGGACCGAGAGACTGAAAAACAGCTTCTATCTCAAGGCCATCACTAGCACATTAGAGGCTGCTGCCTATAGGCATAGACTAGGAATCACTGGCCACTTTAAGGAATGGAACTTTAATAATGCCACTTTAATAATGTTCACATATCTTGCATTACTCATCTCATATGTATATACTGTATTTTATACCATCTATTGCATTTTGCCTATGCCGCTCTGTCATTGCTCATCCATATATTTATATATTCTTATTCCATTTCTTTACTTAAATCTGTGTATTAGGTAGTTGTTGTGGAATTGTTAGATTGCATGTTAGATATTACTGCACTGTCGGGACTAGAAGCACAAGCATTTCGCTACACTCGCAATAACATCTGCTAAACATGTGTATGTGACCAATCAATTTTGATTTGATCCGATTTTTTTCTTGAGCTGATGGTTGGGGGCCAGAACATAATTACAAATAATTTGTAGAACGCAAATTGACCGCACGAAGCCCAAGCAGATATGATGTTCGACTAAAACAATAATTTAAAACCTTGCTCACATTTGTATACGAACACGTTTCTCTCCATTATGTGTGGAAATACTTGGGAACAGATTTCTTAGTGGTACCTTATTTAAAAACAAAAAAACAGCGCTCATACGTTTTTAATTTAAACACACCCTTTGAGCTATGACGTTACCCAATAACATCCTTTCTCTTCAGTTTAAACGGAAGTGAACAGTGACCAAGAACAATTTCCACGTTAGCGTTTTTGTTGTTATTTCGACGTTAATTAACAACATGCGACGAACAAATATGACTAATTTAGCTGCACAGCATCACATACCTACCCCATGTAGTCTTTAATTCGAGTTGGAGACAGGACTTGGTTGATAGATGTTATTTAGGTAACGCTGAACTAACAATGGCTAACTGTATGGTTTTTCACACTCAAATAGCCTCCATCATGGAAGTGCTAGCAAATTCAGCCGTGGCAGAAATCTGTAAACTCGTAGACGACGACTATGCAGTGTTTCGTTTGGAAATTTCTCAAAGCCAGAAAGAAAACAGGGGATTGCGTAGAAAACTACAGCTACTTGAACTGAAGGTAGCAAGGGAGCGCGCAGACAGGACAATGCGAGAGCGCATCCTCGCTAGTCGTCCCAGCAATGTCAAGATCCAAGACCGATACAGAGGAATGGAAAGAGGTACATTTCGCAGAAGGCCAAGGCTGCACGGCCTGTCGCCTTTCATATATAGTTTCGTTCTTGTCGCTCCCGTTCAGATGTGTTACATAAAATTGAGTCTTGGTCAGTTTTTGGATAGAATGCAATAATGCCCCTGATTACTTAGTTATCTAGCGCAAAAACACAAAAATATTCTAACCAGATTCTTGATTTACTGCATTTCCTATTATTTTCTCAATGAAAACAATGTGATGAATGGAACATAATATTGTGAACAAAAATATAAACGCAACAATTTCAAATATTGTACTGAGTTACAGTTCATATAAGGAAATCAGTCAATTTAAATAAATCAATTAGGCCCACATCTATTACACATGACTGGACAGAGGTGTGGGCCTGGCTGCCAAGTGGGTGGGCTTATGCCCTCCCAGACCCACTTGGCAGCCAGGCCCATCCACTGGGGTGCCATGCCCAGCCAATCAGAATACATTTTTATCCCCCTCAAAAGGGCTTTATTACAGGCAGAAATACTCATCAGTTTCATCAGCTGTCCGGGTGGCTGGTGTCAGACGATCCCGCAGGTGAAGAAGCCGGATGTGGAGGTCCTAGGCTGGTGTGGTTACATGTGGTCTGCGGTTGTGAGGCCGGTTGGAAGTACGGCCAAATTCTCTAAAACGACGTTGGAGGCAGCTTATGGTTGTAGAGACATGAACATTACATTCTCTGGCAACAGCTCTGGTGGACATTCCTGCAGTCACCATGCCAATTGCAAAACTCTCAAAACTCTCAAAACTTGAGACATCAGTGGCATTGTGTTGTGTGACAACTGCACAGTGGGCTTTTACTGTCCCTAGCACAAGGTGCACCTGTGTAATGATCATGCTTTTTAATCAGCTTCTTGAGGTGCCACACCTGTCAGGTGGATGGATTATCTTGGCAAATGAGATATGCTCACTAACGGATGTAAACAAATTTGGGCACAAAATTTGAGAGAAATAAGGTTTTGTGCATATGAAACATTTCTGGGATCTTTTATTTCAGCTCATGAAACATGGGACCAACACTTTACATGTTGCGTTTATATTTTTTGTTCAGTGTACATTGATCACTAAATAGTATAGAAAGTTATGAGAAGTGTTACTTTACATCCTTGCCAATTCTAGACAGTGTCAAAAATGTAAATAGTGTACCGTTAAGTATTGACAGTAGCTAAACTTCCTCTTTCCCCCAATAACTCTCAGGTGAAGGAGATCTCACTGGAGGCCACAGCAAGGCAGCAGGACAAAATACATGGAGAGATGACCAACCAATCACTGTTGATGAGGGGAGCGGAACCTCGACCCAGCACGTTATCGTGATAGAGGTTAGCAGTGGTGTAGTGGAGGCTATACGCCATATACCCACTAAATTTTCAGTGAGCATTGCGTATACTCATTTTGTAATCCCCACTGATGCGTATCAAAGTAGTGTAGTGGAGGTATACGCCATATCAATTAATAAGGCTGATGAAACAGATCAGAATGTTTAGCTTAAAAAGTTGATAAACTATTATTTCTTCACATTTTGGGTGCAGCAATATGCACACGGCTGATGTTCCAAAATGCAATTTGTGGAAAACACCTTTCTAAAATGCGTACCGCACATGCTAGAGGTTTCATGGACAGAGATGGAAATATCCGTTAGAAATTTATAAAGAGGGGAGATCTAAAGATGCAACAACTATCATCGGTTTCTAACATGACAAGGATAATGCCTTGGCTGCTAGACAATGAAAGAAAGAAAACCAATAGTATAGGAGAAAGCATATGAGGAAGCCTTTATAAAATAATTGACTCCACATTTCTATGGTGGGATTTTGGCTATAGGCTACTTTGATCCAAGGTTAAACATGCCTCATAATATGAAGTAAAAAGTCCAGGTTTCAAACAATTAACGAACAGGAAAATATAGCGATGCTAATGCTGGCCTAACCGTACTCTGGTAGATGGAAAGGCTTTCCCAATAACCGTCTCAATTAAATGTTAACTAGCCTACCTTTCAGAATGATATCATGATTATTTCCATCAATCCAGTGGCTATTTTGTTTTTAAAATTCCATCTCGTGCTACAGAACAGTGCTGTAGCCAGATATTGATGGGTGGGCCTGCAGAAATGTGTGTGGGCCCCCCAAAATAATTATGATGGGGGGGGGGGGGGGGGGGGGCATGTACCTTCCTGCATATTTTGCCATGGGGCAAAGAGAAAAATTTGCAGTTTTAAGGCACATTTCCTGCAGATCTACACATTTTGCCATAGGGCAGAGGGAAACATTTGCAGTTTTATAGCTCACCCGATGCTATTCTACACATTTTGCCACGAGGCTGAGAAAAGTTTGCATTTTTAAAGCTAATTAAAACAAAAATATAGGTTTGTTGGTTGATAACGGCATTAGATTATGAGCTGTCTTGTTTGCTAAATAAACATGAAATAGGCAGTGGCATGGCGCATATAGCCATAATAGCACAGTGACATATGCCTCAAAGCAGTCATATTCATCACTTATTGGGGGTGTGGCTTTCAGTTAGTTATTTTTGGCAACCTAGCCTGTGAGAGTGAAAGTCATTCTAGTTCATATGTTCTGTTATATTTGATCAAATCTGACTAACCCAGTGCATTGCTTGCGAGGAATTCTATCTGATGGTGTTTGCATGTTTAAGTAAAAAGACAAATAATGTCCCGTTTGGAATACTGACAAGTAAAGAACATAAAAATGACTAATAAAAGCCACATCCATGCGTTCTCCCCTGCTACAGAAACACTGTTAACCAAACAACAGTTCTAGGTGCCTGTGTACTTGAATTAAAGGGTAACTACACAAAAAAAGTATTTCCTTCGAATTCCCCCCCCCCCCCCCCCCCCAGACCTAAAAAGTTGTCTCCTGATGTGGCTTAATCATTGTTATGGATTTACATCCAATTTTTTTTTTTTTTTTTCATTAAAAACGTGTAACTTTGATAGCAAAAGCCTTTAAAAAATCATTATAATAATAAACGTCTGAAACCTGCGAATGTATGACTCAGTTTAGCCTACTTTCACAGTACAGCTTAGGTTGGCCTGACTGTGAAAGACCAATATGGGATACAGTGCCTTGCAAAAGTATTCACTCCCCTTGGCATTTTTTCTATTTTGTTGCATTGCAACCTGTTATTTAAATGGATTTTTATTTGGATTTCATGTAATGGACATATAGTCCCAATTGGGGAAGTGAAATTAAAAAAATTACTTGTTTCAAAAAATTCCACTTTTTTTTTAATGGAAAAGTGGTGCGTGCCTATGTATTCAACCCCTTTGCTATGAAGCCCCTAAATAAGATCTAGTGCAACCAATTACCTTCAGAAGTCACATAATTATTTCAATAAAGTCCACCTGTGTGCAATCTAAGTGCCACATGATCTGTCACATGATCTCAGTATATATACAAACCTGTTCTGAAAGGCCCCAGAGTCTGCAACACCACTAAGCAAGGGGCACCACCAAGCAAGTGGCACCGTGAAGACCAAGGAGCTCTCCAAAGAGGTCAGGGACAAAGTTGTGGAGAAGTACAGATCAGGGTTGGGTTAAAATATCTGAAACTTTGAACATCCCGCGGAGCACCATTAAATCCATCATTACGAAATGGAACAAATATGGCACCACAACAACCCTGCCAAGAGAGGGCCACCCACCAAAACTCACGGACCAGGCAAGAAGGGCATTAATCAGAGGCAACAAAGAGACCAAAGTTAACCCTGAAGGAGCTGCAAAGCTCCACAGTGGAAATTGGCATATCTGTCCATAGGACCACTTTAAGCCGTACACTCCACAGAACTGGGCATTATGGAAGAGTTGCCAGAAAAAAAGCCATTGCAAGCAAACACGTTTGGTGTTCGCTAAAAGGCATGTGGGAGACTCCCCAAACATATGGAAGATGGTAATCTGGTTAGATGAGACTAAAATTGAGCTTTTTGGCCATCAAGGAAAACGCTATGTCTGGCACAAACCCAACACTTCTCATCACCCGAGAACACCATCCCCACAGTGAAGTATGGTGGTGGCAGCATCATGCTGTGGGGATGTTTTTCATCGGCAGGGACTGGGAAACTGGTCAGAATTGAAGGAATGATGGAGTGCACTAAATACAGGGAAATTCTTGAGGGAAGCTGTTAGTCTTCCAGAGATTTGAGACTGGGATGGAGGTTCACCTTTCAGCAGGACAATGACCCTAAGCATACTGCTAAAGCAACACTCGTGTGGTTTAAGGGGATACATTCAATGTCTTGGAATGGCCTAGTCAAACCCAGACTTCAATCCAATTGAGAATCTGTGGGATGACTTAGATTGCTGTACACCAGCAGAACCCATCCAACTTGAGGGAGCTGGAGCAGTTTTGCCTTGAAGAATGGGCAAATATCCCAGTGGCTAGATGTGCCAAGCTTATAGAGACATACCCCAAGAGGCTTGCAGCTGTAATTGCTGCAAAAGGTGGCTCTACAAAGTATTGGCTTTGGGGGGGGGGGGGGGTGAATAGTTATGCACGCTCAAGTTTTCTGTTTTGTTGTCTTATTTCTTGTTTGTTTTACAATAAAACATATTTTGTATCTTCAAAGTGGTAGGCATGTTGTTTAAATCAAATGATACAAACACCCCCAAAATATTTTAATTCCAGGTTGTAAGGCAACAAAATAGGAAAAATGCCAAGGGGGGTGAATACTTTCGCAAGCCACTGTATATCATTTTAGGTCATTCAGAGTGTACAGTACATTTTGGAAAATATTCAGACCCCTGCCTTTCCACATTTTGTTACGTTACAGCCTTATTCTAAAAGTATTAAATAATACCACACACAATACACCATAATGACAAAGCGAAAACAGGTTTTTAGACATTTTTGCAAATGTATTAAATATAAAAAAACAGATACCTTATTTACATAAGTATTCAGACCCTTTGCTATCAGACTCGGAATTGAGCTCAGGTGCATCCTGTTTCCATTGATCATCCTTGAAATGTATCTACAACTTGATTGGAGTCCACCTGTGTTAAATTCAATTGATTGGACATGATTTGGAAAGGCACACACCTGTCTATATAATTTCCCACAGTTGATAGTACATGTCAGAGCAAAAACCAAGCCATGAGGTCGAAGGAATTGTCCGTAGAGCTCCGACAGGATTGTGTCGAGGCACCGATCTGGGGAACGGTACCAAAAAATGTCTGCTTCATTGAGGGTTCCCAAGAACACAGTGGCCTCCATCATTAAATGGAAGAAGTTTGGAACCATCAAGACTACCTAGAGCTGGCCATCCGGCCAATCTGAGAAATTGTGGTAGAAAGGCCTTGGTCAGGGACGTGACCAAGAACCCAATGGTCACTCTGTCAGAGCTTCTGAGTTCATCTGTGGAGATGGGAGAACCTTCCAGAAAGACAACCATCTCTGCAGCACTCCACCAATCAGGCCTTTATGGTAGAGTGGCCAGACGGAAGCCACTCCTCAGTAAAAGGCACGACAGCTCGCTTGGAGTTTGCCAAAAGGCACCTAAAGGACTCTCAAACCATGAGTAAGAAGATTATCTGGTCTGATGAAACCAAGATTGAACTCTTTAGCCTGAATGCCAAGCGTCACATCTGCAGGGAAACCTGGCACCTTTGATACGGTGAAGCATGGTGGTGGCAATATCATGCTGTGGGGATGTTTTTCAGAGGCAGGGACTGGGAGACTAGTCATGATCAAGGAAAAGATGACGGAGCAAAGTACAGAGAGATCCTTGATGTAAACCTGCTCCAGAGCGCTCCGGACCTCAGATTGGGGCGAAGGTTGATCTTCCAACAATACCACAACCCTAAGCACACAGCCAAGACTGACCAAGCTTCGGCCAAGCTTCCGACCAAGCTTCGGGACAAGTCTCTGAATGTCCTTGAGTGGCCCAGCCAGAGACCGGACTTGAACCCGATCGAAAATCTCTTGAGAGGCCTGAAAATAGCTCTGCAGTGACGCTCATCATCCAACCTGACAGAGCTTGAGAGGATCTGCAGAGAAGAATGCGAGGAACTTCCCAATTACAGGTGTGCCAAGCTTGTAGTGTCATACCCAAGAAGACTCTAGGCCAGGGGTGTCAAACTCATTCCACGGAGGGCCTAGTGTCTGCAGGTTTTTGGTTTTTCCTTTCAATAAAGCCCCAGACAACCAGGTGTGGGGAGTTCCTAACTAATTAGTGATGTTAATTCATCAATCAAGTACAAGGGAGGAGCGAAAACCCGCAGACACTCGGCCCCCCGTGGAATGAGTTTGACACCTGTGCTCTAGGCTGTAATCGCTACTAAAGGTGCTTCAACAAAGTACTGAGTAAAGGGTTTGGATACTTACAGTACCAATCAAAAGTTTGGACACACCTACTCATTCAAGCGTTTTTCTTTATTTTTACTTTTTTCTACATTGTAGAATATTAGTGAAGACATCAAAACTATGAAATAACACATGGAATCCTGTAGTGACCAAAAAAGTGTTAAACAAATTCTTCAAAGTAGCAACCCTTTGCCTTGATGACAGCTTTGCACACACTTGGCATTCTCTCAACCAGCTTCACCTGGAATGCTTTTCCAACAGTCTTGAAGGAGTTACCACATATGCTGAGCACTTGTTGGCTGCTTTTCCTTCACTCTGTGGTCCAACTCATCCCAAACCATCTCAATTGGGTTGAGGTCAGGTGATTGTGTAGGCTAGGTCATCTGATGAAGCACTCCATCACTCTCCTTCTTGGTCAAATAGCCCTTACACAGCCTGGAGGTGTGTTGGGTCATTGTCCTGTTGAAATGATAGTCCCACTGAGCGCAAACCAGATGGGATGGCATATCGCTGAGGTAACCATGCTGGTTAAGTCTGCCTTGAATTCTAAATAAATCACAGACAGTGTCACCAGCAAAGTACCATCACACCTCCATGCTTCACCGTGGGAACCACACATGTGGAGATCCGTTCGCACTACTCTGCGTCTCACAAAGACACGGCGGTTGGAACCAAAAATCTCAAATTTGGACTCATTAGACCAATGGACAGATTTCCACCGGTCTAATGTCCATTGCTCGTGTTTCTTGGCCCAAGCAAGTCTATTCTTTGTAGTGTCCTTTAGTAGTAATTTCTTTGCAGCATTTATTTGGGCTGCAATCTGAGGTGCAGTTAACTCTAATTGAACTTACCCTCTGCGGCAGAGGTAACTCTAGGTCTTCCTTTCCTGTGTCGGTCCTCATGAGAGCCGTTTTTTTTTGCAACTGCTCTTGAAGAAACTTTCAAAGTTCTTGAAATGTTCTACATTGACTGACCTTCATATCTTAAAGCAATGATGGACTGTCATTTATCTTTACTTATTTGAGCTGTTCTTGCCATAATATGGACTTGATCTTTTACCAAATAGTGCTATCTTCTGTATACCACCCCTACCTTGGCTCAAACGCATTAAGAAGGAAAGGAATTCCAAAAATTAACTTTTAACAAGGCACACCAGTTAATTTAAATGCATTCCAGGTGACTACCTCATGAAGCTGGTTGAGAGAATGCCAAGCGTGTGCAAAGCTGTCATCAAGGCAAAGGGTGGCTACTTTGAAGAATCTCAAATATAAAATATATTTTGATTTGGTTACTACATGATCCCATGTGTGTTATTTCACAGTTTTGATGTCTTCACAATGTAGAAAATAGTAAAAATAAAGACAAATCCTGAAATTAGGTGTGTCCAAATGTTTGATTGGTACTATGTAAATGTTATATTTCAGGTTTTTAGTTTTATAAATTTGCAAACAAACTGTTTTTGCTCTGTCATTATAGGGTATTGTGTATGTTGATGAGGAGGAGAAAAAAAAATGTCATCAATTTTAGAATAAGGCTGTAATGTAACAAAACGTGGAAAAAGTCAAGGGGTCTGAATACTTTCCGAATGCACTATATGACACTGTTTTTCATAATTTTTCACCCAGGGAGCCACAGGTTCCTCGTTTTGTAGCCTAAGATTTTGCTCCAAATTTGCATCGTCAAATTCATGAAAACATGGCCATATAAGATATATACTGAACAAAAATATAAACGCATCTTGCAACAGTCTCAAAGATTTTACTGAGTTGTTGTTGATATATGGAAATCAGTCAAATTGCCATTGATAAAATGCAATTGTGTTCGTTGTCCGTAGTTTATACCTGCCCATACCATAACCCCACCATGGGGCACTCTGTTCACAAAGTTAACGTCAGCAAACCGCTCGCCCAGACGACGCCATACATGCCGTCTGCCAGGTACAGTTGAAACCGGGATTCATCCTTGAAGAGCACACTTTTCCAGCGTGCCAGTGGCCATCGAAGTTATGCATTTGCCCACTGAAGTCGGTTACAACGCCGAACTGCAGTCAGGCCAAGACCCTACTGATGATGATGACGAGCACACAGATGAGCTTCCCTGAGACCGTTTCTGACAGTTTGTACAGAAATTCTTTGGTTGTGCAAACCCACAGTTTCATCAGCTGTCCGGGTGATGATCCCGCAGGTGAAGAAGCCGGATGTGTAGGTCCTGGGCTGGTGTTGTGTGAGAGCAAAATTACAATATTATGTTATAATACTGTTACTGCATCAAATGGTTGTTTTATGGAATAGAATAGGGGGTTCTTAGAACACTCATCTGTGTGTGTTCTACAGAGTTGGGCCTTTGGCACTTAATGCTGACACTGGATTTACGATGCCTTTAGTGATAACCTAAAGACCCCATTCCATAGCATGAGTTGGTGTACTGGGAGGTACCAAGGTGGAGATGACGAGTATGGATAATGACTCTGGTTTCCACACAATGAGAACAATCTTTACAGCAGATACTGTCTACTGTGAATTATTGATTTCCTTTGTATCAATCCTAACCTTGTGACCCATTCCACACTTCTGTTGTTTGTCATGTAGACTAAGAGGGTGTATCTTTGCTATAAAAGGTTTTTTGTATTCTTTGTGTCGGGGCTCTCAACACAACAGTCAAGAGTGTTGTGTCGACCAGCCATAGTTATTGCAGAGCACTGACATTAATTCACTTGTGTGTGGTGTGACATGCTTTCCTTATTAATATGTGCATAAAGATTTATAACTTTGACTTGTGTGATAAGTTTGTCTCTCCTCATTTGATAATAAAGAAATAACCACCACAGTGGTTACACGTGGTCTGCAGTTGTGAGGCCGGTTTCAAATTCTCTAAAATGCTGTTGGAGGCGGTTTATGGTAGAGAAATTAACATTACATTCTCTGGCAACAGCTCTGGTGGACATTGCTGCAGTCAGCATGCCAATTGAACCCTTTCTCAACTTGAGACGTCTTTGGTATTGTGTTGTGTGACAAAACTGCACATTTTTAGACCACTTTTTATTGCCTCCAGCACAAGATGCACCTGTATAATGATCATGCAGTTTAATCAGCTCCTTGATATGCCGCACCTGTCAGGTGGCTGGATTATCTTGGCAAAGGAGAAATGCTCACTGACAAGGATGTAAATAAAACATTTGAGAGAAATAAACTTTTCTGTGCATATGAAAGATTTCTGGGATCTTTTTTTAGCTCATGAAACATGGGACCAACACTTTACATGTTGTGTTTACATTTTTGTTCAGTATATATTAAAATGTTTTCAATGCATTTTCAGGTAGTGTATAGTGCAATGTCCCTCAAAATGGTTTTCTTAAATTAATAATGATCCAGGTTCTTCCACCATGTTTCTCACATGTTCAGACTACATTTTGAGAATATATGGAAATGTGTAGTTTTTTTTAAATTACTATTATGGGCATTATTTTATAGGTGACCTTAAGTATGAATATTGATTAATTGACCCCATGGGTCATGAAATGTGGTTTAACCAATTCATGTTGCCTACTATAATGTGTTGTCAACAATTCAATCATATTTTTCAGCAAAATAAGTATTTTTAATAAAAGATATGTATACCAATCTCAGTCCACCGTACTTTTTACTGACATGTTGATATGTCCATTTGTATTTTTTTTTTTGCTTGTTAGCTTTTTTACATTTTAACTATTTATTTTCATATTCCTACTCTTCAAGGTCTATACTAACATGAATGGAACAATATTAATCCCTCACAAATGTAATTCCTGCCTTTATCCCATACTTTTGGTGACTCATTTTTTGTTTTCTTACAGCCTTCTGAGTATACAAAGTTAATGCCACAACACTGAACTGTAGCAACCCAAAATTATACAAATTATGTAAATTGATGCAGGAGGGCTGGGGGAGTTGACCAATAAAGTTCTAGTGAAGATTTCTTTAAAATCCAGTTCTAAATCCATTGTCAAAACATGCTCTACCAGCCTGTTGAGAATAGGGTTAAGTGGTTAACCTCTTCTCTTCTTGTGTCAGTCTGCAGATGCAGAGGCTGCAGGTCCTGGGGTCAAGCAGGAGAGGTCTGAAGGAGAGGAGGACCCACGTCACAGCAGAAACATCCAGGAGGACGCAGCGGCTGAAGTGGCGCCCCCTGTAGCCACGCAGGACCCCACCACCGCTCCAGCGCAGCCCAGGATCAGACGCAGCATCACGGAGGTCAGTGGAACGCAGAACGCCGCCCTCAAGTCAGAGACAGACACCGAGACTTTAACGGGGCTGGAATCACTGAGCTGTGCTCCTGCTCCCCGCTCAGAGTATAGACTTTACGGTAACCCAAGCCCGAGGACTGTTCTGTCGCATCAGGACTCGAGTGACGTGTCACAGACTGGCAATGATCCGTCCTGTTCATACGTTATAGAGATGATACCTGGTGACATGCCTTTGGGCTTAGATACACCGACTAATGCAATGAGAGGTGACTGGAACCGGTACAGTAGTAGTGTAAACTCTGAAGGGTTCCTAGATAAGAAAGGGGAGGGTCTGGTCGTAGATGAAGTGACTGTGAAAGTGGAGAGCGACGTTTCTCTGTCATGGAATGCAGACGAAACTCACTTAGGAGAAGGACACTCGCAGGGCAACACCAGTGACTTCTTTGACTACAGGGAAAGCTTAGAGACAAATCTAAATGTCGCAACCCACTCCCCTTTACACGCGTTCAGGGAACGCGACCCAGTGTTCACGTCGATAGAGCCTTCCGATTCACATGTCCGTGTCCTTTTTGATCAGGTATTGAACTCAAATGACAGGGCTAAAGCTCAGGCTCGGGGAGGGGCAACAACATCAGGCAATAGTAAAGAGAAACGGTTCCTCTGCATGTTCTGTCACAAAGGCTTCAGATGCCTCCAGAATGTGGAGATCCACCAGAGGGTCCACACAGGGGAGAAACCCTTCAGCTGTACCCAGTGTGAGAAGAGGTTCTCCCACCAGCACCACCTGAAGAGGCACCAGAGAGTCCACACAGGGGAGAAACCATACAGCTGCCCACAGTGTGAGAAGATGTTCTCTCGCCAGGACCAGCTGAAGATGCACCTGAAGGTCCACACTGGAGAGAAGCCATTCGCCTGTATGCACTGCGGGAAGAGTTTTTCAGAGAGGAGATGCCTCAGGATACACCAGCAGAAAAACCATCCCACTCTGTAATATAGAAAGCAACCATTCCACTCAATAGCTTCTGATGTTTAGATCAAACCCTGCATTAAAGACAAAGATTCATTTTTGTTGTTGTCAGCTAAAAAGACCCATAGATGCATTTGGAATAACAAGAGTTTCGGTGTTGAAACAGACTTCAGCGTGGAAGATTCCTGGGTAGAACATTGCATCAACACATTGTGTGATATATAAGGCATATATACGCCTAATGAGTGTCTTACATATTGTGTTTGTACTGTGTAGGCTATATGATGTTCACAAATGCCTATTTCATTACTTCCATTGAACTACTTTATTTTTTAAATTAATGCAGTTTATCAAGTTCACAATGATTTTTTTGTTGAGACGTGTATGTGAGGTTTTCGTATGGTGTAATTAACACTTATGTTTAATAAACACAACATGGGACTTTTCATTCTAAGACTTTTATTGAGACTCTCTTTAGTATACATCTGATCTCACACTACTCTGCATACACACAACAGTGCTTTATAACCAATATACATTTAAATATAAATAAATACATTACCAACACACAAACACCCACTATACAGTCGTGGCCAAAAGTTTTGAGAATGACACAAATATTCATTTTCACAAAGTCTACTACCTCAGTTTGTATGATGGCAATGTGCATATACTCCAGAATGTTATGAAGAGTGATCAGATGAATTGCAATTAATTGAAAGTCCCTCTTTGCCATGCAAATGAACTGAATCCCCAAGAAACATTTCCACTGCATTTCAGCCCTGCCACAAAAGGACCAACTGACATCATGTCAGTGACTCTCTCGTTAATAACACAGGTGTGAGTGTTGACTAGGACAAGGCTGGAGATCACTCTGTCATGCTGATTGAGTTCGAATAACAGACTGGAAGCTTCAAAAGGAGGGTGGTGCTTGGAATCATTGTTCTTCCTCTGTCAACCATGGTTACCTGCAAGGAAACACATGCCGTCATCATTACTTTGCACAAAAAGGGCTTCACAGGCAAGGATATTGCTGCCAGTAAGATTGCACCTAAATCAACCATTTATCGGATCATCAAGAACTTCAAGGAGAGCGGTTCAATTGTTGTGAAGAAGGCTTCAGGGCGCCCAAGAAAGTCCAGCAAGCGCCAGGACCATCTCTTAAAGTTGATTCAGCTGCGGGATCGGGACACCACCAGTACAGAGCTGTGAGGTGTGAGTGCATCTGCACGCACAGTGAGGTGAAGACTTTTGGAGGATGGCCTGGTGTCAAGAAGGGCAGCAAAGAAGTCACTTCTCTCCAGGAAAAACATCAGGGACAGACTGATATTTAGCCAAAGGTACAGGGATTGGACTGCTGAGGACTGGGGTAAAGTCATTTTCTCTGATGAATCCCCTTTCCGATTGTTTGGGGCATCCGGAAAATAGCTTGTCTGGAGAAGACAAGGTGAGCGCTACCATCAGTCCTGTGTCATGCCAACAGTAAAGCATCCTGAGGCCATTCATGTGTGGTGTTGCTTCTCAGCCAAGGGAGTGGGCTCACTCACAATTTTGCCTAAGAACACAGCCATGAATAAAGAATGGTACCAACACATCCTCCAAGAGCAACTTCTCCCAACCATTCAGGAACAGTTTGGTGACGAACAATGCCTTTTCCAGCATGATGGAGCACCTTGCCATAAGGCAAAAGTGATAACTAAGTGGCTCGGGGAACAAAACATCGATATTTTGGGTCCATGACCAGGAAACTCCCCAGACCTTAATCCCATTGAGAATTTATGGTCAATCCTCAAGAGGCGGGTGGACAAACAAAAATCCACAAATTCTGGCAAACTCCAAGCATTGATTATGCAAGAATGGGCTGCCATCAGTCAGGATGTGGCCCAGATGTTAATTGACAGCATACCAGGGCGAATTGCAGAGGTCTTGAAAAAGAAGGGTCAACACTGCAAATATTGACTCTTTGCATCAACTTCATGTAATTGTCAATAAAAGCATATGACACTTATGAAATGCTTGTAATTATAGTTCAGTATTCCATAGTAACATCTGACAAAAATATCTAAAGACACTGAAGCAGCAAACTTTGTGGAAATCAATATTTGTGTCATTCTCAAAACGTTTGGCCACAACTGTACACAACTGTACACATCAAAATAGTTTAGTCAGGTTTGTCTGATGATTTATCATAGCACACTCATATTTAACCACAATATATTTACAGTGCCCTTAGAAAGTATTCATACCCTGTGATCTATTCCACATTTTGGTTGTGTTACCGCCTGAATTCGAAACTGGTTTAAATTAATTTTTCCCTCACCCGTCTACACACAATACCCTATAATGACTGAACCAGGTTTTCCGCTAGGGTTGTGCTTGTTCTTAACTCCATTCAATACATTTTTTATCCTAAAAAACTACCCAGTCCTTAACGATTATAAGCATACCCATAGCACGATTCAGCCACCAACCACTATGCTTGAAAATATGGAGAGTGGTACTCAGTAATGTGTTGTATTGGATTTGACCAAAACATAACACTTTGTACTCAGGACAAAAAGTGAATTGCTTTGCCATATTTTCTGCAGTATTACTTTAGTGCCTTGTAGCAAACAGGATGCATGTTTTGGAATATTTGTATTCTGTACAGTCTTCCTTCTTTTCACTCTGTCAATTAGCATAGTATTGTGGAGTATCTGCAATATTGTTGATTCATCCTCAGTTTGCTCCTCTCACAGCCATTAAACTTTGTAACTCTTTTAAAGTCACTATGGTGAAATCCTGAGCTGTTTCCTTCCTCTCCGGCAACCAAAAACATGATTCCACTTTGACATTATGGGGTATTGTGTGTAGGCCAGTGACAACAAATCTAAATGTAATCCATTTCAAATTCAGGCTGTAAACAACATTTGAAAAAGTTAGGGGGTGTGAATACTTTCTGAACAATAAAGTAATTCTGTAACTACAACATAGGACTCAAACGTAGAGACGTATGTACGTACCTGAGGGAGTGTATGTCTGTGTAATAATCTGTATCACCTGTCTCTTCCAGGAGAAGGAGGGTCCAGAGGTACTCCTGGTGAAGGAGGTGGGGTGTGAGGAGGGTCTTGGAAACCCTGAGTGGACCATGGTCATGGAGGACAACCAGGCTACACCTGAATCAACAGAGGAACCAGCTGAGCAGCACAGGACCACACACAGTCTCACTGAGGTGAGCCCACTGTGAACTGTCTTTATGGTATTAGGTCCATATCAGTGGTGGTCAGTGGTTTTGATGATGAGGGAGGACGATTTTTTTTCATGAGCACCCAGTTCAATGTAACATCAATAGGTTTAGGCTACTACGTGATGCAAAATTTTTCCCTATACCCATCATGAGGTTGTTACAACCTAGCCTATGAATTAAAGTTTACAATGTAGCCGCACACAGGTCGAGAGAAAATGTTGAGATGACAGACATTGACACATCTAGCTGATCTTGGGTGTAATCATTAGTCCAACAATTGCAAATTAGAGTTTCTATTGGACAAATTCAGGTATGTTTATCCCTGTTTTGTTCACTTTCATAGCAGCCACGTTGTATTCCTTCTCGCATCTATGCATTCTCCTCCTCTCACCCTTTCCCTTCGTTTGTGGACTTCAATGCAAAACACATCAGCTGTATGTGTCCAGGTGAAGAAACCTTTTCAAATCATATCCTAACCGCTACACACAGCCTACATTGTTGTCCCCATATTAGCTAAAGTAACATCCCAGTCAACATAGCTAATAGAACTTATGCATTAGTAAACACGCTACAATCATGCAGTAACCTTAGTCACTCAGCAGTTTAGCGTTTATACCGGCGGGCCCCGGTGGAAATAAATTAATACAACGATAAAGACTTGCGTGCATACCTTGACTTGGAAGAGTTCCAGTGTTGTGTTGGATAGTCATAGCCAGCTAGCTAACATAGCATCCTTCTGTTTGAGCCAGGTGTTTTGAGTGAGCTAAACTAGCTAGCTAAGTAGGTGAAACTGAAAGTGAAAAAAATGACACTCTCTCTCTTGCTTCTCCTTCATTTTTGAAGAAATTAATTTGTTCAAAACTGTTCAACTATTGTCTTTCTCTCTCTTTGAGTAAACTACTCACCACATTGTATGCACTGCAGTGCTAGCTAGCTGTAGCTTATGCTTTCAGTACTAGATTCATTCTCTGATCCTTTGATTGGGTGGACAACATGTCAGTTCATGCTGCAAGAGCTCTGATAGGTTGGAGGATGTCCTCCGGAAGTTGTCATAATTACTGTGTAAGTCTATGGAAGGGTGTGAGAACCAAGAGCTTCCTAAGTTTTGTATTGAAGTCAATGTAACAAGAGGGAGGACGCTAGCTCTCCCCCGGCTACATTATGGTGCTACCCTACAGATTGCTGTTGAGGCTACTGTAGAACTTCATTGCAAAACAGTGTTTTAATCAATTATTTGGTAGTTTTATCTAAAAAGGAGAACTTCGTAAATGTTTAAAATGTATTTTTATTAAATTCATTTGGGAGGATGGTCCTCCTCTTCCTCCTCTGAGGAGCCTCCACTGGTCCATATCCACAAAGCCTCTCAGAGCAGGAGTAGTCTAGGATCAGTTTTGCCTTTTAGATCATAATGAATAAGATTATTTGGAAAGATTCTAGATCAGCATACCTACTCTGAGACTCTTTGTGGATATGGGCCCAGGTCTTGATAAATGTTGTCTTAAGTGTGGGACTGTCACGGTCGTCATTGTAATCATACTCATATCGGTTCGACATATTTATTTATTATGTAAGTGAACCGCACAACAAAATAATAAAGAATAAACAAAACATGACGTTCTGTAGTGCTCACAGGCATCAACACAAAAACAAGATCCCACAAAACACAGTGGGGAAATGGCTGCCTAAATATGATCCCCAATCAGAGACAACGATAAACAGCTGCCTCTGATTGGGAACCATACCAGGCCAACATCGAAAAAAATAACCTAGATTACCCACCCTAGTCGCACCCCGACCTAACCAACATAGAGAATAAAAAGGCTCTCTATGGTCAGGGCGTGACAGGGACCATGGCTTTGAATGATCAAACCATTGAAGAGTGTCAAGTAATCAAATCAACTAGCACATTTGCATAGTATTATATCAACTATCATTTTTGCATAGTACTCATAGTAGCCTCGTCGCTATCCAGGTTTCCCTAAAACGGGAAGCCGGGCAAAGTTCCATGGCAGAAATTAGCTAAAGAGGGGTGAGAAACCCGGTGTAAACCAGTGACGCAACGCAACACGTCAAACCAGTCAAATGCCTTGCTTGGACGGAGCTCCAAAGATGCTCACCAGATTAATGCCGTAAGAGCAACAGTGCGTGAGGACTAAACATGTCAACAACACAAGCACTAGTGACAAAACATTTAAAAACTTTTTTTCATTCTTCCCCTCTAATCGGGGACTGATTAAGACCTGGGACACCAGGTGAATGCAATTAATTATCAGGTAGAACAGATAACCAGCAGGCTCCGGACGATGTACAGTAACTGTTGAATACCCTACGGAAAGAGTTGAATACTATGGGAACAACTGCAACCTTTTTGCAAGCAACATTGCTAAAATCAATAAAATAAAATGAACGTCATAATATGTTACCTGTAATACTCATCTCCTGTAGTCTAATTGTCAACTCCCTATTGTCATACTGTACCTAAATTACAAGAGTTGGATTTGCACTAAACCATTTTACATGTCAGCACTTAAATGGCATGTACAAAATCTGGTATATGGTTTGCCTCATAAACATTGTCTACTGGTATCATTTTCAACTGAGAGCGTATAGCTCAACATGTAAACAATGTGTGAGTTTAGATATTCTCTGCTTCAGATGCCCATAAGGCCAGTCATGCCATCATACTATAAGCCTGTGGCTGCATTGGTGATGCATGCCGTATGATAAGCTGCAAATGGATTCAGATAGCTGAGATACTGAGACAGAGTGACAACCAAATAAAACAGACTGGAGATCTTACAGCTAGACACGAAGGACATGTTCATTTGAGAACAGACACACAGACACATTACAGACAGAACCCCTTCCCCTCTTTATTACAGGATTGTGATGTGATTAATCAATTTTGAATAATAGTTTAACAATTAAATCAAGTTTAAACACTTCACTACATAATGTACAAATACGCTAACTCATATGTAAAGATTAGATATCTTAGTCTAAACAACAATAGATGATTGAGTAGTAACAAATAGGCTACTATTACTAAAGCATAATTCTAGGTGAACAAAACAAACTCCATACCAGCGGTGGCCAACCTTCCTCCACTGAACCCTGATCTACTGGGTGAACAGACTTCTGTTCCAGCTGAGTAATAGCACACTACTAGATTACCAACTCATTAGAAGTTGATTCAGGTGTGTTATTGCTGGGCTGAAACAGAACCCTGCACACCGAGCAGGGTTGGCCTGCTCCAATTGTAATAGGTTTATACATTGTGTGTGATGTTTAACAGTATTTTTTTTATACAACATGTGCTAACATGTTGACTTTTTCCACATTTTGTTACGTTACACCCTTATTCTAAAATGTATTTTAAAAAGTCTCAATCGACACAAAATACCCCATAATGAAAATGCAAAAACTTTTATTTATTTTTTGGCAAAAAATGTATAAATGAAATATCACATTTACATAAGTATTCAGACCCTTTACACAGTACTTTGTTGAAGCACCTTTGGCAGCGATTACAGTCTCAAGTCTTCTTGGGAATGACGCTACAAGCTTGGCACACCTGGATTTGGGGAGTTTCTCCCATTCTTCTATGCAGATCCTTTCAAGCTCTATCAGGTTGGATGGGGAGCGTCGCTGCACAGCTATTTTCAGGTCTCTCCAGAGATGTTCGATCGGGTTCAAGTCCGGGCTCTGGCTGGGCCACTTAAGGACATTCAGAGACATGTCCCAAATCGACTCACTCCTGCGATGTCTTGGCTGTGGTTTAGGGTCATTGTCCTGTTGAAAGGTGAACTTTCACCCCAGTCTGGGGTCCTGAGCGCTCTGGAGCAGGTTTTCCTCAAGGATCTTTCTGTACTTTGCTTCGTCCATCTTTCCTTCGATCCTGACTAGTCTCCCAGTCCTTGCCACTAAAAAACATCCCCACAGCAGGATGCTGCCACCGTTGGGATGGTGCCAGGTTTCCTCCAGATGTGACGCTTGGCATTCAGGCCATAGTGCAATCTTGGTTTCATCCGACCAGAGAATCTTGTTCCTCATGGTCTGAGTCCTTTAGGTGCCTTTTGACAAACTCAGAGCGTGCTGTCATGTGCCTTTTAGTGAGGAGTGGCTTCCGTCTGGCCACTCTACCAGAAAGGCCTACAGACATTTCCTTCGACCTCATGGTTTGGTTTTTATTCTGACATGTACTGTCAACTGTGGGACCTTATATATAGACAGGTGTGTGCCTTTCCAAATCATGTCCAATCAATTACATTTACCACAGGTGGACTCCAATCATGTTGTAGAAACATCTCAATGATGATCAATGGAAAAAGGATGCACCTGAGCTCAATTTCGAGTCTGATAGCAAAGTTTCTGAATAGTTATGTAAATAATGTATTTCTGTTTTTTATGTTTAATAAATTTGCCAAAAATGTCCCAAAAACATTTTTTTCACATTGTCATTATTAGGTATTGTGTGTAGATTGATGAGGAAAAATGTAATTCAATCAATTCAAGGCTGTAACGTAGCAAAATGTGGAAAAAGTCAAGGGGTCTGAATACTTTCCGAATGCACTCTAGATAGGCCTACCTATGTTAGCACATGTTGTATGGAAAAAATCCTGATGGTATACACAGTTGTTTTGTGAGAAGGTGTTAAAGTTCACAGTTAGCTGAAAAGTACCAGTGGCTTGCCTTGGGCCCAAAGTGAGAGCAGGTCCGCTGGAACCATGGCCTAGTGAGACACAGGTGCCGGCCCTTGTAGATGGAAACAGAAAACTCTGATATGGAAATGCGCCATTAGTCTCTTGGGACCTTGTGCCAGAAAGGCAAAGTGTTCCCATTTTGAACCATTTAATTTGTCTGAAGGTAGATTAAAACAAGTGCACCTATAGGCCTACCGCAGGCCAATCAGATAGCTCTTGACTCAGAAAGGTTGGTGACCACTTATGTAAAGTGGTGTAAAGTTAGCTAACTAGATAGCACCTCAGTTGAGTTAGCCTACAAAGTGGCCTACTACTAGTACTGAAATAAATAAATACATTTTCATAACGTATTTACTTACTTGAGTAGGTTCTCCCACCTCCTCTGTTTTTTGGGTCCTTGCCAAAACGAAATAATGGGCAATCTTCAAGATATTTCCAGTGGTAGCAAGGCATTATTTCCATGTGGACGACTGGGCAAAACGTGTGTATGTCACCAGAGCGGTTTAGAATGTGTTGTGACGTTTGTCTTAACTAGCGTAATCCACTTACAGTTTCAATAAATATAAGTCTGTCGGCCACACTTGATAACTTGAAAACTAGCACTTGAAACCAGCATACGCAACAACTCTCTACAAAATGTGGCCTACCCCAACACACAGCACCCATTCAACAGGGCTATGGGGGAGGGATCTTGAACTGTAACATCCAATCAGAATCTTGCCCCTGGGAGCCATGGCCCATTCAAATCATTTTTGCAATACAAACATTATCCAGACCTTCAAGGGAGGCGTGACAACAATGTGATTTCGAAGGTATGGCAATGCGAGACTATACTCATAGCAATTCCTCATTGCCCAATCAGAAGATGCTTCATAGCAGGGTGCTCATATCAGATTTCTTGATCCAACATCCTCTCACTCTGTATCTCTTACAGTCAGTAGACATGGAGGATGGGAAGCCTGATCTGCTGATAGTAAAAGAGGAGACAATAGAAGACGGACCAGAGAGCATTGACCTGCTGAGTGGACTAGCGATGGGAGAGCAAGGTAAGGAATTAATACATATAGCTTACATACAGTAATAGATCTTCATTGGGAATAGTGATGCACCTGGGAATTTTTGTCTGAATTTTCATCATTCATAAAATGAAATCAATACAACCTATGTTTACATCCAAAAACTCACATTATAATGTATAAACTTGACCTGGTAATTAACAAAAAAAACTTCACATGTAGAGTTTTCTCTGCCATGTTTGTAAAGTATATTTTGTAACCCCTTTCTTTAGGTGAGTGGCTGGAGGCTAACAGAGGAGACTGGCCGGCCATCTTGGATTCCCAGACCCAGACAGGTGCAGCCAAGGGCCCGGGGGATGACATCACTGAGCAGGCCAGGACCAGAGGCCACATAGTGGAGGTCAGTGGATGGGTCAGCGTCCTCAACTCTGGGCTGGGGAACAACACTGTTAACCACAACTAGAAACAGACTGATGAACATAAAACAACAACTGAACTTAGTCTCCATGACGACAGACTAGCTGAGACCAGGGCGCGGTGTAGATTTAGTCTGGGGGGACAGGGAGGTGTCCGTATGCAGCGAAAGAGAACAGACAAAGACTGGGCTAGCCGTCCTGATTCTATAGTTGTGATTCAGAGAGACTGATGGTGCCTCAGGTTAACCCCCTAACAGGTGCTGCCTTCAGCCTGCCTTCTATAGGATCTATCAACTGGAACATGGACCCTGTGACAACACAGACACTCCCTGGCCTTCGTCCTCCTCACACTCTCCTAATGTTAAACCAGACCTCAGACCATGCCAGTGCCTCAACAGTAAATGGCTACACAAGCCCACTGACAAATTACAGTAGTAGTCAGTAGATCAGTAGATCTGGTGGCAAAGAGAAGCTCTTCCAGTGTTCATTCTGTCGGAAAGTCTTCCGTTTACCCAAACAGATGGAGATCCACCAGAGGATGCACATGGGACAAATAGTTTGACTGCCATCTTTACCGTGCCAGTTTCTCCCATTTGTCCAGCCTGAAGAGGCACCAGAGAGTCCACACAGGGGAGAAATCCTACAGCTGCCCCCAGTCTGAGAAGAGGTTCTCCCACCAGCCCCATCTGAAGATACACCTGAAAGTCCACACGGGAGAAAGACCATTCGTGAAATGTCAGAATAACAGTAGAGAATGATTTATTTCAGCTTTTATTTCTTTCGTCACATTCCCAGTGGGTCAGAAGTTTACATACACTCAATTTGTATTTGGCAGCATTGCCTTTAAATTGTTTAACATGGGTCAAACGTTTCGGGTAGCCTTCCACAAGCTTCCCACAATTAGTTGGGTGAATTTTGGCCCATTCCTCCTGACAGTGCTGGTGTAACTGAGTCAGGTTTGTAGGCCTCCTTGCTCGCGCATGCTTTTTCAGTTCTGCCCACAATGTTCTATGGGATTGAGGTCAGGGCTTTGTGATGGCCACTCCAATACCTTGACTTTGTTGTCCTTAAGCCATTTTGCCACTATGCTTGGGGTCATTGTCCATTTGGAAGACCCATTTGCATCCAAGCTTTAACTTCCTGACTGATGTCTTGAGATGTTGCTTCAATATATCCACATAATTTTCCTCTTCATGATGCCATCTATTTTGTGAATTGCACCAGTCCCTCCTGCAGCAAAGCACCCCCACAACATGATGCTGCCACACCCGTGCTTCACGGTTGGGATGGTGTTCTTCGGCTTGCAAGCCTCCCCCTTTTTTCCTCCAAACATAACGATGGTCATTATGACCAAACAGTTATATTTTTGTTTCATCAGACCAGAGGGCATTTCTCCAAAAAGTACGATCTTTGTCCCCATGTGCAGTTGCAAACCTTAGTCTGGCTTTTTTATGCCGGTTTTGGAGCAGTGGCTTCTTCCTTGCTGAGCGGCCTTTCAGGTTATGTCGATATAGGACTCGTTTTACTGTGGATATAGATACTTTTGTACCTGTTTCCTCCAGCATCTTCACAAGGTCCTTTGCTGTAGTTCTGGGATTGATTTGCACTTCTCGCACCAAAGTACGTTCATCTCTAGCTCCTTCCTGAGCGGTATGACAGCTGAGTGGTCCCATGGTGTTTATACTTGCGTACTAATGTTTGTACAGATGACCGTGGCAACTTCAGGCATTTGGAAATTGCTCCCAAGGATGAACCAGACTTGTGGAGGTCTACAATTTTTTTTCTGAGGTCTTGGCTGATTTCTTTTGATTTTCCCATGATGTCAAGCAAAGAGGCATTGAGTTTGAAGGTAGGCCTTGAAATACATCCACAGATACACCTCCAATTGACTCAAATGATGTCAATTAGCCTATCAGAAGCTTCTAAAGCCATGACATCATTTTCTAGAATTTTCCAAGCTGTTTAAAGGCACAGTCAACTTACTGTATGTAAACTTCTGACCCACTGGAATTGTGATACAGTGAAATATTCTGTCTGTAAACAATTGTTTTGAAAAATGACTTGTCATGCACAAAGTAGATGTCCTAACCGACTTGCCAAAACTATAGTTTGTTAACAAGAAATGTGTGGAGTGGTTGAAAAACAAGTTTTAATGACTCCAACCTAAGTGTATGTAAACTTCCGACTTCAACTGTATATAGTGCTTTTCATACAGAATCACCTAAAAAAAAACAAGGGAGCTGGCAGTTCATGGGAGAGGGTCTTCCACAGCTAGATGATGATGCAGTTCAGTAAAGGTGTAGCTTGATTGGAGGCAGCGTCGATGGTACAGCCAGGGAGGGATCCACCACCGAATGTGTAGACCCCACCTGGGTGATGCTTCGGCAGCGGTAAGTGCCTGGAGGCCACCACACCTGGTGGGGGCTACACATTCGGTGGTGGATGTTCCAGCCTACCTACAGAGGAGGAGGAGGAGCTGTGAACTGCAGAGACAGATGTGCCTGATAAAGCTCCGGGCCTGTCTGATTGATGTGTCTCTCCTACTAGACGAGCCTCTGTCATCCCCTCACACCACAGTCCACGTCTTTCTATTTTTCTAAACTGACGAAATGTAATCATCATTTGTATGGGGTATGGTGGCCATTGGCTTAACTTATCCCATGGCCATTGGCTCAACTTACCCCATGGCCATTGGCTCAACTTACCCCAAGGCATACATTTTGACTATTATTAGTCCAAATGGCTCCAAGGATGCACTTTCATGCCATGTTTAGGACCTCATATTGAAGCTTATAGAGACCCCAACTGATGTATAAAACAATCTTAAAACGATCTACTTTGGTTTACATACAAGCGTCATGAAACTTACAACAATAAATGAATTTGACTTTGTGAAAATCTTTTTTTTTTTTTTTTTTTTTTTTTAGCTAACTTGCTTACCACTTTTTCCATGTGGTTTCTTCCTTCACAGACTCCATGAAATAATGGTTAGTGCTATCCGGAATCCTTTGGACTTCCCTACCCTAAACCCTAACCGTACACATTTTAAATTTCAACTTTAATGGGGTAACGTCAGATTTGGGACTTCCAAAGGATTTAAGATAGCATGGACCATGAAATGATGACCTCTTCCTAAATATTTGGTCACATGATTCATTTTGTGTTTGGTTTCTTAGAAACAAGGTGTGGGTCAACTAACCCTTTGTCTCAACTTACCCCACTCTCCCCTACTTCAGTTCTTTATGTAAGTGTATGACCATTTGAAACTATGTTTAAATTAAATACAAAATTGACTCTGTGCTGACTGACAAAATAAAAATTCTGGGACTGAGTTTCCCTTATCTCAGTCAAACCAAAACATTATACTTCATTCTTGAATCAACACACATGGCCATTTTTTATAATAAACTCCAATGGCTCCATATTGTTAGGTACTTGAATCACAGTGTTAGAGATGGGCTTAACTGTGGTAAACATTTTATTATGTCATGTTTCTGTGTGTACAGGAAATCAATTCTTATTTAAACCTTTAAGCTTTTCTGTTGTATTTGTGTTTGCAGTCTGCAGTCCATGAAGACCTGCAGATATCCGGTATTGCTTGCGGGAGAGACTGGACCTCTGAAGTGACTGATCACAAACCCTGGCCCCGGATCAGAACTCTGGATCAGGAGCCGTCGCTCTTCCTTCCTGAGTCGGAACCGGGACCGAACCACGAGGGACGGAGACTCCACCACACAGAACACAACCAGTGGACAGGTGGACTGAACAACCTCAGTCCTGGTGGTCATCAGAGAGACAGAGGTTCCAGTCAGGGATCCAGTCTGCAGCCCAGACCCTTCTCTTCACAGTCTCAGTGCAGGGATGAAGCAGGGCCTGGGGCTGATAGAGATAGACCCTCCTGTTCCTATGATACAAACACCACAGTATCCATGATGAACAGAGCATGTCACCTTGGGCTTCAGCCTTCACAGAGAGTGGTGAGTGACCCCCCTGGTGGTAGTCTATCAGCAAGTCTGTCTTCTCCTTCAGGGTCTTGTCTAATGCCTGGTGACTGGGTTCATAGAAAGCCTGGACCTGGGTCAAGCTTTCCTCAGTTACCTCATGGTTACCCCACCAATACAGACAGGTTCAGGATGGGCGTTCACCACAAGAAGCACCTAGCCTATAGCACAGCACACAATCCCAAAAACACCCAAACATTGGCTCAAGGAGGGAGCTCAAAGACTAACCACCTGAGGGTGGTGGCTCCTGCTTCTACCTCCTCTGGAGTCATTGGGTCACAACGTGGGAGGCCGAGCATTAGGACGGACGATGACAAGCCGTACGTCTGCCCCACGTGTGGGAAGCGTTTTGCTAAAGCAAACTATGTGAAGGAGCACCAGACCGTTCACACCAAGGAGAGGCCCTTCAAGTGCAAACTATGTTACAAGAGCTTCTCCTTCCTGAGTAACCTCATCAGACATAGGAGTGTCCACAACGGGGAGAAATCGTAGCAGTGTGGCTTGAGATGTACACAGGGGATATCTGGGAACCATTCTTTAGCTGACATTTTTGAAAACACAGTATAAGTGGAAGGCCCCTCCAAACCCCCAAAATAAAAAAGAAAATATGAATATTAATATTTTTTATGATTGGTATACACCCACACCATTTTTTAATGTTTTTATTTAAATTAACATTTATTTAACTAGGCAAGTCAGTTAAGAACAAATTCTTATTTACAATGAAGGCCTACACCGGCCAAACCCGGATGACCCTGGACCAATTGTGCACCCCCCTTATGGGACTCCCAATCACGGCCGTTTGTGATACAGCCTGGATTCGAACTGTACTGTGTCTGTAGTGACACCATTCTGTTGTTAGGGTATGCCCAACCATTCCAACACAGAAAAGCTACTTTTTAATTAATCACTCATATTGTAATTATATGTCAATGATCAGCTAGGGGAAAATCTGATTTTCAACATTTTGATGCCATGTTTATAATTATATAAAATATATGCAACAAATTTTCTATGAACATGTTTCTGTGCCAATGCACCACACAACCAATAAACAAAGCATACCGATTTCAGGCACTAAAATATCATGGTTTGCGTTTTCAACACCACAATAAATAGACTATGTCAATCTCGACAAACAGAAAATACATCCCTCCCTACCTGGTAGGCTTACCCAGTATCGAAGGCTTGACAATCTCTGAATGTCATTAAACTTTTTGGTGTTTTGTAACCAATGTCTCTTTCCATTGATCAATTGGCCACTGCACAGTTTGGATTGATCGATTTTATTTGTCAGTTTAAAAAATACAAATATTTTTTAAAGTGACCAGGATTGCACAATAAAGTCTGGACTTATTTCCATTGTGGTCGCTATTTTCTACATAAATACTTCCACTACATGACCAAAAGTATGTGGACACCTGCTCATCGAACATCTCATTCCAAAATCATGGGCATTAATATGCAGTTGGTCTTTGCTACTTTGCTACTATAACAGCCTCCACTCTTCTGGGAAGGCTTTCCACTAGATGTTGGAACATTGCTGTGGGGACTTGCTTCCATTCAGCCACAAGAGCATTGGTTTGGCAATTAGGCCTGGCTTGCAGTCGGCATTCCAATTCATCCCAAAGGTGTTCGATGGGGTTGAGGTCAGGGCTCAGTGAAGGCCAGTCAAGTTCTTCCACATCGATCTCGACGAAATATTTGCATATGGACCTCACTTTGTGCACAGGGTCATTGTCATGCTGAAACAGGAAAGGGCCTTCCCCAAACTGTTGCCACAAAGTTGGAAGCACAGAATCGTCTAGAATTTCATTGTATGCTGAAGCGTTCTCCTGTGGATTTGGCTATTTCAGTCACACTCGTTGCTGATGGGTGTATACAATCGAGCACACAGCCATCCGACAAAACCAGATTCGTCCGTCGGACTGCCAGATGATGAAGCGCGATTTATCACTCCAGAGAATGTTTTCACTGCTCCAGAGTCCAATGGTGGCAAGCTTTACACCACTCAAGCCCATGCTTGGCATTGCGCATGGTGATCTTAGGTTTGTGCGCGGCTGCTTGGCCATGGAAACCCATTTCATAAAGCTCCCGACGAACAGTTCTTGTGCTGACGTTGCTTCCAGAGGCAGTTTGGAACTAGGTAGTGAGTGTTGCAAAAGACAGACAATTCTTACGCACTTCAGCACTCGGCGGTCCTGTCCTGTGAGCTTGTGTGGCCTACCACTTCACTACTGAGCTTGTTGTTGCTCCTTATTGTTTCACAATAACAGCATGTACAGTTGACCGGAGCAGCTCTAGCAGGGCAGAAATTTGTTGGAAAGGTGGCATCCTATGACGGTACCATGTTGAAACGGGTGTGACTGAAATAGCCAAATCCACTAATTTGAAGGGGTCTCCACGTACTTTTCTATATACTGTACTGTATATGATTACATAGATAGACACATTACAGAGAGAGATGAAAAAATGTTCAACCTCCAGATGAGATTGAGGGGGGAGTTTAAGTACAATTCTTACAAGCTTTTTTGGCTTGTAGTTTATTCTTTAGATATTTGGGGCTGCTGGTGAACCATGATGTGCAAGCATAATCAAAGTGAGACTGGATTAGCGCACTTGCCAGTTTTTAGGGTGTCTATAGCTAGGTTTCCATCCAATTGGTGACAGCTTTTCATGTGAATATTCTAAAATCTTCATAAAAACAATATGCCATTTCAGAGTTTCCTTTAGGAAAATGACAGAGAATATTTTTTATTTACTGGACATTTGAGAAATTTGACGGACATCCATATGCATTCAGATCCAACCTGGTGCAGCCAGCGCCAATAAAAGACGAGGGATGTTGGTCAAACACAAGGAATAGTGTTTTTGTAATTTGTTATAAGCTGTTTTTAAGGACACGTAAATGTGGCTCATTTACGTGTCCTGAAAAACAGCCTATAACAAATTACACAGTGGGTGGGTAGAAGACCCAGGCATACATACACTTAGGTTGGAGTCATAAAAACTATTTTTTCAACCACTCCACAAATTTCTTGTTAACAAACTATAGATTCGGCAAGTCAGTTAGGACATCTACTTTGTGCATGACACAAGTCATTTTTCCAACGATTGTTTAAAGACTGATTATTTCACTTATAATTCACTGTATCACAATTCCAGTGGTTCAGAAGTTTACATACACTAAGTTGACTGTGCCTTTAAACAGCTTGGAAAATTCCAGAAAATTATGTCATGGCTTTAGAAGCTTCTGATAGGCTAATTGCCATCATTTGAGTCAATTGGAGTTGTAAAAAACTGAGTTTAAATGTATTTTGGCTAAGGTGTATGTAAACTTCTGACTTCAACTGTATATATATATATATATATTTTATGCCTAATCCAAGAGATATAGAGATATGCCGGTGTTATGCTGATATACACATATAGACTACAGAAGGAGGGTCATTTGTTCATTTTCGATCCAAATATTTTTTATAAAGATAAGCATTATATTGTTAGGTTATAGGAGTAACTCTGGTAAGCCTGAAATAGTCTTCCTCACCTAAAGTTCAACTGTCGGGAGTCAGTTGGAACGCCGGGGCGCATTACCTTCATATCATAGGTCTGCAGTAGCTAAATCTTAATAATAGCCACCATACCAGACCTTTACAAACGTTTATAAAATTATTACCATAATATCTAAAGTAAGACAAGCCATTTTTATAGGGAAAATACGATCAGAAGAGTAAATGTAAACCAGGTGAAAAAACGCACTACCCCCCCCCCCCCCCCCCCCCGTGCCAATTATTTTTTTTTTAAACATACAACCCTCCCCTATTTTGGACCACCCCTCCCTCCAGTAAATATCGATCAGGACCTTATTCTAAAGATCCATTTTGGGCCAAAAAAAACACTAAAATAACGGCTTTAAACTGTCTAACTAATCAATGCACCATAACACCAGGTCATCTAATGCTTAAAAACAAAATGGATGAATAAGATATTTGTAAATAAACCGATTCAGAATATTGGGAGGGACACGTCCCCCCCATCCCCCGTGGCAATGTCGCCTATCCTGCGCAGAGTACTGGCTTGAGCAGTTCCATCCTCTCTAAATGTATTTTGAATGACTGAGGCTTACTTTTTTGTTTTGTATTTATTTTTTTCGTGGTTGAGATTGGTATACACCCACACGATTTCATTTATTTAATAGAACCCTTATTTAAGGCAAGTCAGTTAAAGATTTGTAGATTTTTTCTCAATTTTTCCCCCAATCCAGTAGTAGGCGGCAATACACCTTTTATGTCTGGATGTAGTCCACCCTAAAACCCCACCAAATAAGAATTAAACGGAAGTAAATAATGACCAAGACAAATATACACGTTAGCGTTTTTATTGTTGCTATTTAGACGTTTATTAACATCCTGGAACTCAAAATATGACTACCTTCACAGCATCACATACTTACCCCAGGTAACGTTAGTGTTTAATTCGCTTTGGAGACAGGACTTGGTTGATAGATGTTTGTTATCTAGTTAACGTTAACTCTTCGCTAACTAGCTGCTAACAATGGCTAATTTTAACGGTATGGTTTTTCACACTCAAATAGCCTCCATTATGGAGGTGCTGGCGAATGCAGCCGTGGCAGAGATCTGTAAACTCGTAGACGACGACTATGCAGTGTTTCGTTTGGAAATTTCTCAAAGCCAAAAACAAAACAGGGCGTTGCGGAGGAAACTACAGCTACAACTACTGGAACGGGAGCGCGTCCTCCCCAGTCCGCCCAGTAGTGGAAAGATCATCGATCGATACAGAGGAATGGCAAGAGGTACATTTAGCAGAAGTCCGAGGCTGCAGGGTTTGTCGCCCCGTTCCCCTCTGTGCATGTGTGACTTTAGATGCATTAACCCAGCTTGGTTTCATAGACTAGACGTAACATTGTAAATGTAAATCCGAGACACTCAAAATTAGTATTAACTGTTATGTTTGGTATAGTTACATAAGACAGATGGTCGGGACGTATAAAGTAAACCCAAAGGTTGCGAGTTTGAATTTCATCACGAACAACTTTAGCATTTTACCTAATTAGCAACTTTTCAACTACTTACTACTTTTTAGCAACTACTTAGCATGTTAGCTAACCCTTCCCCTAACCCTACCCCTTTAACTAAACTCTAACCTTAACCGCTAGCCTAGCTAACGTTAGGCACCTTGATAGAATTCATAACATATCATACATTTTGCAAATTCGTAACACTACTGTAAGTTTAGCAAATTCGTAACGTATAATACAAATTGTAACATGTTATATGAAATGGGTGATGGACAGCCACAAATTAATCCATACCATACAAAACGTAACATGTCATAATAAATGAAGTGTCTCAGAATTACATGCAGAATATTACAAAATTCTCTGATATCAGGTTGGTTAACCACATAATGGTTAGTTATCCAGAATTGGGTCTGTCAGTTGGGTCTGTCAGTTTTTTTGGGATAGTATGCAATAGAGGTCTACCGACTATGATTTTAACGCCGATACCGATTATTGGAGGGCCAAAAAAGCCGATACCGATTAATCGGCTGATTTATTAAAAAAAATAAAAAAAAATGTTTTGTAATAATGACAATTACAAAAATACTGAATGAACACTTATTTTAACTCAATATAATACATCAATAAAATCAATTTAGCCTCAAATAAATAATGAAACATGTTCAATTTGGTTTAAATAATGCAAAAACAAAGTGTTGGAGAAGAAAGTAAAAGTGCAATATGTGCCATGTAAGAAAGCTAACGTTTAAGTTCCTTGCTCAGAACATGAGAAAGCTGGTGGCTCTTTTTAAAATGAGTCTTCAATATTCCCAGGTAAGAAGTTTTAGGTTGTAGTTATTATAGGAATTATAGGACTATTTCTCTCTATACCATTTGTATTTCATTAACCTTTGACTATTGGATGTTCTTATAGGCACTTCAGTGTTGCAAGTGTAACAGTAAAACTTCCGTCCCTCTCCTCGCTCCTACCTGGGTTCGAACCAGGAACACATCGACAACAGCCACCCTCGAAGCAGCGTTACCCATGCAGAGCAAAGGGAACAACCACTCCAAGTCTCAGAGCGAGTGATGTTTGAAACGCTATTAGCACGCACCCCGCTAACTAGCTAGCCATTTCACATCGGTTACACCATCCTAATCTCGGGAGTTGATAGGCTTGAAGTCATAAACAGTGCAATGCTTGAAGCACAACAAAGAGCTGCTGGCAAAACGCACAAAAGTGCTGTTGAATGAATGCTTACGAGCCTGCTGCCTACCACCGCTCAGTCAGACTGCTCTATCAAATCATAGACTTAATTATAACATAATAA